>NW_023596448.1:4777349-4907801 GCF_011947565.3 Pollicipes pollicipes
TCCATATACAGGCGCATTGAATAACGCTGAGTTTGTATCTAGCGGGATCGGTGACTGCCCGCTAGTCCGTTGGATTTGGAATCAGTCAGGCGATGGTAGAGCTGGTTGGTGCAACGTGAACATACCATGGCGCATGATGTGCGCATAACACGCTCGGATGCAGAAAGTGGTTGGAGGGGCAGAGGGCATTCGTCAACATGTCTTTGGGTGACCGCCTACGCACACAAAAACGACTGCATTTGAATCCGTGAAAAGTCGGCAATCGGAGACTCGTACCCCTTGTCTATCTCTGGCCCCCATCCCTGGTCTACCCCTGTATCCTCACTGGCGCACAGCATACCCCTGTGCCCCCATCCCTGGTCTATCCCTGCATCCGCACTGGCGCACACCATGCATGGAGGGTACTGCGGAAAGGGAAGTTAATGTGGCGGGAGCGCCGCAGTGAACGCCGTTATTACAAAGGTATAGAAATAGACTTGCTCAAAGAAAGTTGGTGTGACTACTGCTTTGCCTGGCATACTGTGTCATCAACCCATGGCGTCCAGCAAAACACCCCACATTTAAAGCTGATGGAACGTGCCAGCATTGCTGCTTCATCTTCGTCATGGGTAGTAGTTTAACACCATAAGCGTGTTGTGCATCGTCGGAATGCAGTTAAATGCTGTGTTCATACTGGGTACAGAGATGGATCTCGTGTAGCGCGTGTGTAGCATGCGCTCCTCCCCAAACTGGTGCATCGCCCACCCGCTGAGTGTGAGTGGAAGAAATGCTTCGTGCGAATCGCTGCATGTCTTCTGCGGAGGCCAAACACTAGTCAATGACAGTTGTCAGTGGGTCGATACCACGAAATGCGGAACGTACATCAACACGGAGAAACCCACCGACATCGAATGGCTAATATATCGGTCGAATTTGCTAAGGAGTGTAAGCGACATACTCGTCTTTCACTGCATACAAGGGACGCAATCGGTCCCTGGACCGCCTCAAGGGATCGGGCTTAGTTCCAGCTGCGGCCGCCGGACGTTTTGCCCACGCGGTCTCTGGGATACAACCTCAACCATCACGTGACACATCTGTCAGGGAGTCCGACGAGCTAGCAGCTGAGCGACGGAGACGGAGCAGCGGCGGCGTCAGAGTCGCGTGCCACGTCGGCCAGGGAGTCGGACGAGCTAGCAGCTGAACCGCGGAGACGGAGCAGCGGCGGCGTCAGAGTCACGTGATACATCGGCCAGAGGGTCGGACGAGCTAGCAGCTGAGCCGCGGAGACGGAGCAGCGGCGGCGTCAGAGTCACGTGGGGCATCGGACAGAGAGTCGGACGAGCTAGCAGCTGAGCCGCGGAGACGGAGCAGCGGCGGCGTCAGAGTCACGTGGGGCATCGGACAGAGAGTCGGACGAGCTAGCAGCTGAGCCGCGGAGACGGAACAGCGGTCTCCAAAGATATGCCATTCGAATGGGATGTAGAAATGCGTATGGGATATGTTGCGGGTTACGCCGTCCTTAAATTACTCATCTATTAATTACGCTGCGCATGGAGAGAAGGAGGGGTCTTTTGATGTAGCGTAACGGAGGCGTAACAAAGGAGAGAGGTGAGAGTTTACATGGCGTAAATTTACGCTATGGTGTAGCTGACATCATGCTAAATCTTTAAAAGTATATTAAAGCCTAAAGGTCAGATACCGTAGGCATCCCTTCACTTCAAGGAACACGCCCGCGATTCATTTCGCATCTCCAGCTTAACTAGGAACCAAACGTACCGTTTACGTTAACGTACGCAAACGTACAAACGCAAACCCTTTTGGACGTTGCGCTCAGCTCAGCTTAACCAGCGCGGGCTCAGCGTAACTAGTGCCTCACTAGGAGGACGGCTGAAAATGGCCAAAAATGCATGACGTAGTTTCTGAAGGGCCTCTTACCGAGACATACTTACACCAAGTTTTCCGGGTACAAATATCCGCACCGAAGGGCTGGCGTGAGAAGGAGCGTGATACGGGGATCTGCGTACACCGCCCTGCGAGACGAGCTGGTGTCCGGTCACGCTTTCCTGCCGTGCAGACCGTGTACACCACCCTACGAGACGGGCTGGTGTCCGGTCACGCCTTCCTGCCGTGAGACTGTGTACACCGCCCTGCGAGACGGGCTGGTGTCCGGTCACGCCTTCCTGCCGTGAGACTGTGTACACCGCCCTGCGAGACGGGCTGGTGTCCGGTCACGCCTTCCTGCCGTGGAGACCGTGTACACCGCCCTGCGAGACGAGCTGGTGTCTGGTCACGCCTTCCTGCCGTGGAGACCGTGTACACCACCCTGCGAGACGGGCTGGTGTCCGGGGTGTCCTGGTACGGGCACCCCCGGGGTACCGGTAGTGTAGTGGTTAACACGTCTGCGTTAAGCACTGCGCGCCTGGGAAACCAGAGGTACGGGGTTCGATTCCCCGCGGTGCCCGCCCTTCCTGCCTGCCGCCATATAGCCTCAGCAGCTGAGTGCGTCGTAAAGCCCCAATGACTCACACACACACGAGCTGATGTCCGGTCACGCTCTCCTGCCATGGAGACCGTGCTCCACCCACATGGATCAGCGCCGAGTTTCCCCCACGCCTTAGCCTGCCGCTGTCGAGTTATCTTTTCCGCGACCGGCCGTGGCTGACCGACTGCGCAGCATTGACGCGACACCGTGCCAAAGGCGTTGGGGCACACGCGCGAGACCGAGGACGTTCGGCAGCACAGTCTGCGTGGATGGCCCTGTGATTGTGATTGATAGGGATTGTGCGGTGTAGGTCAAGGTTGCTGCAGACGACACTGCCAAAGGCCGGCTTGTTCTCCTTAAAAATGAAGCACACGAAGAGCTGACCTCAAACCCTGTCACGACACCTTCAAGACCATGATCCACCCAGCCTCCAGGGGTTTCGCCGCCGACATTGTTTCCGCCGTTGCCGGCATTTCGATCGCGCATTATCGTAGTTGGCGTGGGATTCGTGGTGGGCCAGAGCCAGCTATCGTGTTGGGCGTGCAGTGTCGTGTGCCGCAGCGCGGCGCGGCCGCAGTTCCGTGTCATCCCGCGTGACCGTGACAGGTCACGGGGCGCAGCGCGTGCCGCGGCCGGCCGTGACAAACGTCCATCTGGAAGCGGGCGCGCCGAACACGGCTGCTTGGTCGTGATCCCACATCGTGCGTCCACACCAGGGGCGGGCTGCCCGAGGACCGGAGTCTCGTGCAGGGGTCGGAAATTTTCACGTGCACTACGGCATGGACTCCGCCGTCCGGCATGCCAACGACAGTGTCGGTGTCCACACTCCTCGCGCGACGGACAGTAATGATAGTTATGGTGGTGACAATGCTTCGTGCTTTAGCAGTTAGACTGCCGGTCACAAAACTACCAGCCATGAGCTTGCATCCCAAGCCGTCTGTCATTGGGAAGTGGAAAGCCAATGTCGCCACGCTTCCGTCGTGTGTTTCCCACGGCTTGGAACATGGATGAAGCTCGTCTGAGTGCAGAGAGGTTCAGAGCTCCCCCAAAGTGTTCGGGCTTTAATGGAGTTAGGTAGGTTCATCCACAGTTTTTGTGTTTGAAAAAAAAATGAAATTCAAAATTTAGATCTCGGAAATTACCTTAAGAGGCACAAACACCAGGGGACAGATCCGATTCGTATTCTAACAAGGTAATCTTCCAATTAGGATGGACTGTGACCACTTTTGAATATTTCTTTTTGTATCATTTTAGCTGCCCGTGACGATTAAGGCCATGGTGCTATCATGTTCCAACATACCAGGGAAGCGGTGGCTTCGGAAATTACCTTTACCCCCTATAAACCTAACGTAATGACCAAACCGAACCAACATCATTGACACATAGAAGTGAAACTTTTGACAGTTAATGCAAACAATGCATGCATGGGTTCCGGTCCGACCTTCCAGATATTAAGTAAAGGCAATTGTTGGGAGATCCCCTTACACACACCACCCCCGGGCGTTGTGCAAAAAGCTTAGGATTATACTCTGCTCTCGATCATCAGCAAAAACATCCCATCTTGCCCGCAGCCACACAAAAATATTTCCTTTTTCACGTCGTCGATTGGCAGTCGTCGCTGCTCGGAAGCTTCCCGACAGGAACTAAAGAACTGTACATGCTCAGGATACAGGCTCATACTGATTGTAGCTGTTGTGAGGGGGCAGGTCTCACAGAGCTAGCGGCAGGGACATCGACCTGTTAAGCCCAGCTCGCCGCTGTAATGTATTGTCGGCCAGCTCGGCTCGCCGCTGTGATGTATTGTCGGCCAGCTCGGCTCGCCGCTGTGATGTATTGTCGGGCAGCTCGGCTCGTCGCTGTGATGTACTGTCGGCCAGCTCGGCTCGCCGCTGTAATGTATTGTCGGCCAGCTCAGCCCGCCGCTGTGATGTATTGTCGGCCAGCTCGGCTCGCCACTGTGATGTATTGCCAGCCAGCCAGCTCGGCTCGCCGCTGTGGTGTACTGTCGGCCAGCTCGGCTCGCCGCTGTGATGTATTGCCGGCCAGCTCGGCTCGCTGCTGTGAAGTATTGTCGCCCAGCTCGGCTCGCTGCTGTAAAGTGTTGCCAGCCAGCTCCGCTCGCCGCTGTGATGTGCTGTCGGTCAGCTCGGCTCGCTCCCGTGGTGTGCTGTCGGTCAGCTCGGCTCTCCGCTGTGAAGTATTGTCGGCCAGCTCGGCTCGCCGCTGTGATGTATTGTCGGGCAGCTCGGCTCTCCGCTGTGAAGTATTGTCGGCCAGCTCGGCTCGCCGCTGTGATGTACTGTCGGCCAGCTCGGCTCGCCGCTGTGATGTATTGTCGGCCAGCTCAGCTCGCCGCTGTGATGTATTGTCGGTCAGCTCGGCTCGTCGCTGTGATGTATTGTCGGCCATCTCGGCTCGTCGCTGTGATGTATTGTTGGCCGCTGCTGCGGTGCACGTGTGCCCCTAGCATTATTCACACCGCAAATTGGTGTCGCCAGACAACATAACCTTTGGCTTGCAGCCTATTATGCCAATAACTTGCTGGAAGCCAATTTCGCCGTTTTCGCGGTTCAAATCCTTGATACATATTTATGAGAAACTACAGATTCCTTGCCGAGCTGCGCAAGCAGCGTTTCAGGTATGTTTTTTTATGAAACTGGCAGAAAGAATCATGCTCTGGGCAGCAAGCAGAACGCGCAGTGAGCCGTTTTACTTAATATTCGCCAGTTGCAACCCTGACGCATTCGGTAACGCGTTATTAACGTGTAACCGACGCACTTCTACGGACCGGACGCCCGCCGAACGGACGGGGTGGGCCAATGCTGTACAGCTGTGACGGACAGCTGGCCATGCGGGCCTTTTGATGAGAAGCGCCGTAGCCACAGGCCACGCTGTAGAGCAAACACCAGGGCGCAGCTGACTGCGCCCGTGCCCGTCCAGCGCTGGTGTTCGCCAGCTGCCGTCACCTCAGCTGATGGCCCGCTGATAGCCCCTCCCCCTCCCCCCCCTCCCCCTCCTTCCCGGTCCGGTGGGGGGCGGCATTTGACGGACGGGGCGTGAAAGGTCGCCCGCTATCGGCCTTTTCCACATCAGGGTCGGCGGGTGGCTAGCTGGTAGTTGTCTGTCTGGAGCGAAGGAGACTCCTCCCAATGGCTGGTGCCGAAAGAGCGGATAGCCAGGGATCACACGGAGGCTGCTCTGAAGGCCCAGAATCCCACCGACGCAAGCGTGGCATAACTGCCGAATCTGAAACACAACCATGGCTCTTAGATGGACCGTTTTATTATGTGGTATTTCCGAATGTTTCGTTGGGTGATTTATGCTTGACCCACAGGCTTCAGGGACCGGGAATGCCAGAAGCACTGCTATGTACCAATACTTTCGTAAACCGAAAACGTGGCACAAACGACGTGACCTTAGAAAATGACAGTTCTTGTCTGTCCGCGCCATGATCCATGATTCAGCTCTTGTTCAGAACGGCACGTCTCCCTCCCCTCCCCCTGAACCATCGGTGCGTCCACCGGGTCGCTACCCTCCCCTCCCTGCCGGGGCGTAGTCTCCCGCCGCCAGCCGCTCATCGCTGTCTTTTCCACCCCAGTCGGCATGAGCGTCGTCATTATGAAGCCCCGGCGCCACTCCCGGCGTGGTATTGAATCGTTCGCGAGACGCCACATGTCATTTGGGCTGATGACAAAACTAATGTTGATTGTGCTGAAGATGAAGCACCGCGCTCATCACGCAGTCTGCTTTCTTGTCACGGAATAGCGCGATCTAGTGGTCAGGTAGGCTGGCATCCCTCTCCACAGAGGCGTCACGGGCCGAGGAGCCCCACCCTCAGGTGCTGGAGTGTCCATGACTGGTGCCGCACACGCCGCTCGCCACGCGGGTGGCTGCTTTACATTGGCAATCGCCGGATCAATAGATATCCTCGGCAGCCTGTTGCGATAAAGCAGCAGCGTTCATTCATGTTATCGCAGCGTAAGCCGGCAAATCCCGGCCAGTGGGCTTGATCGCACGGCAGGGTGACCATGTTACCCCGCCCCCTCATGTTGCCTCTCTGTGGATGTGCGCCTGCAAGAGCCTCACCGCTTTCCTTAATTACCGCTGACTGCACCTACGGCTGCGGTGTGTTTTTCCCGCGAAGGAACTCCATCGAGCTCCTTATCCCAGGAACTATTCAGAAATCCCCAGGAACTCTTCAGAAATCCCCAAGAACCCCAGGAAATCCTCGCTATTGGCCGCTTCCTGCCCTCTTATGCCCTAAAGCTGTCCGTGCCTCGCCTCCCTCCCACTTCACCCCGCGGCTCGGCTGTTGCCGTGTGACAGCCATGTGTACGGCCTGTGGCAGGAGCGCCTCCGCCGCGGTGACAGCCCTGTCCGCCGGGTGTGGCGCCCGCGGCGGCCCTGACCTGGCGTGACGCAGCGCTGACGAGCGCGCTGACACAGCTGTGTGGCGCCCGAACGGCGGCGGAGCACCGCAGCCCGCAGGCTCCGCCGCACCTGTGCCGAGCCGCGCACCGATGATCGGGCGGCAAAGTGTGCGCCAATGCTGCCCAGTCACGTATGGCTGAATGTGTTCCGGGAATGGCCCGTGTTTTGGCGGCTGAAACGCGTCCAATGTCGTGCCCTAAGTTATGATAGATTTTTCGTTGCTATGCGTAACGAAGCACCCTCTTCCGTTGGCATTTTTCATGACAATGTGTGAGCATGCTGTCTATGATTTATGAGGCGAAGCACGGTGTAGCGAGCATCTACAGCAGTTTGTCCCCCTTAATTCCCAGAGTCTAAGACACCGTCAGCTCCCGCTGTCCCGCGGGAGCTGACGGTGTAGCAACGCAGTGCCTCCCCCTGGCGGGTTTGCTGCAGGAGCTAGCTGCAGCACACGCAGTCACGTGCCTGCACCGACAGCGAAGACTCTGCCGTCTGCGCCGTGCTGCTGCTACGGGACACGAGAGCGCCCGCGGCGGTGGACGATATGCATGGTCGCGTCCTGCGTACCGTCCACGTGCCGCGCTGGCCGCGCTGGCCGTCCACCTGCCGCGCTGGCCCACTTACGGTAGGCCTGCGCGGCGGACAAACCTCCAACAGAATCCCTGTGGGAAGCACTGCGTCCTGAAGCGTTGGTGACGCATCACACCGCCAGGCACTCGCGCAAGCATGATTCGTATTTGTAGAAGAGGGTACTCTCTCGACGTTATTCTGAAGTGCGTGTAGCATGTAGTACCATGGGACCTGGTAAGCTCACCGCGCCTGGCAGCAGGCGCCACAGCCAAGCTGCAGGTCGCGGCTGGAGCCTCTGCCATGTAGGCGGAGCTCAGCAGCGGCTGCAGCCTCTGCTGTGTAGGCGAGGCTCAGCGCGCCCGCTCACATCGTAAAGGCAGCTGCTGTGGCTCTGGGCAGAGAGGCTGAAGCCCTGAGCTCAGCGCCTGCCGTCTGACGCCCTCGTCATGGCAAGCTTGTGCGTCAGCGTGACGGCCATGACGCCGAATAAGGAATCCCTCAAAAATAAGCGCGGCTCGAGACAGGCTTGGTAGCATGTCGTGTCTGCGCTCACCAGCACAATGTGTTCATCGCCGGGTAATTGATGGGCGTGTTCTGAAGGGCTGTCGGTGAGCGCGCTCGGGCACCGCCCCCCGCTGAGCGCGCTGCTGCGTTATGTGGTAAGGCTGCACGAAAAGCCGGCGACAGGCTGGGCTGAGCCGGGCCGGCGAGGCCGCCGGGGCAAAGGTCGGTCGGCGCGGGCCGGTCGCGAACAGAAATCACGACAGGCGAATGTAGAGCACGAGACATGCCTATTTATATCCCCTTGTGAGGGTTTCACACCTTCAACAGTGCTTTGGAGCGTCGTTAAGGAGCTGCAGTTTCTGCAACACATTCGACATGACGAACAGTTCCCATGACGAAGGCAGCTCTCCGCCGAGCGCCTGGCATGAGCTAGCTGCCTGACCTCCTGGCCGCGCCCCGACCTCCGCCGGCGTGCGGCGCGGGCGCGGTGTACGCTCCGCGGCCCCACCGCCGCTGACATGAGCTCCTGACCCCCTGGCCGCGCCGCCAGCCCCCGCCGGCGCGCGGCGCGCGCGCGGTGTACGCTCCGCAGCCCCACCGCCGCTGGCATGAGCTCCTGACCCCCTGGCCGCGCCGCCGGCCTCCGCCGGCGCGCGGCGCGGGCGCGGTGTACGCTCCGCAGCCCCACCGCCGCTGGCCGGGCCCCGCCCTCAGCAGCCCACGCGGGGTGACGTCATGACACAGCGGTCATCTCGCTGCACGCAGCCGTTTGCACGGCCGGGAGTGGCAGCGAGCGAGACTACGAGGTAACAGAGAAGATGCCAGTCTCTGGGATTGATTGGCCGAGGAGCCAGCCAGCTTAATGTGCTCTCAAAATCTGTACCCTCTTTAACAATACCCTGATGATGTGCATATGTTGCCCGGTATTTCGTGGCTGGTTAATACCGTACGCACCCAATGCCGTCATTGCGTCGCTGCGCAAGAGTCCGCCCCCCAGTCCCCCCCTCCCCCCCCCCAGTCTAACGCCTCCACAAACCAACTGCTAGAGCTCTGGCCTCGGTGGCTCTCACTCGCACATACCGGACTGTACACTGAACCATTGTTCCCACGTGTTTTATGGTCCATAGGGACCCAAATACGTAGAGACGAGCCTGTCGAAGCGTAGCACGACATACAAGCATGAAACAAAGCCGTGTCCAAGCACCTGGGCACCATTAAAATTCGAGTATGTGCAGCATTCAATAGTGTACTAAAGACTCCGTTTGTCTGGAAGGTTTGGGTTGGGAGCAGTTTTGATCGTCCCCATGCGTTGGAGCAGCGGCGATCGCAGCAGCCAAACGCATCACCACTAGTGAAGCAGCTCCGCGCCACAGGTGTCTGGCGCCGCTGATCAGAGCTGACGCCACCCATGCGCGTACGGGGGAGGGGGGGGGGGGGGGGGCGTGACAAGGGCTGATTGGGCTAGCCGGCCGCCGCCGACGCCGGGCTGTCTGCCCGCAGCTGTGTGGCCGGAGCGCAGGCCCTAAGGATAGGCGTGCCGTGCCGCCCCGCCGGCACGGAGACCGCAGACGGTGACCGCGCGGCGACGCACGCGGCGTATTCGGCGCTCGATCCTCCTCCTGGTTGGCAGTGCTGCTACGTCGGCGCAGCGCGGGAAGCGGACGTTTGGGGACGCTGTGGTCCTAAGACTTTTATTCGTATGTCCATGGATCTGCTGCATTTAACTGGGCCCAGTGCGATGTCGCGCTGCACCTTTCCACAATTGGATGACTCGAGACGCAGGACCTGGCAAACCTTGGTGAGCCGCAGAAGGTTTCTTGTAAGATGAACCCAACTACCACTTTACAATGTGGCTCAGGCTTGGACGTGATGGAAATGCGAGATGTGTCATTCATTCGCTTGCTTCTGTTTCGCTCCGTCCTCGGCTCCTGGCCGGGGACTGGGGACTATGAGCAGTCGCTGGGGTAAGACGATTTAGATAAGCGACTTTCCAGAAGGAGGCTATAGATTTCGGACAATGCAAATCTTCTTCTGAGCTGCATTGTAAGCTATGTGACTGGGCTAAAGACGGCGGTTAAGACAACACAACCACCACCAGCGTCCAGGGAAGGGATGAATTGGGATGGTGTGACGTCCCTACAAGAGTCGGGCCCTTCCCAATGAACATGACGCCCTTCTGATGAACTCGTCAAAAAATACTGCGCGTCTTCGATGTGCTCACGTGCGCGTCGGTTCATCATTGCATGATGATGCGTCAGACTGGTATTTGTGAGGCCTTCTGTTGAATTTCGGGCACTCTTGAATTTATCTTGCGGAGGCATACCTAGCGTTTGGAATGATGACTGTTCACTTTGTGGTGCTCGTTGCACTAGCGTAAGTATCAGAAATGCGCGCACTGCTCCTCTTGTCAGCTGTGACAATCAGCCATTAGCAGCAAAATTCAGGCTGCTCGGAATGATAAAAAATCTCAGGGAGTTCAGCGCATCAAAAACCGTCTGAAAACCTCTGAAAAGGTTAAGGAAACTCCAGGAGGATGAAACAGCCCGAGGATCATGCAGGGCTGGTAGAAACGGACCCCATGTCAACCATGCTGGCACGATTGGTGCAGCCAATGTCGAGTTTTGAAGCCTTGAACCCCTTGCCCTTCCCCCTCCCTGCAGATGGCGGGCCCCCTTAGGCTGGAAGATCTCGGGACTTTTTGGCATATTAAGACGCTCGTGGGGGCTTTCGCAACGCCACAAATAAACCCCCAAGGCATCAGAATACCATCCAGACCCTGAACAGGCTCACTAAATAAAAAGCAGGGCCCTACGCGACGTAGAAAGCTCCGTTGGCCGGGCCGCCTTTGACCGGGTTAAGCTGGAGAGGCTCGTTTTCAAGTCGGGAAGACTGAGCTGCAGGCTGGGGTTCGAACCCTTCCCACTGCGAGCGGTCGCGCGCCGATGGAACTGACTGAGGTCACGTCAGCGGGCTGAAGTTGCGGTCAGGCGTGTATTCCCATTGTTTGCTCGGATTCGGCACCCGGTTCAGACCTTACCAGCTACGCCCGGCCGCAGCGCGGCGATGTTTGCTCGGATTCGGCACCCGGTTCAGACTCCACCAGCCACGCCCGGCTGCAGCGCGGCGATGTTTGCTCAGATTCGGCACCCGGTTCAGACTCCACCAGCCACGCCCGGCTGCAGCGCGGCGATGTTTGCTCGGATTCGGCGCCCGGTTCAGACTCCCCCAGCCACACCCGGACGCAGCGCGGCTATGTTTGCTCGGATTCGGCACCCGGTTCAGACTCCCCCAGCCACGCCCGGCCGCAGCGCGGCGATGCCTCGCCTGCACAAACGGTGGCATTGACGCACGCTTTTGCAGTGCTGATATCTTGCCCATTTGTCAGCAATCTAGCCCGCCTGTTGTGTATTGTGCTAGCCATACTTGGGGCATGTTATAGCAGGAACTTGGAAAAGACTCGTCGACCTTGAGGTGTTGGAAATGCTTTTTTTCTTATCAGAAAATTGTTTGTTGGAGGCCAAAAAGCAAGACCACTTACTTCCACTGCGGGATGCGAAAGGTGGGCTGAACTTGGCCTTCTGTCCGTTACACGTATCAATAGCAATGCCTGTTTGTCGACTGGAAAGACGGAGTTGACAAGGCGCGCCCGCCTCTAACCATCACGTTTGGGTATTGTTACAGTCACGCTGACATCCCGTCACCCTGTGACTACCCCGACTTGTTGTCAATAGGGTGAGAGTGGAGGCGCCGGCGCAGTCATTAAGGGCGGCGTCATTTTGAGATTGTGGGATCGTTCACACGACTGGCACCTCTCACATAAACTACTCTCACATACCCACGTACTCAACATAAACACATCCGTCCTTCTACACATATAAACACACACACACACATACATCGCACGCGCTCACACTCGCGCAGGGCACATCCGCACACGCGCACGGCCAGGTACGGTGCACAGTTCGGCATGTTTCCGCATAACGGACCAGTGGCACCGAGGCCTGACGCTCTGCCTCGCAGTTCTCACAGCAGCGGGCCTCTGACACCGTGATGAGACGCTGGCTAGAGTGGCCAAGGGGCTGCGACGGCGCCCTGCCGGCCGGCCCGGCACCACTGAGGGGCTGCGACGGCACCCTGCTGGGGGACCCGGCACCATCGAGGGGCTGCGACGGCACCCTATCAGCCGACCCGACACCATCGAGGGGCTGCGACGGCACCCTATCAGCCGATCCGACACCACGGCACGTGCCAATCGCTGCCCGCCAGCCCAGCCTTCACAGCACCGTCGCGCTGCGGCCCAGGGGCTGATTTTGTCGGGAGGGCCGGACCTCTGGCACGCCGGGAGCTGGACGGTTCGGGTCATCTTCTCGTGGTCCGGCGACACCGGCCGATGGACCAACACCGCCCTATGTGGGTGTTGGCAGTGGCAGTTTGGCCTGGCCTTGTCAGCGCTGCCGCCGCCGCCGCCGCCGCCGCAGCCGGCCCTGCGTAGCAGCGAGGGCTCAACGGCCTTTCACTTCGGGAGTGCTTGCATAGCATGCATTCTACGGCTCTTGGCAGCAGGACGGCTGAACGCCATGGGGCCACGTTTTGGGACCAGATAGATAGCCACTTCTTGAGAAACAATAACTTAAGCATAATGACTGAGCGCCACCAGACGCCGTGTGAACAGTGGCGGCGCACTGCTTCCGCCCTTCCCCGGCTGAGGACGCCAGTAAGACGTGCGTCGGGTCCTGCGTGGCGGCCGGGGCGCGGAAGTGGGACACTTCCGGTCCGCGGGGCGCGCTGTCACGCCCCGCCGCCGGCCAAAATAGCTTCCCCAGGCCTTGAACTTGACGGCGCGCGCCGCGGCCCAGACCGCCGCCGCCGGCCGCCGGCTGCCGGGGCGTCACGGCTGGCCGGCCAGGTCTGCGCCGCCGCCAGCCGCCGCTGCGAGGCGCCACCAGCGCTCGCCGAGGTCGGCGGTACTCTCGCCGCCAAACGCGCCGCGGTGAAGCGTGCGCCGCGCCTGATGTGTGAGTATGCACGGGGAACAGACGTGATGTAGGCCCGCGGAACGAGACGGGGCAGCAGTTTGGGGGAGGGGAAGGGGCGAGGCGTGGTGGACTGGCATGACGAACGTGTGGGCAGGTCGTGGTGGAATGTTGGTTCAAGTGAAGAGCTTGCGGGCGAACTATTGCAAACAGGATGACATGGAGCAGTGTGCACGTTCGGTGGGAACGGCGTGTAGGCTGGGGCGGCGTCGCTCGCCGACAGGCGGGGGGGGGGGGGCAGTCTGGACAGGTTTGGAGTGTTACACAGACAGCTGCTTGCAAATACCAGACGCGGGGAAAGCATTTCGCCTCAATTCAAAACGGCAGTCGAAAGACGTAACAAAACCTTTGGTGCAGCACTCTGAAAATGAACACGTTGTTCTAGTTGCGTCAGTCGCATTGTAACTGACGTGAAACCAGCAATGTCGTCTTGCTGCACGGTTGGCCAGTGACGACGAGCGGTCATGTTTGTCCAGCTACCCCCAGCAGCGAGCGGATCCAAGGTCTGCAGGAGCCGTGTGAGTCCTCATCCAGTCGCTCAGAGAGACACAGAACACAGCTCCCACTGCTGCGGCGCGGTGGCCGCTGTGTCGTGGCGGCACTTGAGCTGTCTCCGGCAGGCGGCCAGCGCGCTGGACACGCCGAGGCGACGCGACACCTGGCCCGGCCACCCTGACTGGTGACAGGTGACCGGTGACTGCTGACTGCCGGCCGGTGACCGGTAAGTGCCGGCTGGTGACCAGTAACCGGTGACCGGTGACCGGTTGGCGATGGCTGCTGACTGCCGGCCGGTGACCTGTGGGCGGTGACTGTCGGCCAGTGACCGGTAACCGCCGGTCGGTGACCAGTGACCGGTGACCGGTGACTGCTGACTGCCGGCCGGTGACCGGTGGTCGGTGACCGGTATCTGTCGGCCGGTGACCAGTAACCGGTGGCTGGCGGCTGGTGACCAGTGACCGGTGACCGGTGACTGCTGACTGCCGGCCGGTGACCAGTAACCGGTGGCCAGTGACCGGTGACCGGTGACCGGTGACCGGTGGCCAGTGACCGGTGACCGGTGACCGGTGACCGGTGACCGGTGACCGGTGACCGGTGACCGGTGACCGGTGGCCAGTGACCGGTGACCGGTGGCCAGTGACCGGTGACCGGTGACCGGTGACCGGTGGCCAGTGACCGGTGACCGGTGGCCAGTGACCGGTGACCGGTGGCCGGTGACCGGTGACCGGTGACCGGTGACCGGTGACCGGTGACCGGTGACCGGTGGCCGATGACTGCCGGCCGGGGACCGGTGCCGTCAGCCGTGTCGGCGCCCAGATCGCAGTGATGGCTCGGAGCACGGTGTCGGAGATCGCAGCACAGGTGCGGCCGCCACGGCTCAGACTGCGTCTCCCGCCGAGTCTCACTTGTGCAACGACACATGGTCAACATCGTTGCACAAGATATGTGGGCCGCAACAGCCCGCCTGCTGCAATCCGAGGGTGCAGATCACGGGCTTGGCGGAGCTTATGTGAACGTCACGTCAGCTCCTTAAGGCGATATGGCGCGCCGGCGTGTCGTGCCGCGCGATGTGCGTGACTTGCACAGATCTGAAAAGCACGCGCCGAGCTTCTGCCAAACAAGCTTTTCGCGCACCTGGATCCTTACGTCATCACCAGGCGGCCTCTCGCCTGAGGCGTCAGACCATTGTCTGTGCGCTGCTCACCTGTTGGGGCCATTTTGGCGATGCACTGGCAGTGTTCCGGTCCTCCTCGCCGCGGTGCGTTTTCGCGCCAGCTCGGCCCTCTATCGTCACCGTTTGTGCTGTCGCCGCTCGCCTCACGTGAGCGCTGTGCTGCTTGCCGTTTGGAGATGCCGTGGGTGGTTCAGAATGCCCGTCGCCGCCTGAACTCGCCGTCCGAGCTGGAATGTTGCCGGCCCGGTGGCTGACCCCGACTATCGGCCCGCGCACTGCGGCTGCTCCGCCGAAGCGCTCGTCAACAATTCGTTAGCCCTTTCTTGGAAATTCAAATCCGGCGCCGTTTCCATGGTAAGTGTGCATTACGACGCCGGTCCGTCGTCGGCTCCGGCATGACCCCGGCCGGTTCGTGCCGCAGTCAGCCGGCAGTGATGGCTGAGGGTGCGGTGGGTGGCCGTGAGGGATGACCCGGGCTCTGGCGGGTGGCCGCGAGGGATGACTCCGGGCCGTCTCAACCGGCAGACCTGGGAGCGCGGGGCGGTGACCTGTGTGCGCGTTTTTCGCCACGGCCACAGCTGGGGCGCTCGAAACGCGACGGGACCGTTGCCGTGCTGTAGCGGCGCTGGTCAGTCCGCTGAGGGATCAGCCGGAGGGCGGCGCTGGTCAGCCCGCTGAGGGATCAGCCAGAGGGCGGCGCTGGTCAGCCCGCTGAGGGATCAGCCGGAGGGCGGCGCTGGTCAGCCTGCTGAGGGATCAGCCGGAGGGCGGCGCTGGTCAGCCCGCTGAGGGATCAACCAGAGGGCGGCGCTGGGCCGGCCGGACGCTAGAGCTCGCTCGGTTTGCGAGTCTCAGAAGCCTCGCGGTGATATGCCCAGACAACGGAAGGATTTAGATCCGGTCCAGCAGCGCCAGATCCAGGCGTAGTGGGTGAACTTGCCGTCTATAGAGACACGCGTAAAAGCCTGGAAAACAAGCATCCGGTTCCTGAGGGTGCAGTAGTACTCCATGTAATCTGCATAGAGTACTAGTTGCGAAATTTAGCATCAGCTGTCATCCAACGGAAGCACGCTCAATGGAAAGAGTGGTTCATTTTAAAAGCGCAATGCATGCTATCATTAGGTGTTGGTACCTATACCTTTGCCCAACTTGATCCAGCCGCCATGCGTGTAATTCCGGTAATGTGCAGTTATCTTTGAAGAACC
Source organism: Pollicipes pollicipes (assembly GCF_011947565.3). Taxonomy (NCBI): domain Eukaryota; kingdom Metazoa; phylum Arthropoda; class Thecostraca; order Pollicipedomorpha; family Pollicipedidae; genus Pollicipes; species Pollicipes pollicipes. The sequence goes on from NW_023596448.1 coordinate 4,793,226, forward strand.
TATGGCACATGAGTCGATGAATGGGCATTATACCGTCCTGCCCGCACTACAAGCTTGAAATCAATCGTCTAGTTTTGAATGGCGGATACCATTGAGCTTTGTCGGTACCATTTGATCTCGGTGGGATGTATCCAGTTCATACAAACTTGAATTATTCATGCCTTTTGCACAGCACTGGTAAGTATCGCTAGCTTTTCCTAGCGCGCAGCAGCAGGATGTTCAACGAAAAAGACACCCCACGCTGTCGGACATATTGTTGTTTTGCTGGCAGGTTTGCTGTGTTCTAAGTGTCAGTCCTTCAATCATCCAGCTGAGGTTCGACAACGTGATGCTGGACCGTCCCCTAGCTGTGCCACCAGCCCGTGGCACTGGCCATTGGCGCTCGAAAATGGTCACATGCTGCGGCATATTTAGGACGTCCGCTCTGCTCACCATTTCGGCCACGATGGAGAGCTGTTTCTCAGCTGCTGTCCAGCTCGGCTCAGCTGGCACGTGGCTGGGACCAGCGCAGCTTACCAGGCGCGTGTCCGCTGGGGCCGTCTGGGGCGCTGGGGCGAGGCTGGGCCGATCATGTCAGGGCACGCTGGGCAGTCGGCCGGTGGCCGATAGGGGACTTCTGATGTGGAGTGCCGCGGTGGCCAATAGGGAACTTCTGATGTGGAGTGCCGCGGTGGCCAGTAGGGAACTTCTGATGGGGAGTGCCGCGGTGGCCAATAAGGGACTTCCGATGTGGAGTGCCGCGGTGGCCAATAGGGAACTTCTGATGTGGAGTGCCGCGGTGGCCAATAGGGAACTTCTGATGGGGAGTGCCGCGGTGGCCGATAGGGAACTTCTGATGGGGAGTGCCGCGGTGGCCAATAGGGAACTTCTGATGGGGAGTGCCGCGGTGGCCAATAGGGAACTTCTGATGGGGAGTGCCGCGGTGTCCAATAGGGAACTTCCGATGTGGAGTGCCGCGGTGGCCAATAGGGAACTTCCGATGGGGAGTGCCGCGGTGGCCAATAAAGGGGATCATCTTTTCTTCTGGTGAACATGAGCGCACAATCGGAATCGCTATGCTAAAATATGGAAGGCACGCCGCAACCTTTGTGTGCTAAGCTTTGTGATTCTGTGCTGAAATGAGTGCCCATGCAAACTTAAAATGATCGCTATATGCAGGATGCTGCTCCGAATGTCGTGTTGGTTCTAAGCACCTAAGCATGTAAACATTCTAAGGTTTTAAGCAAGCAGAGTATAACAGAGACTTCAGACAACGTAAGCGAAGGTCCGCCACCCATCAATACCTATATTTTAAGCGACTTTTCACGATGATCGTTTCTCAACACAACTTAAATGTTTGAGTGGTAAGTAGATGGAGATAGAAGGAGGGAAGATAAGGAGGGACGACAGTGGAGTGAGGGATTGATTGGGGGAGTAGCTAAATGAGGGAGAAGAAGAGAGAGAAACGCGCACACGCACACGCACACACATACACACACACACACACACACACACACACACACACACACACACACACACACACACACACACACACACACACACACACACACACACACACACACACACAGCCTGCAGCATGACTGGCTGCACCGAGTTCGAGAGCTATGTTAGTTTCCGTCCGTCGGTCGGGCTCCTCAAACGGAAGCGCGCGAGCAAAAGCAGCGCCATCGTCCCGTGGCATCGCTCGAGACAAAGAGCCGAGGCGATCGGACCTAACCGCACTACTGGCACCCCGCCATTACGAGACCCACGCCAGTGTCCAGTCAGCGCCCCCCCCCCCCCTCCCCACCTGCGCTCGTGCAAGGAGGGGGGGCTGAGAAAGCGCGTTCGGCGGCGGACCTCCCCTTCTCTCTCTCTCACGACCGACTGGTCGGCTGACCTGGCGGTGGGGGGTCGGAGTCGGAACCGCAGTCGTGCCGTGACCCCCCCCCCCCACCGCAGCCCGCAGACGCCAGCTGGACGACGCCGGCCCGCCGTGTACCGGCGACAGAGCGGCCAACCGAACGCGCTATCGGAACGACCGCAGACGCATGATTTAGGTCGTGTATCACTTTCGCATGTTGATTAGATATGCCATGAACCGTCAAGCCGCAGAACGCATTCAGTTTATATTTTCAACCCACTCCATGGCCGAATTAATCGAGCGTGATAATTTGCTGTACGCTCAAAGGCTATTTACGCAGGCTGATCAGATTTTAGAAACATAGATCTAGATAAATATGAAGTGTAACGTAGCAGGAGTTGACGTTATCAGAAAGTTAACATACTTTAATAGCATTTCAGTATCGGGTAATCAACGATGAAATGCCCGCAACGTATGTGCCCGTGAATTACCATCAAATCTGTCCGTTTCCATTAAAACATAATGATCAATAGTGACAAGCGAAGTGTTCGGGCAGAAATGGTGGCTGCGTGAAACGAACAATGGCGCGATTTGTCGAAGATGGTTGAAAATATGGACATATTGAGATGAACATGAATTGATCAAGATAACGTTCTCATTGGGTATTTCTATAGACTGTATAGGCAATTGCGAAAGATTAGCTACCAGAGGTTTGGCGAATCTATTGCTCCACCAACTGAGCGAACCGGAAATAAGTCTACCAACTGAACTAAAAGGGAAGGACGTTTACGAACTGAGTTAGCCGGTTTCGCCCTTCCCGGTTTGCTCGGTTGGAAGAGGACTGAGTTCACAATCAGAAGATGGTTCGAATCCCAGCAATTTGCAGGACGCGCTTTCGGGCTATGTACGTGGCTGAAAGCCGAACATCGTCCAGTCCTTTCCAGGACTCAACGACACCTGAGGACGGCCTGAGGAGTCAACTGGCCGAGACGTTGTGTGTATACGACACACCAAACGGTGGCGATAATCCGGACAAGTATTCCATCCATACAAAACACCAAACGGTGGCGATAGTCCAATCATTCCAGCCACAAAGCCTGGCTTGTTACTTGTGTGCCATGTACACCGCGTCCTTCCTAAGAGGGGAGCCCAACACTAGCACCCGTGCTTGCTTCACGCCACTTCTCATGATCCACGAGCGCGTGTGAGCGGCGACGTGAGCCCGTGGGAGCTTTCGTCCAATGGAGAGCAAGAGTAAGAGACGCGTCCGGCTGAGCGTGACAGCATGCAGTGCCAGCTGACTAGCCGAATTTCATTGAAAGCACGGCGAACTCCAAGGCCTCGGCGCTGGCACTTGGCGCTGCACCTGCGACTCGCCGTCCACCAGGCCGGCCCGGCGGCGGCTCGGTATTCCTCCCGCTGAGGCGGCAGCGCCTGGCCGCCAGGCGACGCGTCAGCCAGCTGACCACGGCGTCAGCATGAGGCTGAGAGGGCCGGGCGCCAGTGGGTACAGCCTGCCCTTCGACTTCGATAAGCAGGCCTGACAGCCCGGCCACACACACGGCCCGGTCACACACACGGCTCGGTCACACACACGGCCCGGTCACACGCGCGGTAGGCTCGAACTCACGCTATTTCTGCAACTGGCTGTTTAACCGGCGGCTGGCACAGCATTTCTTGATGAAACGCCAACCAATGGCCGCGAAAAGCACATCACATGGTCGTCGACCACGTGACTGAGTGCAGCCGGCGGCCGCGGGAACAGCTGCGGCCGGCGCTGGCGGGTGTAGTGTGCCACGGCCACCGCCCGTGTGCGGGGGGCCACACTACCACACATGTCAGGCATACGGAGCGTGCGAGGCCTCGCCGCGGGTTACGGCTGCGGTGTGCCCTGTAGCGGTCCGTCAGCTCCGGGCGCTCGTGATCGTCCAGCGCGGGGCTCCGGATGATCGTGATCACCCAGCGCGCGAGGCTCCGGATAACCGTGAGCACCCGGCGCGCCGGGCTCCGGATGATCGTGATCGTCCAGCGCGCGAGGCTCCGGATGATCGTGATCACCCGGCGCGCCAGGCTCCGGATGATCGTGATCACCCAGCGCGCCAGGCTCCAGATGATCGTGATCACCCAGCGCGCCGGGCTCCGGATGATCGTGATCACAAAGCGCGAGGCTCCGGATGATCGTGATCACCCAGTGCGCCAGGCTCCGGATGATCGTGATCGTCAAGCACGCCAGGCTCCGGCCAACAGGCACCAGTGCCGACGCGGCACGCGTCAAGTCGTGTGCGACTCTCGAGCGGGCTGATCACCGCGCGCGGGCCCGGCCACAACGAAGTCACAGCCGATGGCGGCGGTGTCACAGCCGATGGCGGCCGTGTCACAGCCAATGGCGGCAGTGCCACAGCAGATGGCGGTGATGTCGATTGTTGCACGCCTCGAAATCCTGATTAGAAAACGTGGTGAGCGTTTCTAATGGCCAAAGAAGCTCTCCTCTCCAGTCTCCTCACTCTCCGGTGCGTGGCGCGAGCATCGGGAGGCTCGGCTAGGGAGCGTGGCTGGTCCTGCGGTCAGTCTATCGGCCGCTGGACGGACCGCTCGGCCGGTCCATCGGCCGCTGGAAGGTCCGCTCGGCCGGTCCATCGGCCGCTGGACAGCTCGCTCGGCCGGTCCATCGGCCGCTGGACGGCCCGCTCGGCCGGTCCATCGGCCGCTGGACGGCCCGCTCGGCCGGTCCATCGGCCGCTGGACGGCCCGCTCGGCCGGTCCATCGGCCGCTGGACAGCCCGCTCGGCCGGTCCATCGGCCGCTGGACGGCCCGCTCGGCCGGTCCATCAGCCGCTGGACGGTCCGCTCGGCCGGTCCATCGGCCGCTGGACGGTCCGCTCGGCCGGTCCATCGGCCGCTGGACGGTCCGCTCGGCCGGTCCATCGGCCGCTGGACGGTCCGCTCGGCCGGTCCATCGGCCGCTGGACGGCCCGCTCGGCCGGTCCATCGGCCGCTGGACGGCCCGCTCGGCCGGTCCATCGGCCGCTGGACGGACCGCTCCACGCCGTGCGGACGCCGCCGTCGCTCGAGCGAAGGCCGGAAGCGGGCCGCCGCCGGCCGTGAGCGTCGGCCGCGCGCGGCGGCGCCGCGCCTCACCGGGTGTGAAGCGCGTCACGGGAGACGGCGAGGCACCGCCCGGCCGGCTCGGTGGTCACAGGCCGCAGAGAAGCGTCCCGACGACAGCAAACGGCAGTTTTGGCGCCCGCTTGTTACTTTCCGGGCCAGACACGAAAGGATATCGACATTTCCCTATAAAGGTGATTTGTATTACAGTACAGTGAAACAGATATATGGCGTATGTTGTAAAAACTGCACACAAATATGATTTTACGCGCGCAAAGCTCTCGCGGGTGACGATAAGAAAGGAGAAATTAAGCAACTAGACGTCAACTTTTTTGGGAATGATCTGAGCTGCCCGAAATGTTTTGAATCTTTGGCGAAAGCACCGCCTTGTTTTTCATTTCTGTTTTGGACATTTCCATTTCTGGAAGGAATCCCTGCCACAGAATCGACCACTTGTGAGGGCAACACAGAAGCCACATGGCGCCACTCGCTAAAGCCAGTCTCTATGAAACTGCGACACAGCGAGAGCCGCTGTGTGAACGGATAGGTGGTGGGCGGAATGCAGCAGACTGCACCCACGCCTCTGCCTTGTGGGGGCCTGACGCACCGCACTGAGGGCGGAATGTCATGGCCACTCCGCCACTCCCGTGGGAAACCACAGCCGTGGAAGCCTGAACACACCGCGCTTTTACGCTCGGAGCGAAAACGCCTTGCACGTGATGTAGCTCAGCGAAACAAAGGTATGCCATGGCACATGGACTGATGATATTTGCGGGCGTAAGTTTGTTTGGGCAGTTTACCTTCTCGGCTCTTTTAGATATTGGGCGTAGTCGGGGTGCGTATAACATGTTCATGACATGCGTACGTAATTATGAGATAAGTGTGTATGCCACCAGTTAACGCATACATAGGCGCACAGACTTTATAAAGTTTTCGTTTTTAAAGGTTTTGAAACGTCTTCTCGACAGTTTTGTTGCGAGGTTTTAAGCCATCCGTTCAGCAGCCGGCGTTGCTGGGCCAGTGCCAGTGCTGCTGAATGAGGAGACTAAATGAGAGCCAGTGCTGCTGAATGAGGAGACTAAATGAGAGCCAGTGCTGCTGAATGAGGAGACTAAATGAGAGCCAGTGCCGCTGAATGAGGAGACTAAATGAGAGCCAGTGCTGCTGAATGAGGAGACTAAATGAGAACCAGTGCTGCTGAATGAGAAGACTACCGGCATAACTGGATACCAGTGGTATTGGTGACACTGCTGGTACTGCTGGGCGCACACAGCAGCCAGTCCGGTGCGTAGCTCTCTCGCATCGAGTGCTGCTGCTGGTGCTGCTGGTGTTGCCGTCACATAACGGGCGTCGCTGTGCCACGTCCCGCGTTCCGTTCTAGTGTTTGCTGTACCCAAGGCCCTATAACAACGGTGTACGGTACACTTGGTCAGTGTACGGTGTACTGTACACTGACCAAGCATGGTATGCTAACAATGATACCGTACGCTGTGCTGTATGGCTCCCAAATACTCTGCATGCTCGCGATTGTCGCTGGGCGGGGTCGGAATCGACTCCGGAATAAACGCAACTTTTGTTTTGTTAGAATGGAATCAATTTGTTACAGACTTCTTCTTGCGAGTCGTTGCCAGAGTTGATTTGGCCAGGCCGTTGGTTGGCTGACTCGACAGCTGACAATAAACAGCCGAGTGCTCACGCGTGTCTACGGCAGCGATAATTTTGCTCCCTTTTAGCTGCTCACTGAGCAAGATAGTGAACAACAGAATATACTGATGTCTGATTGGCTATATGAGCGCCATACGGGCCCAAGTGAAGAATGATTGCATTACCATAAAAAATAGCAGTCCTATGTGGGCTTGTATAAAGCCCATGGGTGTTGTCATCGCAATCAGCTCCAACGAGGTTGGGCGGGTTTAGGCCACGTCACCTTGAGTCGGAGTTGAAGTTGATAGAAAGAACCGTCCTGCTGTTCGGAGTCGGAATCAGAATCGGCCCCACGCACTGAGGCCGAAGAGGAATCGATGTCGGTGAGGCGGAATCAAGAGTAGGCCCGCCGTCAGAGCGGCTGCAGTGCAGGATCACGTGGCCGGCAGATGTGATGGTAGCTGGTCGCGGCCTCCGGAGAGGTGCCGGTCGGTGCCGGCCCGACGGCAGCTGCCTGGGACGGCCACCGTCAGCCGCGGCCTGCGGAGAGGCGCCGGTCGGTGCCGGCCCGACGGCAGCTGCCTGGGACGGCCACCGTCAGGCCGGTGCCGGCCCGACGGCAGCTGCCTGGGACGGCCACCGTCAGCCGCGGCCTCCGGAGAGGTGCCGGTCGGTGCCGGCCCGACGGCAGCTGCCTGGGACGGCCACCGTCAGCCGCGGCCTGCGGCGGCGCTCCCACAGGGGCGCGGCCCGACCGCGGCCCGGGCCGACGGCCGGCCACCTCTGACACGGCGGCCGGCGCCGAGCGGCACCGGAGCCACCGGAACGTTAGCGGCGCCAGCCCGCGGCCCCGCCGCCCGCTACGCCGCACTCCGGCACGGCTCGGCGCCCGGCCGCGGCCGGCTGCGCGCCAGGCACAGGTCACGTCCCGAGCGTGCAGCACTTCAGCGCTCGTGACATGGCGCAGGGAATTCAGACTTCATTTCAGCACTGGGCTTCACTTGTGAACTCGTTTCCACAAGGAAGCGTGTGCTCGTCCCCTCCCCCCCCCCCCCCAGTGGATCGCAGGGAGCGGGAGGGGAAATGGACTTGCACTGCGCGCACGCGGTATTTTCGCCACGCAAAACCACGACACGAAAAGTGTCTCCTCTGATTGATTTTCAGGAAACACGCAATGATCGTGTTATTTGGATATGATGCCCACCGCTGACTTCAGGAAGTCCGCTCCTTGTTCGCCCTGACCGCAGCGGTGAACATATATGCCGTTGCCGCCTCCGCCGTGGCGACTGCGGTGCGTGGCGTTGAACTCGGTCCGGACAAACACCGCCCAGCGGACGCTAACGAGAACAAAATCGACTCACCGGCACGGCTTAAACGTCCATTGTGCCTTGAATCGGACGGAAATATTACCGGTCATGGCTCGATTTTGCCCCATCACGCTTAGCCGGCCGCCGTGGACGACGAAGAAGCCAACAGACGCTGACCTTGGAGGTTTTTTTTTGCCGCGTCGCCTCACCGCCGCGCCGTCGCTGTTGATTAGGCGGCTCGTCGAGAAGAGCAGTCAGCACTATTGAATGGTTCACGTAATGGTGGCGCCAGTGTGTGTGTGTGTGTGTGTGTGTGTGTGTGTGTGTGTGTGTGCGTGTGTGTGTGTGTGTGTGTGTGTGTGTGTGTGTGTGTGTGTGTGTGCGTGCGTGCGTGCGTGCGTGCGTGCGTGCGTGCGTGCGTGCGTGTGTGCGTGTGTGATGTGTGTGCGTGTGTGTGTGTGTGTGTGTGTGTGTGTGTGTGGAAGTCACGTACAGGATGATAGGCGTGTATGGCGGACTGGAGGCAGTGTGGGTTTCTGCACTGTCAGCACTGGATGCGACAGCGCATCGATCGAAAGTGATGCTTAGTTCATGACGTGCTAAGGAAGTGATAAGTCATAAACGGTTGGTTGAACTCACTGCTGATGAGGTACACGTATGTAGGCCGACTCGCTGGAGTCGGTGCTGCAGCACCGGGTGGGCTGTGTGCCGCGTGAGGGCCGACTCTCTGCAGTCAGCACTGCAGCGCCGGGCGGGCTGTGTACCGCGTGCGGGCCGACTCACTGCAGTCAGTGCTGCAGTACCGGGCGGGCTGTGTACCGCATGTGGGCCGACTCACTGCAGTCAGTGCTGCAGCGCCGGGCGGGCTGTGTACCGCATGTGGGCCGACTCACTGCAGTCAGTGCTGCAGCGCCGGGCGGGCTGTGTACCGCGTGTGGGCCGAATTACTGCAGTCAGTGCTGCAGCGCCGGGCGGGCCGTGTACTGCCGACCGGCCCACTCCCATCAGATCGAAACCCGCGCATGCGCTTTGTTGGCCCGATGATGCAGTTGCTTACAGGTCGCAAAACCAGACCGCCCTGCTCTTGATCCAACCGTGCTGTCCAGCCACACGCACGCCAACAGCCTCATCCATCACGCGCAATGTCATGACCTGTTTATGACAGTGCGTGGGTGCCGGGTTGCACCGTCAACCGCGGAGCACCGTCAGCCTCAGGGCACCGTCAACCACGGGGCACCGTCAGCCACGGGGCACCGTCAACTGCGGGCCACCGTTAATTGTAGGCCAACCTTCTCCCGACTGAATAGGAAACTATGCCTCCGTTACCAGCGGTTGTGCTCACGCGTCCCACTCGACGATCACAGATACGTTCTTGACGGTGTTACATTGACGGTGAATGTTGCATTCTTGACGGTGACATTGGCACTCGGCCCGCAGCCCCCTGCCGTCCTGCACCGTCCTGCAGTCATGCCGGTCGGCGTGACAGAGCCGTCTCGCCGGCAGACAGGACGACGACACGCCGCGTGGAAAGAACGCAAGAAACGTAATTGCTAGGGAAAGCTACAGTGCATGATGCGGCAATGGTGCCGAGAATGAGAGGCAGGAAGCGTGCTCACTCGCCGTAAATAGTGGCGCCTCAGTCAGGAATTCCCGCCGCGGCGCGGGCCGTGCAGCTCGGTGCGTGAGTAGCAGTCAGCCAAAGGAGGCGAGCCGCGACAGCGCGGCGCCGCCGAGCAGGCCGCGCCGCGCTCTCTGCCGCAGTAGGCAGCGTGCTGCGACCTGCACGAGGAGTGGTGACGTCCTCTCGCGTGTCAGTGACATACTGCTTCAGAGTATTAGTTGTCTGGGGGGAGGGGGGAGGGGGCTGAGTGGTGAAAAGGGACGCAACATACACAACATTTACGCAAACAGACAGGTTTCTTCACCAACTTGGTTCACTTCATCTCAAAGTTGGAGGAGCCGTAGCCTGAGTTGGAGAAAGAAGCTGTGCTTCTGACATGAGCTGTAAAGCAATCGCACTACGCGCCCATGAATACTGTGTTATTTTTCTCCAAAGTCTGCACGCAAACGTCATTTCCTCGCTCATCCTCTTGCTCATTTTCTACGTGTTCCTGTGGAATGCGGTGAGGAGACCGGAATAGTGAGCGTCGCGTCTGTCGGGCGGGCGCCGCTCGTCGCCGCGCGCCACGAGCGCGCGCTCCAACCGCGCGTGACGGCGCTGGTCTCGACAGGCGGCATCACGTGCCGCGGCGGGGCTGCTGGGGGAACGGGGCGGAGGTCCGACTTTAGCCAGCGATCCGACCCCAGCCAGCGTCCCCAGCACAGCCAGCGGCCCGACCCAAGCCAGCGGCCCGACCCAAGCCAGCGGCCCGACCCAAGCCAGCGGCCCGACGCCAGTTAGCGGACCGACCCCAGCTAGTGGACCGACCCCAGTCAGTGGCCAGCCCCAGCCAGCCGGCTTCACTGACTGCGCGGCTTCCTGTCGGCTCCGCGGGACGCGGAGGTCGGTCAACCCCCGGGGGGGGGGGGGGGGGTCACATCCGACCGCGCTCCGGCCTCGCTAATGAGACGCATGCAGTGGCGATGCCGAACGCGACGTCGAGAGGGGTAAATACGACACCGCCTCGACGACCTCATCAAGATCGCCGCAGCGACAGTGCCACTCACACGCCACGAACAATGAGGCCCCACAAAGCTTCTAGGTGGGGCACTTCCCTTTCTTCCTTTTCATGGCGTCTTGGTGCGCCAGGTGAGCACATACTTTGTATGTTTGACGGGTGTTCTGTGTCCCGGGCCAGGCACTTGAGGGAGGGGGGGGGGGGGGCACGGTCCGCCTCTCCCTGAAGGTAACAAGTTTGTTATAGATGCTGGGCCATTGTACAGGTATTCGGTCCTATTTCGCAGGTGTTCAAAGGTTTACATATTATGTATTGACCCCTCCCCCGCCCCCTCAGAGAAAAATTCTGGATGCATACCCGTGCCAGACAACCGGGCGTTTCAGGTTTAATTTATCCTATTATATTACCAAATGCAGTGGACCATGTCGCCGCCATTCAGGAGGAAACGGCGGGGGCTAAACGCCAGGCAGCTGACGGGCCAGCTGACGAGCGTGCCGCGCGAGCGGGAGTGTAGTGCCACCTTGGAACCTGGGCACCATAAAAAATGCGCTCCGATGGCTGCGTGGACTCCGGTTTGGCGGTTCTCACTGTTTGTGAATGCAACGGGAAATTGCACTCGGCTCGCTCGCGGCCCACACCAGGCTCATGTGGGCTGGATTGCAAGCATGACGGCTGTCCAGGGCTGCAAACAACACTACTTCATTTCAGCATTGTGATAGATAGCCGTAGTGTTCCAGCGACCAGTCAGTCAGTTCCAACAGCCGAACAAATTCGGTGCAACGTCGGCGGCAGGGGTTTGACTTCGCTGTCGGCCTATGAAGTCAGATCGCGTGAACCGAAGCCGATGTCGCCGTGGTTCCCGTGGCACGGAGTGTGTCGAATGACATATTCTTATCGATACAGGATATGATGGGCCCTATGCACTATACATGACACGGAAAATGCTGTCGCAAGCTTCTTGGTTTTAATACTTTTTATTTGTGATATATCAGGTGCATTTTAGTTGTGATAAGTCAGGTGCAGTTTTATGCAAGATACTCGCCGACTGCCTCGGCAACAGGTGTGGAGAACGGAAGCAAGTGCCGCCGAAAAGTTTGTATTTAGAACAGCGAGACGTCCGACTTCAGAATCCTGGGAAAATTTCCATTTCCGATATGCCATCGGCTGTCTGAGGTAAATGTGACGTCTTCTGCTTGTCACTCCGGACCTCATGGCGAATGTGACGCGTCAGCGACACTGACAGCGCGCTTCAGGCACCAGGACCGGCGCGCCGTCACCGGCACCGGTGACGTGGTCCGATGGTGCGCTCCGATGGCGCACGCGGTCCACAAGGTCTCTCTCTCTCTCTCTCTCTCTCTCTCTCTCTCTCTCTCTCTCTCTCTCTCCTCTCTTCTCTCTCCTCTCTCTCTCTCTCTCTCTCTTCTCTCTCTTCTCTCTCTCCTCTCTCTCTCTTCTCTCTCTCTCTCTCCATTCCCCCTCTCTCTCCCGCCCCGTCTCACTTCTCGTTCGTCCGTCTTCGTCTGCTCCTCCTGCCTCATTCATTAGGGCACTGGTCGCGCTCTGGTCCACTTCTGTTAGCCTGCTGATAGGCCAGCGCCAACTATGCCGGTCGGTCGTCAGAGCGGCCCGAACTGGCGGCGGCGTCTGGTGACAGCTCGCGGCGGCGTCTGGTGACAGCTCGTGGCGGCGTCTGGTGACACCTCGCGGCGGCGTCTGGTGACAGCTCGCGGCGGCGCCTGGTGACACCTCGCAGCAGCGTCACTGTCAGGCGACACTGACCACGGCTCCCGCTGCTCTGCGGTCGCTGCTGCGGTCCGCCTCTGAGAGCTACTTCTTTTTATTATTTGCGTTTCTCAGAAGCACTCTGAATGTGCTCGTTACGGGAGTCATGGTCTGATTCCATGACCTGTGCTCTGCTCCGCCTGTGCTTGAAATGTCAACACCAGGGGGCGCAAACTTGTCCGGCGCCAGAGGACGCGACCGGCCCGGACCGATCCCAACTGGGCGCTCTGCACGCGTATAAAATGCCCAGTGGAGTAGAAAAGCGCGGGAGGGGAAGGAAGAAAACCGCCGGTTTGGGAGAACACACCTTGAAACATCAGGGTCGTCTCTTACGCCCGGGAAATCCACGCTAAGTACACGGGGCCCATTGCCACTGACCCCTCCTCTCTCACGGGGGACGCTGCCAACAAAAAGCAACTAAAAGGAAACGCTTTGTAACTCAGCGTTTGAATACCTACCACGTCAGCAAAGACATTGCGTCAGAAGTTTCGTGGGTAGATACTTTACCAAGGAGCCGGGGCACTGGGATCATCTTCTCCCACCCCCTGAGCCAGGAGGCTTGTGCCAGATGCTGGGCGATTAGACAGGAATTCGGCCCAAAGTTGCGGGAGTTTGGAGAAAATTTGACATTTGGCTTGCACTCCTGTAGGCAGTTCTGGCTTCGTGTCTTCTCGAGGTATTTATTGATGTGACAGTCACAGGCACTCTTCAAAGAACACTTACCGACCCCATCCCAGTACTGCACCCGTTCCCTCCGCCGCGCCGACTCGTTCCTGCGGCCGGCATCGCCGCGGAGACGCCGTCCGTTGTCCGCCGGCCGGAAGCGTGACCTCTGACCCGAGACAGCCAGCGCCTCGCCGCGTCATCGCATGTCACGGCCTGCCAGGCCCAGCCACCAGCCGCCGACGGCTCTCGGCACCGATCTGACGGAACACTTCCTGTGACGTCACAGGAACGGCCACTAGGGGGAGGGGAGGGGTAGGCGGGTGCGCCGATCTGAGTGATCGCCCGTGCAACAGGCTGCAGCTCCCCGCAGACCCCCCCCCCCTTCCGGACCCCCGGCTTACGTCAACCCCTTCCCCCATACACAGCGTTGTGGTTGCGTCGCTGACCTTTGGACGTAGAGTATTAGTTATCAATCCGTGTCTAAACTTTGGGCTGGAGGTTGAGGCAAAGCTCGCTGTAAAACACTCGTTTAGCCACTGAAGAGGGTAAGAAACACTTGATCATTCATGTTTGTGTTTTCAAAAGAGCCCTTCCCTTCAAAGATACCTTACACGCTGTGTGCGTGTTTCACTCCGATTCCATCAGTTCAAGGCTCCTACTGACACCCTTTCATGCTTCATGACGAAAAGCACGAGTTTTGCTCGATATTTGCAGTGTTAAAAGTCCGTGCCGTGGTGGTGGCGTCATGATTCACAACTTTGGCAGGCCTGCTGTCTTCTCTCGTGATGCCGATCTTTTCATGCACTCGGAGACCCATAACATCATGTCAGATATTCAGTCAAGCTTTACAACCAGAATATCCACCGCACTGGACCGTCTGAACGTCGGCTGTTTATGACATCCAGAGGGGAAAAGTAATAACCGACTCCTGCATTGCTTACCACAATCGTGATGTATTGGCGCTCGTCAATCACCGTCTAGACGTAAGTGAGCGGCCTCACAAAATTGACGGCGCCGACGGACGACGAGATGAAAACGAGATGCCGCCGCCGCCTCCGCGTTGGCGGCTGTGGCGGTGGCGCGGCCGATGGCGGGGCGAGGCTCCTCGACGCCGCTGCCGCTCAGCTGCCTGGCCTCTCTGGCTGTCTCTGCCGCCCGCGCCGCCGCCACAGCGACGTGGCTCGCGCCGCACGCAGCCAATGGTCGATGCCGGAAACGCCCGTTTACGTTATCGCTTTACGCCGGCCAATTTACGTCACCGAACAGCGCGGAGCACGCGATAATTTTTGGCGATTAGCGCAATTTTCTAGTCCATGGGCAGTGGCGGGCCGATTAGTGAGGCGTTTGGCTGACGAGTAACGCACTGTACAGCGTGGGGTAGGCGTCTGGTCATATGTGCTGTTGGACGCCGACTGGACGTGTCTTAGTTGCATTTGTGATTGCTTTAGAAGAAATATTTGGTATGAATGTGATGTTGATTTATAGCGTTTAGTGGCAAATCATTGTTTGAATGCCGGTAATGTGATGCCATGATGTCATGTCCTTGAAATGTGAAGCGCTTATGATAGCGCTGAGGCCATTTTGCTTGCCTTTGATCGTGGCGAAATGTGAGATCAGGCATGGTTTGTTGGGCATTGATAATGGTTCGGGACATTCATGCCGCGGCATTTCGCTGAAGCGCCGTAACACTCAAGCACATGTCTGCACACGAAAAACATGTCCACCCACCTGCCGAGCAGCTCGCGGCGCTGCCTCGGACGTGGGTCTTGAGTACATGTGCATCAACCATGTCGACGTTTGCTGCATTGTTTGCAACGCCCGAATCAACCGCCCATGGAGGATTCACCACTGGCATAAAGGTCGAAAACTGTTACAATGGGTTGTTGTTATGCGCGTCATGGTTTGCTCTGCCGGATTAGGCGCCGATCACAGATGGAATCTGCGTAGCAGCGAAAAATACCTTTTTCAAGTGAAGAAGGCGTTCAGATCAAACGGATTGCGTTTAAACTCGCTAGATTCGCATGGACTGGGTCCTAACCTAAGAATACGTCTGCGAAGAGTCATAAGAGCTGAAGACCAGCACTGACAATTTGACAGGGTCAGATTATCATCGTTGGATGCGCTTGAGAGCTGCTTTGTACTCAAGTCGGTCAGCGGCGTGGTCTCATTCCCACCGCATTCCAAGTATCACTAACCAGCAGTTGGGTGAAAACGTCACGCCGGGTGATGTGAATTGAGGGTGGCTTGTGAGCGACTGGCAGCGGCGCGGTGGCCGCAGAAGCGCCGCCCACCAATGTCGTCTTAATGAGCTATCCATTCAAAGAGCCGTCCATCTCAGCGTGTGACACACGAGCCGGTTATAAGAGCGGCGGCGCCGTCTGCGGTCTGCTGTCCCCAGCTGGGCGGCCTGTGCGTTCGTCCTGCTGCCGCTGTGTCCAGCGCCGTGTGGTCTGCGGTTGTGTGCTCCGCAGCGGACGTGGGGATCACGCTGTGTGAGCGGTCCTGGCCTGGCCTGGCCTGGCCTGGCCTGACCTGGCCTGACCTGGCCTGACCTGACCTGGTCTGGCCTGACCTGGGTGGGAGAGGGCTGGCCGTTAGCCGCAGCGCCGCCGCCGTGGTTACAGTCGGCTGAGGCGGCGCCTCCGCGCTCGCCCGTCACCGCCAGATGCCTGCCTGCTGGGCCGCACCTGTCTCTGCCGTAATGACCAGCACTTAGCGGCGCCTCCAGGGCGGCAGGCTCCACTCGGGCCCGGCCGCGCCGGCGAGGTCACTAACCTGCGCTGTCCCACGGGCGGCGACGTTCCGACCCCGCCCGTGGCTCGTGACCTGCGTGGGGACGGGTGGTGGGAGTCGGAGCGGCGAGCAGGCGCACACGCAGAGGTCACAGCCGAGAAGGCTCGTCCACCGCTCGGTCAGTACACGTCCAGACTTCAGATGGCTCTTCTCACTCGAAGCAGGAGCGCGTGGGTGCGATGCATCTGACCACCTTTTAGGACTATCATGGCTCACATTATGACTGTTGCGATGGTCTTCGGGCTTGCGCTGATAAACCGCCCCAAAGAACTTTGACCAAGTAAGTCACCCGTAAGTAAGTACAGCTACTTACTTGTAACCGCACTTACAAGTAAGTGAGTGCGAAATAAGACCTTGTCAAAATGGAAAATCGGAAGGTGGAATGAAAATTCGCATGGAACGGAAGTAGGGGAGAGCGGAAACGAAGCAGAGTTTGGGATGCGTCTCACTTTTTTCAGTACCCCTCCCGATGTTAGTCGATTTCATACGTGTAGCGCATGCGATCTAAGCGTACACAATACTCCTGCAGTGCTCTTATTCCCCTTCCCTCGTCATTTGCCATAACTTCAGAACAATTTGTGACCAGTGGGTGTTGTAACTTGTCAGTATGCAACACGGTGATGGCACGACGTCATCCAAGGAATTTATATTGCACGCGATCTTGAGCGATTATAAGTTGGTGGTTTTGTTGCAATGAAGCTCATGCGCCGTGTGATGAGGGAGCAAACATCTCGAGAACACCTGGTGCTAACTGAGCCCCACGCCGCCGCGGACGCGCCAGGCACTCGTGACCGGTGGTCGTGAACGCTTAAAGAAATGTCGCATTGTTGGAGGTGAAACCAGATTTTTTACGGTTGCGATCCCTATTCGTCTGACGTCATATATCAGGTGACGTCATGGGCTTCGTCCGCAGAAATCCTTTGCACACCGACACCGTGCTGAGTTCGGTTGGGCTCCACCTTCATGTTAACACACGTGGACTGCGCACGTGACGCCGTGCTGAGTTCGGTTGGGCTCCATCTTCACGTGAACACACGTGGACTGCGCACGTGACGCGTGAGCACAAGGCACTAACGGCGGGACCGTTCTTTTTAGTCGCATGCGTATATGTTCGACAAATGTAGCCGTATGGTGCCGCTATGCCTTGTGCGGCACGCATACCTGCGCCGTCGCTTGTGTGATTACAAATCAGGCGGGTGGCCCCGCGTCGTCCTTGGTTGAGGCCGGTGACAATGTGATGGACGCCATCTCGGATAGTACCGGCGTGCTGCCGCAGCTCCTTGCCGCCACTGGACCGCTGCAGCCGGGAGCGTACCTCCCCCGCCCTCACCCCCCCCCCCCCCGCCCCCGGTCGGACGGCCGGGCCTTTCGCTGGTGCTCGGCCAGCTCCGCACCCGGTTTGGGCTCGGTCCCCGGTCAGAGCCACCACGACTGACACGGCCGGCACTGCGGCAGCCGCTGGTCTGTGGACCTGCACCAGGACCGCCGCTGTCCTGTGGGCCTGCGCCAGGTACACCGCTGTTCTGTGGGCCCGCACCAGGTACACCGCTGTCCTGTGGGCCTGCACCAGGTACACCGCTGTCCTGTGGGCCTGCACCAGGTCCATCGCTGTCCTGTGGACCGGCTCCAGGTCCGCCGCTGCTCCGCAGCCCGGTGTTAAGTCCACTCATATTCCGCGGTCCGGCTACCGGTGGTCAGGCCAACTCGTGCAGCAGATGGCTGTGGTGTACTGAAGGCACGACACGTGCTATTTTCAAGCCAGTGTGCACGCGCAGCGCTCTCGTCTGACCTAGGTCGTGGTTGGTCTGGAGGCCAGGTCGCGGCAGCCGTTCTCTATAATTGGGTTCTCAGTTCTCTATCTCTGTGGGTTCTCAGTCCTCTATCTCATGTCACCGCGTGCCGGTGAGCCCAGCGCACCTGCTGTCGCTGGCGGCCGCCGAAGTGGGCCGCCTGCTCCAGCTCTGTCCCGGGGCCGCGGCAAGGCAGACAGCGCCGACAACTGGCACGCGCCGGCTCCCAGCACGCAGCGCCCACACTGGATGCGCAGCGCCCACACTGGATGCGCAGCGCCCACACTGAATGCGCAGCGCCCGCACTGTGTATGCGCAGCGCCCGCATTGTATATGCGCAGCGCCCACACTGGATGCGCGGCGCCCGCACTGTGTCTGCGCAGCGCCCGCATGCACAGCGGCCGCACTGTGTATGCGCAGCGCCCGCTTGCGCAGCGCCCGCATTGTATATGCGCAGCGCCCAAACTGTATGCGCGCTGCGCCCGCATTGTGTATGCGCAGCACTCGCACTGTCTACGCGCTGCGCCCGCACTGTATACGCGCTGCGCCGCACTGTATCCGCCAATAGGGAAAACAGTGGCTGGCGCTGCGAACCCTCAACTGAACGGCATGCCACAGGGTCTCGAGTGCTGTCAGTGGAAGGTCATTCGGCTGTGACGTCTTTGACATTGGCCTTCGCATCGGGATTCACTTCACCTGGGCGTAGAAGTTCAAGGCGTTCCTCACCGACGGGCGTCGACACGAAATGTGTATTTACGCATCAGCGGACCTTGCACAGAGGCACCAACAGACCTGAGTATTTAGGCCGCGGGTAGCCCAGTGGTCTTATAACCCAGCCACCCTGGCGTATATTCTGGTCTCGAATTCGAATTGAAGCGTCCCAGACTGTTTCTGCTCGGAATTGACTGGACTGGGCTCCAGGCTCTGCCTTTGTACGGCAGATTTGTCTGTGGGCACGCTCCACTTGGGCTGGGGAAGCGCAGGCGACAGGCTCTGGGTCGGCAGCGTTTGGCTTCGGTTACGAGCGCTGAGGAAGCCGCGCTGACCGGTGACCCGCTGTCCTGCCGCAGAGGGACCCTTGACCCATTAGTCCAGTTAGAACACCTCACCGAGGCGGCCAGCTGATGTCGAAGGCCACCGGCTTCTGACGTCACGAAAACGTGGAGCCGCCGGCACCCGTCGATTGGCCCGTCTCGTGGATCGGCCCGATTTGGTAAAGCCAGGAAATTCGGCATCCCTGAGTCCGGTTTTGGCGCGAGGCAGTGCTGCGGTGCGCGAAGGTCGGCTCGCTGGGCGGAGAGCTGGGGCGCGGTGGGGATCCGCTCACCTCCTCGTGAGCGGCGCTAGACGGTGAGATGCTCTAGTGACCGGCTGAACTGCTTACTCTCTCCGGGACGCACTGCATTTGTTCTCATGCGTTTCACAAGTTTTTGTTCGCCTACGATATCTTGCTTTATCGCCACCTTTTGTCGATCGATACGCACTCGCTTTGTTTCTCTGTCGGTCTTGCAACATAGCCCGTTCTCCTTCACACACCAGCCTTCTTCGCCGCCAGTCGAGAAGACGTCAGCTCATTGTCTGTTGTTTACACGTCCTGTCGCAGCCAGCGCCTGTAGCCCGCAACTAGACCATTCTCTCGCCATTTGCCATTGTGCCACGGCGGTATTGTGGCACCGAGAAGGCTAGCCGGCCGGCAGTCGCAGGGTCAGCGATGCTACCATCGCCGGCCGCACGTGCTGACGCCGTGGCTCTGTTTCAGGTGACCTGCCGGCCGCGGCGAGCCACGCAAGGTCAGCAGCGCCGGCCGTTCCGGCGGAACGGCTGGGGCGTCACAGCGACCGGCAGCTGGGCAGCTGCACTGCCGGCCAGCTGCAGCTGACACCGCCGAAGACAGCCGACTGACAGTCAGCTATAGCGGCCGCAGAACAGCGCCAGATCTCTGTGCGGACCGACGCACATCACGGCCTGGAGCAGGCGCAAGTGCGGTACAGAGAGCAACTGAGCGGACTCGTGTGACGGCGGCGTGACCTGTGATGATACTGTGACCTGGGTCCGACCACACAGCTGCTCGAACCTGCTGTCCCCTGCATGGACAGAGCCGTGCCAGAACTGAGACGCGTCTGGGCATCACGCCTGCAGAGCGACAGGGCCTGTACCGACCACGGATGACCCGGGACCGGACACGATGTAGCCCGCCGAGGGGCTGAGCCCGGGTACCGCGCCGCCGAGAACTCCCGCCGAGTCTTCCGTTCTCACGGGAGTGGCCACGATTGAACTCATGACGTCGCCGCCCCCGGGCAAACCGGGCGACGCCCTTCTGCTTTCCATGTGGGCAGAGTGGCACGATGGCGCCGTCTCCATGGCAACCAACGACGAGCTCTCGCTCGAGTGGTCCATGCTCAATGAAGACTACTACACTTGGGATGACAGCGGTGAGTACTGCATGCAAGCTGGGCAGACTGGGATGCTCTCACGCCCAGCCTCTATGAAATAGCATTCCTGGCCTGCTTGGGTTTCTTCCACGCCCTAAACTGGGGCTGACTGATTTTATTTCCCCTTTTTGACTTCTTGTACCCTGAGCGATTGACGAATCAGGTCCTTAGCACGGATGTTTGCGGTAGTCTCCCGACTGAATGAACGCTTCAAATGGCGCCGACTGGTAGCGCCATAACTTCTAGCGAACAGACCAGCAGCCTACGCTTATGTGGGATCGACCCCGTACCTCCCGATCACGAGTCCAGCAGGCATCACGCGACCCTGTACACCCTACGGCATTTTCAGCCTTTTGATCCGTGGCGGGAAGACTTGAACTTATATTTGTGCCGGGCGTTTTGTGTGACCTGAATGAACTCTGCTCATGGGTCCGGAGGTGCAGTAATAACGGGTGGGATGAGTGTCACTCATGGGTCCGGATGTGCAGTAATAACGGGCGGGATGAGTGTCACTCATGAGTCCGAAGGTGCAGTAATAACGGGTGGGATGAGTGTCACTCATGGGTCCGAAGGTGCAGTAATCACATGATGGGTGAGTGTCGGGGTTCACATCACATTTTTCCCTACCTAGCTGTAACGTTCAATCCCGCGGGTATGCATTCAAGGGGTTTGCCTATAATGATACCTGTCTCCCTCTTCGGGCAGCCTTGCTCACCTGCATGGATGGATTGCAACAGCTAAAACGGACGTTGCATCAGTGACATCGACTGCCGTTGGAACGCTTATGATCAGATTGGAAAACCTTTTCAATGAAAGGGCGTGCGTTCCTGCAACTCCTTGATAAATCAAGCCAGCATTAGTCGACCCCTGCAGGCATTGGGCCATTTGGGAAGATCGGTTCGTTGGTGTGATTGAATCCATGTGATTAACTTGGTATGATGCGTTGATTGTGTGACGCGCCATACTGAGGCTGCTGTGGATGTGGCGGGGGGGGGGGGGGGGACGACGTGCAGGTCGTGTCTCGCCGCTGGGCTGTTCGGAGTCTCGGGACGCGTGGCTCAGGTCTGGCCGGATCAGAGGCCGCGCGGTACGCGTCACATGTTGGTGCAGCCCGTGCACAGGGCTTGTGACTCACAGAGTCAGGCCTGATCACTCTGATCACATGAAACTCTCTGATCACCTGAACACTCTCTGATCACCTGATCACTCTCTGATCACCTGAACACCCTCTGATCATCTGATCACTCTCTGGTCACCTGATCACTCTCTGACCACCTGATGACCATCCACCCAGCGCTGATCACAGCCGGCCGCGCCGGGTTTGGGTCCGCCGTCCGCAGCGTCCGTTGATGTGGCGGCTGCGCCGGCGGGACGGTAGCGGGAGTTCTTCCTACCCCTACTGGTGTGGAGAGCTCGTACCACCCCTACTGGTGTGGAGAACTCGTGCCGCCGCTACTAGTGTGGAGAGCCCGTGCCGCCCTTACTGGTGTGGAGAGCTCGTGCCACCCGTACTGATGTGGAGAGCTCGTGCCGCCCTCACTGGTGTTGAGGGCCCGTGCCGCCCCTACTGGTGTTGAGGGCTCGTGTCACCGCTGGTGGTGGGAGCTCGTCCTGCCGCCATTGGTGGGAGCTCGTGCCACCAGTGGCGTTGAGAGGTCGTGCCGCCGCTGGTGGCGGGAGCTCGTCCTGCCGCCATCGGTGGGAGCTCTGGGAGTTCGTGACTACTCGCCATCGCCGCGGCCGGCTGGTCGTGCTGCGGCCGCTCTGGTTGGATGGAACTGGACAGATAACTGTTCCCTGCTGCTGTTGAATGGGCAAAGTGGCTCTTCGCAGTCGCTTGCCCGTCCGTCATGGCGGTTTTAAAGTGGCAGTCCGGTCGAATGACGGAGCAATGACGACTGTGCATTACAGCCAAACAGCCACGCTGTAGCTCAGTAGCTTGTGATCCACCTATCAGCGCCTACAGGGCCTGCCTATGACCGGTCCATGACCAGCGGGGGCAGGACGTGACACAGCGGTGCCGCTGATGGTGGCGCGTACGCGGCTCCATGCCGGCGGTGTTTGCTCGGAAGAGGACGCCTCTCAGCTGCCACGTGAATGTATTTGCGTAGGCAAATCGTGAACTTGCGTTTGTTTGAATGGCTGAGCCATTGGGGAAAACACGAGTCATGAAAAAGGCAAGGTTGGAATGATTGGAACTTTTGAGAGTCGGTTGGGTAGGGAGCTAGTCATAGGCAGATGGTGTGGTTAGATAAACGCCCAGACCGCAGGGTCGGGTTTTGTGATCTGGTGGCGTGCGATTATGATTCACAGGATGACATCTGATTCAGCTCTTCTGCGAGTACCAACAAAGCGAGGTCTTCCACCTTACGAGTGCGAAGGTCAGCTTGATATTATTCCCTCACAGTTGTAGACATTAGACACACGCTTCTGCGACGTGCTTGGCC
Organism: Pollicipes pollicipes; assembly: GCF_011947565.3. Taxonomy (NCBI): domain Eukaryota; kingdom Metazoa; phylum Arthropoda; class Thecostraca; order Pollicipedomorpha; family Pollicipedidae; genus Pollicipes; species Pollicipes pollicipes. The sequence goes on from NW_023596448.1 coordinate 4,815,653, forward strand.
TTCGTCGTCAGGGTCTCATGCCTCACAAGTTTTACAGTCTTCGTCACGAATGATCTGCTCTTTGCTGAATGCTCCTGTGTAAAATGTAAAGACCTCTGTCAGTAAGCCAGCTGAATGAACAGCTGCAGACCAGCGTCCGGCCTGGCTATTTGCTTTTTTTCCGAGCGTCACCGTGCGCCTCTGAGCTGAGTGCACCCTCTAAGCAGAGCGCGCCCGATGAACTGCGCGCGCCCTCAGCTGATATGGGGCCTGATATGGAGCGCGCCCTCAGCTGATACAAAGAGCTGAGTGCGCCCTCTGAGCTGAGTACGTCCCCTGAGCTGAGTGCGTCCCCTGAGCTGAGTGCGTCCCCTGAGCTGAGTGCGTCCCCTGAGCTGAGTGCGTCCCCTGAGCTGAGTGCGTCCCCTGAGCTGAGTGCGTCCCCTGAGCTGAGTGCGTCCCCTGAGCTGAGTGCGTCCCCTGAGCTGAGTGCGTCCCCTGAGCTGAGTGCGTCCCCTGAGCTGAGTGCGTCCCCTGAGCTGAGTGCGTCCCCTGAGCTGAGTGCGCCCTCTGAGCTGAGTGCGTCCCCTGAGCTGAGTGCGTCCCCTGAGCTGAGTGCGTCCCCTGAGCTGAGTGCGTCCCCTGAGCTGAGTGCGCCCCCTGAGCTGAGTGCGTCCCCTGAGCTGAGTGCGTCCCCTGAGCTGAGTGCGCCCTCTGAGCTGAGTGCGTCCCCTGAGCTGAGTGCGTCCCCTGAGCTGAGTGCGCCCTCTGAGCTGAGTGCGTCCTCTGAGCTGAGTGCGCCCCCTGAGCTGAGTGCGTCCTCTGAGCTGAGTGCGCCCTCTGAGCTGAGTGCGTCCTCTGAGCTGAGTGCGCCCTCATGGCGCACAAACCTTCACGGTGCCCACGTATCCTGTCTTCGATACAGTGCGCCCTGCGAGCGCTGGGGATCGCTTGGACCTGGTTTTTCTGCTTGTTTTTTGTTTTGTTTTGAGCTTAAAAGCTGTCTGTGGACCACTTTCATAGCTATGGTCCTTCAGGCAACCACACTCATAGCTATGGTCCTTCAGGCAACCACACTGAAAGAAGTCGAGGGATGAAAGGTCAGGAATTAGGTCGCCGGCTCCCCGCCGGGTCGGCGGGTGATCACTTTACCGCCGAAGTGATTTCGGTTCCACCCTTATCGCTTGCGGGAGCAGCGAGGTGCGTCCATGCCTGGTTGAAACCACTGACTGGCTCATCTGAGCGCACGTGTTCTCCCTGAATACGCCCAGAAATTCCGAAATACTTCGATGTACTGTTAAGCACCCCCTGCAGCCGCGCGATCGTGATCGTCTCCCAACTAGAATGGAGCGGTAACGCCATGCATAAACATTGCCATCCAGACGTACACTTCAGTAAGTGCGTGTTTTGCTGCAATACTACATGGGGTTGGTTGGTCGCCAATGCACATAGCTATTCGAGATGGTGTGAGAAAACGGGTCTATTGAAAAGATCTAGTTCTTGCGTGTCCTTGAATACAACTGCTTTTTTCTTGGATTGTGAGCCCCGTCATTGATCAAACCGTGACTGCGGCGATCAGAAATATTTCGGGGAAAACGGTTATACTATGGCACATGTAATGCATGCGAGTTGTTATGCGTAACAATGTCGGAGAACTCTAACAATGAGAGTTTTCTTGAAAGTTACTTCTGTTATGAAGGTCTTGAAGAATATACACACACACACACACACACACACACACACATATATATATATATATATATATATATATATATATATATATATATATATATGCATGTATTTTTTTTTCTCTCTCTCTCCCTCCCTCTCTCTCAAGTCAATGTTAGTGTCACGCTGGTTGAGACGCCCTGTAGGTGTGATGCATAATAAAGTCCCGCGGTACCGCCTCATGTACAGCTGTGGCTGCAGCACCTGCACGGCCAAATATAGCGTGGATTCTATGGTGTGCAGCACGTTCTTCTGGCGTGATACCTAATCCGCGCCAGAGAAATAGTTTTGTTTCGTGATTCGCTGGGTCTGTACAGCTCAACCGCCATCGCGGACCATAATTCGCGACGTGGGTGCATATTCCAACCACCGTTCCCCAAGAGGACGAATGTGCTGACAGATGGCAGCAATCTGCGAACCACGCCGAACTGTCAGCCGTAACCGCGTGACTCGTGACGTCACGTGAGGCCGCTGCCGCTGCCGCAGCCTCGTTCATCACGGCCGCGGTATCGGCGCCCCGCACCGTTACGTTCGCCACCTCGGCGTCGGTCCAGCCATTCGCCACGGCCCGTGTGATCCCGTTTCCTTTGTCGTCCCCGCCGACGTTCCTTTACGCGTTACACCATCGCACCGTGGCCGTTGTGCCTCACCGGAGCCGCCGCAGCCGGCGCTGATCCAGACGCTCCCGTGATTGTTTTACGCCGGCGCGTTTCTGCAGTGATGGTGGAGGCGTCGGATCGGCTCGTTCTGCATTGAAGAAAGATGGCCACCTTCGGAGACACACTAAAGTGCATGCGAGAGCTATGTATCACTGTACACGACTCCAGAAAGGGACAGTAGGCACTCAAGACGGTGAGCACATTATTTTGCTTAAATTTCATATATAAAAAGCCGATCAAAGCAATAAAGGTCACTAGCTCACTTTAAGTTTGACCACCGCCGGAACTTAGAAGAGATTCGGCTCTTTATTCATCAAAGATCAGACGTTTGGGATACTCTAACCATTTCGCCGCGATACATGATGGCTAAATTTGGTGCCTTTGACGGCATGCAGTATAGCTCGCATTCCGCTGTTTACAGGTGCATGTCCCCTCGTGATGCCTAAGTGCTTCAGGAATGTAGGAAAACGAGATATTACCTTCACCACGGAATAGCGGAAAGGACGTAGGAATGTACAGCTCAGAATGGAAACATGTATAAGTTGCTGTTTAAGAACATGGGACCAAGGGTGCATCAGCCAACAGGTCCCATGCGTAAATGGTCTTTTAACGTAATTGGGGAGACTGGAAAACGTACAAATGCTGTACATATGGCAGGGATTTCCACCTGCTGCCCGCTTGCTCCGCTGCGTATGACCGGGTTTTCCACACACTGCTCGCCTGCTCTGTTTCATGACGCCTCGTCCACTGTGCATGCCTGCCGCTGGGCGCGCTCTCTCACCAGCTCCAGCCCTCACACGGAGTGGCAGTGTAAATGGTGGCACACTTGCGCGGTCGGCGTCCGCCGTCTGGCCTTGGTGTGTGGCGACGGCGCTCTCTCCGCGCGGCCGACACCCGCACGCCGCGCAGGGTCAGCGGCCACCAGGCCGGCCGTGACACGGCCTTCCGGCCTGCCTGCCTGCTGTCGGCCACGCCAGGTAAGAGCGGCGGCTCCGTCGGCGGGCGGACCCACTGCCGGCGGCGCAGCCCCTGCCAGGGCGGCGGCCAACGCGCCGACGCGTTCAACGTAGAAACGGGCGATGCGCACTCAGTCCGGGAATTGTTCCCGGGGGAACCTTCATTGCTGCCTTGCGCGGCTTACACTGCTCCTCAGATGGTCATGATGCGATGTGGTGTTGTAAAAAAGAACCCGGGCGGGAGCGTCGATCCTCGGCCGGCTTACTCCACCAAGGCCCTTCCACTAGAGGGGCGGACAGTGGACCGCTTTGCAATCCACCTCTCCTCGCTTCGCTCAGGCCTACTACGTCCTCGCAGCATTTGGAAAGTGTGCACGGACAGCGCACCGAACAGCCATAACTGCGGGAACCGCGGGCGTTCGACTGGCAGGTTTCAGCGAGACTTCCCGCCACTTCGGACAGCTGTCGGCTCCGCGGCTCAGTTGGCCACACTCCGCTCGGGTCCGCCATGGTGTTGCAATGTCTGAGAAGTGTGTGCCGACGGTGCTCGCCAATATTACCAAATATCCGCGAGCCTGTGGCTGGCCCAGAGTCTTCTCCTACGCGTGCGGAGCATCCTTTGAAAACATACGCCGCCGAGATTACTTGCCGGGCCAAGGCCGCCGCCTCAAATGGGACGCATCATCGCCGATCCCAAAAGCGTGCGAGGTTTTTGGGTGCCCGTCCAGTAAGGATAGCGGGACGCTGTTTGCGTGACATTCTGCCAGGACGTCTGGTGTTCCCGCCGCACCGCGGCGACAGCTGATCTAAAACACACCTGGTAAAATGCACCTTTCCACCGCAGTAGCGATAATCGATTCTTTTTCCGGTGCTCAGAGCTGTTAAGGATGGCGAGGATCCACGGCTGATGTAGTTTTTGGCTTCTAAAAACATGCTGGTCGCGCTCAGCGTGGGTTAATAAATAATGGTTCATCATATACCACCTGCCCCGTTGCACACTGCAGTCAGGGAGACTTTTGAGGGAAAACATCACGTTACAGCTGTGTTTCATCTTGAGAAGACTTCTGACACCACTTGCCATCGTATGATTCTAACAAAGCTCAGCGCGTGTGGCCTGGGGGCACGTGGAGTGTTGCCCCACTAACTTCCTGCGGTATCGTCACTTATGTGTGAGTTTGAGGAACACGCATTCCAGGAATGGTTTACCAGCCAGGAATGGGGTCCCGCAAGGAGGCATCGTAGACGTTCCGTTGTTTGTTGTGCCAAATGGCATCGCCGACACTTATGATGCGCATTGCCCGTGGGCGACTTCGCGATATAGGTGGCCACTCCTTCATGAATCATGGTGGCTCGACAGGTGCAGACATGTTTCATCAAACTAGCAGCGTGGAGTATGTGGAATGGTTTTACTTTTTCATTCACAACATGTTTCATACAGTTTTGCAACAGGAGATGAGGGTATGCCGATCCTCGTGAGGAATTTTACGCGCTTGCACCGTGTGTTGACAGCGTGGAGTTTCTTGGTTTTATTGTCGATCGACAGCTCATGTATTGCCACCACTTTGAGTTGTGTCGTGGGCGCTGTTCCGTGGCCTTGACTTCTATGGAGGTAATTTGAATGATGGCATATGGCGCTGATAGAAATAAAAGGGCTCTGCTGTACCAGCCACTCAGCGCTTCAAAATGGACAAGACCAGTTCGATCTACAATGCGACCAACGAAACTCCTAAAAATTGTTTGGCACTATCCCACAGCACGGAGTTCGAGTTAATACAAGGGATTTGGGACATCCCCACAGCAATCCTGCTCGTCCCACGAGCTGCCGCTCAGTGTGAGGCGACAGCTGTTGCCATGCGGTACGCACTGGCTATGCATTGTGCGCTATGGAGGACGAAACAGCTCCCTTTTTGTGCTGCCTTTGACTCAGGAGTTATTGCGAACATCGGCCAGTGCTATCCCTAAAAGCAGGCCGATGTGTGTACGAGTGATGGAGTGGTTACTGGATGTGCGCACGAGTGATGGAGTGGTTACTGGATGTACGTACGAGTGATTAGATGGTTACTGGATGTGTGTACGAGTGATGGAGTGGTTACTGGATGTGCGTACGAGTGATCAGGTGGTTACTGGATGTGTGTACGAGTGATGGAGTGGTTACTGGATGTGTGTACGAGCAATGGGGTGGTTACTGGATGTGTGTACGTATGATGGGGTAGTTTCTGGATGTGTGTACGAGTGATTGAGTGGCTGCTGGATGTGTGTACCAGTGGTGGAGTGGTTACTGGATGTGTGTAGAAGTGGTGGAGTGGTTACTGGATGTGTGTACGAGTGATGGGATGGTTTCTGGATGTGTGTACGAGTGATGAGATGGTTTCTGGATGTGTGTACGAGTGATGGAGTGGTTACTGGATGTGCGTACGAGTGACGGGGTGGTTTCTGGATGCCTCCCTTTTGGCGTTTGCCTGCCTTTTCTGGATGCCGCTTATTCAGAGCCTGTTATTCCACTGGCCATGCAGCAATAGGGGCCAATAACAGCTGAACTGTCGAGTCGTTGACATCTGGCGTTCGAGAGCACAATTTCGTGATAAAACGGCGGTCAATCGGCTCTCAGTCAATACGATCGCGCAATAAAAAATGACGTGTTGTTGAGCATACCTAGGAAATCGAGAAATTCTGTTGTCTATAGTCGTCCTTTCCACTTAAAAGTATAGCACTTGGTATAAGTGTGATTATTTCATTTTATCTGATGCATGCTTTGATATCTTTAAATGTGGAATATTCCTTTGAAGTACATGACGTCTCGTGGAATGTTTTTTTGCTATTTGTTCATAATGAGCTCAGAGCAGATCCATTTCTCCACACGGAGCACATTATGGAACATATCCGGAATTTCAGAACTCATATGCTTTGTTACGGATTCCCACGCTGAGCTCCTGGTCCTAAATAAAGCATGCGCCATGCGCGATGTGGCCAGCAGGTGTCGCGCTTGGATAATGGTTGTACGTAAAGTGTTTCGCGTAAAGATGCTCGTGGGCCACCAAGACGACAAAAGTCCAACATTAGCGAGGAACTCGGCGTTATGGCTCGTGATAGGCCGATGATTATGGTGCTCAAGTCACCGAGGCATGCGCAAAGATCACGGGGGCAGAAACCTGAATTTGTTCTGGAATTTGGAGCAGGCCGAAGCTGCCCTGTGGTGAGAAGGCGGTGTAGGCGGGGACTTGAAGCTCATCTGCCGAACTTTCTCAACATCCGTGCCTTTAAGGGGCTGGTGGCATGATTCACCAGCCCGGGCCGGATGCGGGCCACCGTGCCGGCGGGCTGGACTCGGCGCTGCTGCCCGGTGGGCTCGTGAAGGCCGGTATTGTTCTCAGTTACCTTGGTGGATGGAGGCATTTAAAGATTGTCTGAGGGTATAAGCAACCTAATGTGAATGCGTTGCAGCAATGCTTAGAACACATTTGCGTTGTAGATTTTCCAGGATGTGTTGAATGCCTGGTCAAATAAAGCGTTTTGAGCCAATGCCCAGTATTGCTGAGGGGCGACTACTACACCATATAACATTAAGAAATTACCTCGATGGCGGCAATCTGTAACCGATAGGAGTAAGTTCTTGGGTGTCGAATACTTTCCCTAAAATTGTTTCTCACGTATCAGCGGACCTGATTTCCAACCACTAGCTTTTCATATGTAAATATACCTTGGTTGATCTTATCACAAGTAAATTAATAAAAGTTCTCTCCGAAACACCCAGAAGATCCTCCAACCGTTCAACCCATTTAGTATAACAACGACGAGAGGCGGAAAGACCACGCCAACTGGCACGGATTGTGTCCATGTTTCGTTGGGTGGCGCTCGGGTGAAAGCGCCGTCTCGTCATGCCTCCGCGTTCCCCGCCGAACTTCAGGCAATCTGCGTGTGGCAATCCCCATGTGAAGGCAATCCCCATGTGCCTTGACCGTATCTCCGTACTTAATTGGCAATCTTTTGCTGTGTTTACAAACTCGCTGAGCCCAGCTCTCTTGCCTCAGCGGCGCACCCTAGAGATGCAGACTGCTTTGCTCACACGAGAAAAAGCACTGGTCTCTCTCCACGGTCGGCGTTAAAACGCTGACCGTGGTGTAGATACCGAGTCACGTTGGAATCGCCGACTGTGAACCGGCAGATAGAGCTGCTGAGTCAGGAGCACTGTCGGCGTCACACTGCTCTTAGGAGATGGCTGCAGATGGCCTGGCGGCTGCAGCTAACCAGCATAGCTGCGTAATGTGGCAGCCACAACTAACCAGCATAGCTGCGTAATGTGGCAGCTGTAGCTAGCCAGCATAGCTGCGTAATGTGGCAGCTGCAGCTAACCAGCATAGCTGCGCGATGTGACAGCGGGGATGGGTTCGGAAAAGTTTAAGTTATAAACTGGAAGCTATCAGGCCCCAGCCTGGGCTGTGGACCGCTTCATCCAGGAAAGTCCAAAGACAGCAGGTGTGTCTTACTGCCCCTCGCAACGGGATTACCTGATGTACCCACGGTTTCTACTTGGCGAGCCAGTCGGAGGCACCGGTCTGTGGCTGCCGCAGGAGCTCAGTGTCTGTTACCCAGCTCTGAGTGGACTGCAGCTCCTTCGGCGCTGAGAGGGTGCGCCACTTTTGGCGGATTAGTACTGTAACGTCGCGAATAAAGGGACTGTCGGAAGTCGGATGCTGATGGCCGTACTGAGTTCTTAGCTGTTGCTGGACTTTAGATTTGATGGACTTGATGCACTTGATGCACTTGATAACTTTATGACTCGATGGATTTGGCTGATGTCAACACCAAACGTCGCCACTGTGTCTGTCTATTTTTACTATAAAAAGGAATCGTGCGGCGGTCGTGGCCGTACAATGCAAAACCTGCGCAGGCGAGGTGTGACGCCGCCTCCGAAGCCGAGGTGCCCCAAAGCCACTTCATAATGATCATCCGGAGAAGTCCCGTTTCAGAAGCATCGACTTTAATGCGTGCGTGCACAGCCCATCTGTCCACTTTTGTGCGTAATGTTAGTCATAGAAGTTCGCTAGAAACTTCAAACAAGGACCAATGGTTTGGCTAAAAATACGTAAAGACTGCTTCTGTTTCCTTTAAAAACTACTGGTCAGTGGTTTTCTAAAACCTTGCAAGGGTAGTTTTTATGAACGTCGTGCCTGTATGTACCATGGAGCCATGCGTCATTGAAATGGAAGCGTGCTATATGCTGAGGTTGCGCGTGGCTCCTGGGTTTTTACCTAACTACAGGGTAATATTTTTGGCGTCAGTGCGCAACATTTAGTCGTCCCAAGGTATATTTACACCAGAAAAGCAACGTTTGCTTTTCGCGTAGCTTTTATCTGGGGTTCATTTCCGCCTCTACGCCACATCAGCTCGGAGACGTGACCCCAAGCCCGTGCTCGTGGCACTGAGGCGTATGTGAAGTGTACAGCGATGTGAAGCAGCGAGCAGAGCGCGGTACGCGACCGGAGTTACGCATTAGAAGTAAACCTTAAAATTCGTGTGAGCAGGGACGAGTGAAACCGGGACTGGAGTTATATTCATTGTTGATATGTAGAAGGACAGTCAAAAGTTACATGTGGCGGGAGTGATTATGTGTTGAAACATGCACTGCATGATTTATGGATAGCCCCTTAAGACCAAATTTGACGACTTTTACGATGTTTTCCCTGAACTGAATCTCGAATAATTGTTCACCGGACATTCCCTATCAAAATGCAGTTACCCGCTGAAGGGCTTCCGCGCACCCTCGTGAAGAGACTCAGACGGATTGCAGACGCCAGATGTTAAATCAAAGTGTACAGACGAAGCTGTCAAACGGGACTGAACTACGTCGGCGTGATTATAGGCTTATAAAGCGCTATAACATATGCTTGATGCATACGCTCGTTGGTGCTATGCACTGATGGAAATGGTCAGTGTGGACGCCTTTGTAAATATCTGGCGGTTTATAGGCATCACAAATGACTTGCTTGGAAGGAAACGAGTCTGGCGAATAGGTCAAAAACAATGCAAGGTCATGGTGCACAGTCTGGGCATTAGATCACCGGGAAAGCACAATACACGCGTCGTTTACTGGCTGGCCCAAGAAACATTGCGACACTATGCATGTCTTCCGTCACCGATCGGTGAAGAAAGACACGAATTTCGTTTCAGCCACATGAATGAACTTCGAAGGTTTGAAAAGATGAGCAGCAAATCTCAGAGGTGTGCGGGGGTTTCGACAGATCTTTTCGGATGGTTTGGTTTGCCGTCACAAGACAACAGTGTTGTGGAAAAGGATTGGTGTCTCCGGCAGCGACTTATTTCGTCATTCATCGCGGAAAAGCAGCACCAAGTGTAGCGATGACGGTAGTCCAAGGCTGTTTCTGATGTTTTAAACGTAACGCACGCGTGCTGAGCGCTGCACGCCATACTCCGCCAAGAAATTCTGCAGCACCTGCAGTGCCAAACTGCCACACACAGAAAGTATGAATGGTCGCTTTATAGACATAGACATATAGACAGACATAGACATATATAAAGAAGACATAGCCGTGTGCTGCCCATTACTGGATGTGCTAGTTCATAAACTGTAAACCAGAGCCAAATGCATATGCTGGTTATTGCTGGCGTTCTGATGTCGCTCTTGTCCGGGCCCGGGTTTAGCGCCATCTTTTCCGTGACGAATACTTCATCACGGCGCCGCTAGGGGAGCGAATATCGTACTGGCGCGTACGGCTGCTGCGTATCTCAGACGCATTACACATTCCGAAACAACCGGCATCTCGGCATGGGTTCAGGCGATCTTGGTGTACGCTTGTTTCGTCTAATAATCATGTAAATTTTGGCAACAACTGTAATGCTGTTATCAGTATCCCGTAACCAGAGAATGCCTGGGTTATGTTGCCACCTCTGACCATATGTGACATTAAAACAACGCCTGGTATCTATGAGTCTGAGAGTTGCATTGAAACGATCAAACATGCAATGAAAATTCCCAGTCAGCCTCAACTGAGAACGCGAAGCTAATATCTACCACGTGGTTGGTGACATCACGAGTCACCCTAAAAGCCTTAATGGTCATCAAAATTTTTTAACGCTTATAGAACTCTCTGGCATTCGTCACTTTCATGACAAAGCTTTGTAACCAGCGCAAAACGAATATAACGCTATTATGCTGCGGGTTTGTAACACGCCGTTCGTAAATATCAACCATCACTGTCCGATCCATTAAAGGTCGGCGAGGTGAAGGCCAGGACATTGCATGGGATGTGGTTTTCTGCATTCTGATTCATGTAAGGAAGCTATTGGTTAAAAAACAGTGACAGCCATATCTACCTCTCACTCACAAGTCAACCCCAAACTACATCAGCTGGGGTCTCAGTACGCCCCGATAGCTCAGTTGGCCAAAGCACCTGCCTTCCGGTCCACCCACCCGTAGCGAGGTGGGTGGATCGTTTTAGGCGCTCGCTATTTGCCCTTGACAGATATGTCCTGCGACCGGTGGTAGTGGACGCGCTGAAAATCGAGTGACGTCAGAGGGCAGGGCGGGCTATGCTGAACATTGCGGCAAAAGCTTTCGTCAACAAACCGCATCGTTGTCCTGGAATTCTGCGATCGAATCGTAGGGATTCAGCGCTCAAACAACAAGCGCTGCTCAGCGTGAGCTCCGATCCCAGAAATCCATCCACTCAAAAGGTTCGGATCTTCAAATCCTCAAAACGTGGGCATAGCAGACCATTTGGTTTAACGCTTGTAAGCTGCTTCACATACCCTCTGCCGGTGACCTGGTGTGACCTTGCACACTGCGATTGGCCCTGGCTGGTAGACACGCACACAAGTCCATGAATTACATCAAAACTGTCCGAGCAAGAAAGGAAACCACAATTCCTGCGCGTGGTGATAATTGGGCAGTAGTGACTCTCCAGGACTGTGGATGGTGTCACGTGACGTGCAGTAGTCCGACACAGCCGCCCGGGTCAGACGATCCCGCTTATCCAGGTGGCAGTAGGCCCTTCTTCGACAGCCGGGCGGGCAGAACCACGAGCCCATCATGAGGCGGGCAGGCAGAACCACGAGCCCATCCTGAGGCTCGTACCCAGTGCCATCTTACTGCAAGCCTGGCATCCTCCGATCAGATCACGTGACGAGTGGCCTCGCGCGCGTAGCGGTGCCCGCGCCGCGCCGCGGCTCCTGCACTCATGTCTGCAATGAGACTCGTATACACAGACATTTAGGAGATTGTCCAGACCCCCTCATCATGCATCTAAGAAATGGAGCCGCCGTGCATTCATTAAGGTTTGACCATTTGAACCCCGCAGAGCCCAGCTCACCGAAAAGTTCACTCGACTAAGTGGAAAACCTTTGTTTGCTGGCCTCCGCAGCAAGCGATGTTTCCCTCAGGTCGAGCAAGGTGGTGTCGGTGTAGTACTTATGTCTGGTTTGAGACGCAGACAGTGGCCAAACCCATATATCTAACAATATCCACGATCCATCCACTCCTAGTCCACGATCCACGATCCCTCCATCTTTGTTTTTTGTCGGCTGACTGCTTCTCCAGCCTTTCCTACACAGTCTTTCTTCCACACCGCCCCATGTGAGAATTCGTAGCAGAATGATCGTACCCATCGACAAAAATAAATTTTGGCTTTTCTTTGCTCGGAAACCGTTTTTGTCTCGTTGGTTTCGGCTATTGGCATGTGCAGCTCATTTTATTTCACTTAAATTATTTTTAAGTCCTGTTTTGCGTTGTTTTCCTGTGCGTCTGCCGCGGATGGGACTTCAATGCTCCAATGCCAAGAACACGAGAGATCCGCCGCCGTCTCGTGCGACGCTCCTGAGACTTCACGGCAGTTTAAAGCTTTCAGCACCAAAATTACAGAAGTTCAAAGCAGAATTGATAGTTTTTGAGCCGACGAAACATGGGGACATGACAAAACGCAGCATGTTGGTGGGTCACGGCAGTGGTGCCAGCTGTTATCGTGCCGGGTGATAAACAGCGTGTTGAAAAACTGGCGTAATGGAAAATAGGTCAATGGTAAATTAGATATTTAATACGAAAAGGCATTATTTTGTTATACGACCATCGTTGACGACGAATAGGCTTTACATGTGTACACGATTGCCACTGGCAACGAATATTTAGTTATGATCAAATCATTAGTCAAATCTTGAATTGAATCGATCAAGTCGTTGCTCAACGTTAAACGTGATTGAAAATAGTGACGCAGAACAGTTCAGGATAATAATGAACAAAAAAAGGTGATAAGAAAAAGAGGTTATCGTTGCCAGTTCACCGCTTTATAGGGTCGCAAAGCGTAACCTATTAGTCTCTGGCTACGACAATGCTACGACGCTATTATGGTCTGCGGTGTGTTCCTGTTAAACTTTCTAAACCATTTGAATGCTCTTTTTCTGCTTGTCTTGTATCCTAGCTGGATCTTCACCGATACCCAAAAATATATGGCCGTCGTACATAGTGCACCTGCGAAGGCCATGTAACTCCGACGGCATTAACAAATGGTGCCTGTTCGCAACGCCAACTAAAAGTTATGTCTACCAGCGCAAGAGATAAACGAAGCCATGTACGTTAGGGGACATAATACACCCGCAAGTTTTGTAGCTTAAACTGAGAAGCCCAGGCGTGCAGACCTGATGGTTACCCATGGTAACCCGTTTACCCCTTCTCCCAAGAGCAAAAACACGTGCCGCCACGCACAGCGCGATGTGTTACAAGCAGCGCGTTTCGGGGAGGCGCTCTACAAAGCATTGATATATGACTGGACTGGCCAGTTACATGGATATGTATCAGATATTCCTCGCTTTCGAAACGTTATTGCATTGGGCTTGATGCCGGCGCTGCTCGCTATGGCTGATCGAATCCACACTGAAGTGGGTCTTATTTGTCTTATGATGCCTGCAGACCTGGGGCGCAGGGTGAAGCGTTAGTCTGAGATGGACTTGGTGTACTTTAGTTCGCGAGCTTATGCTCACCCGACGTCTGATATGGACGTCTGAAAAGCATTCGTGAGAGGGACAAGAAGAGTGATGATCAAACGATCCGACTGCCTATCACAAATAGAATCTAGATTTTGAAATAAATACATGCTCATTACCAGAACGGACAGAAGACCCAAAAGTCTACTCACCTGCATACATTCGCCTGCTGAATGAGAAGTCGCTGCCGGCCCGCCAGGGCTTCACTCTGCCAGTTTGATCTCCCAGCAGGACCCTCCCCCCGCCAAGCAGTCAGCCCTCGAGGAGCTTCACCCTGGCGGTCTGATCTTCCAGCAGGACCCCCCTCCCCCGCCCCGGCCAAGCAGTCGGCCCTCGAGGAGCTTCACTCTGCCGGTCTGATCTTCCAGCAGGACCCCCCTCCCCCGCCCCCGCCAAGCAGTCGGCCCTCGAGGAGCTTCACTCTGCCGGTCTGATCTTCCACCAGGACACCCCCCCCCCCCCCCGGCCAAGCAGTCGGCCCTCGGGGAGATTCACCTTGCCAGCTTGATCTTCCAGCAGGACGCCCCCCCCCCCTCCTGCCACACAAGGCGGCCATTCAAGAGTTTCTCGCTGGACGCTGCCGCCTTACCAAAACGCACGGGTGGCCACAGGACTTCCCTGGTCCAAGTGTTCTGGACCACTGCGGCAGGACAGTCCTGGTCCTACTGTTTTGGAGCACTGCGTCGGGACAGCGTTGTCGGAGGAAGTGGACCGGTCTGGATCTGGTCTGGTCAGGTGAACCGGTCTGGAGGAACTAAGCTGCCGGGAGTTCTTTGGTCTGAATGAGGGGAAGGAGGCGAGGGGGGGAGGGAGTGAGGGCAAAGATCGCAGAAGAGCGTCGGAAGGATAAAGTGAAGGGATTATCACTAGACACCACAAGGGGCAGTGCCAGTCAGTGGGACCAAAGGCGATGTATACATTAGAAGGCACTGTCGAGTTAATCCAGAAATAAAGCAGTGCAGCTAAGCTGTGTTTCGCAGCTGTTCTTATCGAGTATTACCGGCACCCTTGACTGCTGCAGACTCGAGCAAAATTTCTCCCCAAATGGGTGATCCTCTGATGGAATAGGATTTCAGGCGGTGTGTGACTGAATTTGCTGCGCGGCACCCTGGCGTTTACATGGGCTCGATAACGCGGATGAAGACCAGCGGCCATATTTTTCTTTCGCATTTCACCTGTCCCTGTACACCGGGTAAATAACTCGCTAGCGAGTCTTAAGTTGCGACATCATGGAGATGCTACTTTTGCGATCTTATTGCAGCAAACGTATTGATAGCACCTGGCCCACTTGCTGCCACTCTCGTCGTGTGGCGGAGGGGGCGGAGGCTGCTGGGCTCGGACGCCCTTCTTCTGCCGACGGCGCTCCCTGGCAGCGCACCGGCTGGCGTCCCACGCTCACGCTGCGATCTCCGCGTCGGGCGCGCGCGACTCTCATCTCTTTGGTGGTGGCGACCGGTGTCCACTGCAGCGCGAGGTCATTGCGCCCCCTCCAATCGGCCCGGCACGTGGCGCGGCGAGCGGCGCACGTCAGACCGCGCACGCCTCTACTGCGCACAATGCCGGCCGCGCGCGCAAACAGTGCGAGGCGCGAGGTTTACACGAGCGGTGGGCGCGAGGCGTGATGATCGCACGAGCGGCGGGCGTGAGGCATGAGGATCGAACGAGCGGCGGGCGTGAGGCGTGAGGATCGCACGAGCGGCGGGCGTGAGGCGTGAGGATCACATGAGCCATCAGGCCTGATCCATGCGAGTGGTCGGGGTCTGCTGAGAGTGGCAGGCGGTGCCGCGCGCTGGACGCCCACTCCTGTCGGTCTCGGGTGACGACTGCCTTCGGGGTGCCGAGCGTGTGAGGAGCTTCGTCCGCCCGGTGGGTTCCGGCGCGCTGTGAAGACGTCGTCAGTAGCCGCTGTTCGAGCTGGAACCAGTGCCATTCGCCGCACGCGCCGCTCATCCGTGCCACCGGTGCCGGGCGCCAGCAACACACGTGCTGCCGAACGGTGATAGAAGCAGAGCGGCGTGAGGGGAGACCGGCGTACGTAGACGGTTTGACGGACCCCAGCTTGTCCACCAATAGCTGCGTCCTATTACATCAGAGCGGCAGTGTAACATCTGGACGCCAAGAAGCGACCACTGACTACCCAGCAAAAACAACTGACCTACCCTGAGTCCAAGGTCTGTCGCAAACAAGCGCTGCACAGACTTGTGAACATGGCAAACCAATCGGAAACGACCCCACTCTTATCGTCAGACAAGCCGGATGGACGCCTCAGCGACCCCGCCTCCTCCGACTCCCTGGCCTCTTGCCCAGCTGGAGAGGATGGCGCCAAGCTGCCGGCCTTCTCCTGGCCGCAGAAGAAGCAGCTGGCGCTGCTGGCGCTGGTGACAGCACTGACCGGCTCACTGGCCGCCCTCATGTTTCCCTTCTTTCCGGCCGAGGCCAGCAGCCGCGGCCTGCCGCAGACGCTCATCAGCGGCGTTTTCAGCTGCTTCGCGCTGACACAGTTGATCGCCTGTCCTCTCGTCGGCCGGCTCACCCCTGTCGTCGGCGTCAGCAGGGTCTTCAGCATGGGCATCGCCACGGCCGGCGTCACGACCGTAGTGTTTGGAGCGCTGCAGCACTTGGAGGACTCGACCGCCTTCATCGCCGCCTGCTTCGCCGTGCGGATGCTGGAGGCGGTGGGCGCGGCGGCCGTCAACACCTGCTGCTCCACCATCGTCGCCAGCCGGATGCCGGAGCGGACCGGAACGGCCATCGGCGTGCTGACTGCCGCACAGAGCGTGGGCCTGGCCGTGGCACCGGCCGTCGGCGGCGGCCTCTTCGCCGCCGGCGGCTTTGGCCTGCCGTTCTACGTGCTGGGCGGCCTGATGCTGGCGGCGGCGGCGGTGACGGCCCGCCTGCTGCCGGCCGCCGCGCCGGAGCAGGAGCGCGGCTCGGCCGACCACTACTGGCGCCGACTGGCGCCGCTGGCGGCCACCACCGAGACCTGGGTCTGCCTGGCCGTGGTGGTTGTGTACGCGGCCGACTTCAGCACGTTCAGCTCGTGTCTGTCGCCGTACGCTCGGGCCGCACTGGGCGTGTCGCCCTCCCAGCTGGGCCTGCTCTACCTGCTGGCGTCCGGCGCGTACGCGGTCACCAGCGTTCCCTGGGGCTGGCTGCTGGAACACACTCGGAACCCCTACTACGTGATGTCTGCGTGCTTGCTGGCGGCGGCCGGTGGGCTGCTGCTGATGCCGCCGGCGGCCGTGCTGGGCCTGCAGCCGTCCGTGTGGCTGCTGGGCGCCGGCATGCTGCTGCACGAGACGGTATTTGGCGGCGCCTACACGCCTTGCCTGGGGCGCCTGCTGGCGGCCGCCCGCGCGTGCCAGCTGCCGGACGACCTGGCCACGCGCGCTCTCGTCTCCAGCCTGTTCGGAGGCGCGTTCGCATGTGGCCTGGTGGTGGGCCCGGTGTCCGGCGGCGCGCTGGTCGACTGGCTCGGTTTCCCGGCCATGATGACGGCGCTGGCGGCAGTGACGGCGCTGATGGCGCTGCTGACGCTGCTGCAGGCGGCGCAGCTCACTCACCGCCGTCGCCAGCTGGGAGCGGCAGCCGGCGCACTCACCTGAGCGGCGCGCGGCGCGCGGTGACCCGAAGAGCCCGGCGCACTGTGACGCACAGAGACCGGCGCACTGTGACCCGAAGAGACCGGCGCACCGTGACCCGAAGAGACTGGTGTACCGAGTGCGGAGCGCAGCATTTCAAAATAAACTGCCCTGGTAATAGACTGAGATGGACTTGGTATACTTAAGGTCGCGAGTTTATGCTCACCCAACGTCTAAAACGGACGTCTGAAAAGCATTCGTAAGAGGAACAAGAAGAGTGATGATCAAACGAGCCGATTGCCTATCACAAATAAAATCTAGATTTCGAGAGAAATACATGTTTATCACCTGTGATGACAGGAGACCCAAAAGTCTACTCACCTGCATACATTCGCCTGCTAAATGAGAAGCGGCTGCCGGCGCGCCAGGAGCTCCACCCTGCCAATTTGATCTTCCAGCAGGATGCCCCCCCCCCCGCCCCCTCCAAGCAGTCAGCCCTCGAGGAGCTTCACCCTGCCGGTCTGATCTTCCAGCAGCACGCCCCCCCCCCCCCCTCCTGCCACACAAGGCGGCCATGTCAGAGCTCCTCGCAGGACGCTGCCGCGTTACCAAACGGACGGACGGCCACCGGACTCCCGTGGTCCGAGTGTTCTAGACCACTGCGGCAGGAGAGCCCCGGTCTTAGTATTCTGGATCACTGCGTCGTGAGAGCCCTGGTCCCAGTGTTCTGGATCACTGCGTCTGGAGAGCCCTGGTCCTAGTATTCTGGACCATTGCGTCAGGAGAGCCCTGGTCCTAGTATTCTGGACCACTGCGTCAGGAGAGACCTGGTCTTAGTATCCTGGACCACTGCGTCAGGAGAGCCCTGGTCCTACTATTCTGGACCGGTCTGGATCTGGTCTGGTCTGGTGAACCGGTCTGGACGAAGCGAGCTGCCAGAAGTTCTTTGATCTTGATGAAGTGAAGGAGGCGAAGGGGGGGGGGAGGGGGAAGGTCGCAGAAGAGCGTGGGAATGATGACGTGGAGGCGCATCACTAGACACCACAGGGGGCAGTGCCAGGCAGTGAGACCGAAGGCATAAGTGTACGTTACAAGGCACTTGCAAATTAGTCCAGAAATGAAGCAGTGCAGCTAAGCTGCATTTCGCAGTCGTCCTTGTGCAACATCATCAGCATTCTTTACTGCTGTAGATTCCAGCGGAATCTTTCCCCGAACGGACTATCCTCTGATGGAATAGGATTTCAGCCGGCGTGTGATTGAATTTGCCGAACGGCACTCGGGCGTTTACATGGGCTCGATAACGCGGATGAAGACCAGGAGCCAGACTATTTCGCATTTCAGTTGCCCCTGTAAATCGGGTAAATAACTTGATGGCTGGTCTTAAGTTGCGACATCATGGAGATGCTACTTTTGCGATCTTATTGCAGCAAACGTATTGATAGCAGCTGGCCCACTTGCTGCCACTCTCGTCGTGTGGCGGAGGGGGCGGAAGCTGTTGGGCTCGGACGCCCTTCTTCTGCCGGCGGCGCTCCCTGGCAGCGCACCGGCTGGCGTCCCACGCTCACGCTGCGATCTCCGCGTCGGGCGCGCGCGACTCTCATCTCTGTGATGGTGGCGACCGGTGTCCACCGCAGCGCGAGGTCATTGCGCCCCCTTCAATTGGCCCGGCGGGTGCGCGGCGAGCGGCGCACGTCGGACCGCGCACGCCTCTACTACGCACAACGCCAGCCGTGCGCGCAAACAGCGCGAGGTGTCGGGATCGCACGAGCGGCGGGCGTGAGGCGTGAGGATCGCACGAGCGGCGGGCGTGAGGCGTGAGGATCGCACGAGCGGCGGGCGTGAGGCGTGAGGATCACATGAGCCATCAGGCCTGATCCATGCGAGTGGTCGGGGGTCTACTGAGAGCGACAGGCGGTGCCGCGCGCTGGACGCCCACTCCTGTCGGTCTCGGGTGAAGACTGCCTTCGGGGTGCCAAGCGTGTGAGGGGCTTCGTCCGCCCTGTCGGTTCCTGCGCACTGTGAAGACGTCGTCAGTGGCCGCTGTCCGAGCTGGAACCAGTGCCGTTCGCCGTACGTGCCGCTCATCCGTGCCGCCGGTGCCGGGCGCCAGCAACACACGTGCTGCCGAACGGTGATAGAAGCAGAGCGGCGTGCGGGGAGACCGGCTTACGTAGACGGTTTGACGGACCCCAGCTTGTCCACCAATAGCTGCGTCCTATTACATCAGAGCGGCAGTGTAACATCTGGACGCAAAGAAGCGACCACTGACTACCCAGCAGAAACAACTGACCTATCCTGAGTCCAAGGTCTGTCGCAAACAAGCGCTGCATAGACTTGTGAACATGGCAAACCAATCGGAAACGACCCCACTCTTATCGTCAGACAAGCCGGATGGACGCCTCAGCGACCCCACCTCCTCCGACTCCCTGGCCTCCTGCCCAGCTGGAAAGAATGACACCAAGCTGCCAGCTTTCTCCTGGCCGCAGAAGAAGCAGCTGGCGCTGCTGGCGCTGGTGACGGTACTGAACGGCTCATTGGCCGCCCTCATGTTTCCCTTCTTTCCGGCCGAGGCCAGCAGCCGCGGCCTGCCGCAGACGCTCATCAGCGGCGTATTCAGCTGCTTCGCGCTGACGCAGTTGATCGCCTGTCCTCTCGTCGGCCGGCTCACCCCTGTCGTCGGCGTCAGCAGGGTCTTCAGCATGGGCATCGCCACGGCCGGCATCACGACGGTAGTGTTCGGAACGCTGCAGCACTTAAAAGACTCGACTGCCTTCATCGCCGCCTGCTTCGCCGTGCGGATGCTGGAGGCGGTGGGCGCGGCGGCCGTCAACACCTGCTGCTCCACCATCGTCGCCAGCCGGATGCCGGAGCGGGCTGGCACGGCCATCGGTCTGGTGGCCGCTGGGCAGAGCGTGGGCCTGGCCGTGGCACCGGCCATCGGCGGCGGCCTCTTCGCCGCCGGCGGCTTTTGCCTGCCGTTCTACGTGCTGGGCGGCCTGATGCTGGCGGCGGCGGCGGTGACGGCCCGCCTGCTGCCGGCCGCCGCGCCGGAGCAGGAGCGCGGCTCGGCCGACCACTACTGGCGCCGACTGGCGCCGCTGGCGGCCACCACCGAGACCTGGGTCTGCCTGGCCGTGGTGGTTGTGTACGCGGCCGGCTTCAGCACGTTCAGCTCGTGTCTGTCGCCGTACGCTCAGGCCGCACTGGGCGTGTCGCCCTCCCAGCTGGGCCTGCTCTACCTGCTGGCGTCCGGCGCGTACGCGGTCACCAGCGTTCCCTGGGGCTGGCTGCTGGAACACACTCGGAACCCCTACTACGTGATGTCTGCGTGCTTGCTGGCGGCGGCCGGTGGGCTGCTGCTGATGCCGCCGGCGGCCGTGCTGGGCCTGCAGCCGTCCGTGTGGCTGCTGGGCGCCGGCATGCTGCTGCACGAGACGGTATTTGGCGGCGCCTACACGCCTTGCCTGGGGCGCCTGCTGGCGGCCGCCCGCGCGTGCCAGCTGCCGGACGACCTGGCCACGCGCGCTCTCGTCTCCAGCTTGTTCGGGGGCGCGGTCGCATGTGGCCTGGTGGTGGGCCCGGTGTCCGGCGGCGCGCTGGTCGACTGGCTCGGTTTCCCGGCCATGATGACGGCGCTGGCGGCGGTGACGGCGTTGACGGCGCTGCCGACGCTGCTGCAGGCGGCGCAACTCACTCACCGCCGTCGCCAGCTGGGAGCGGCAGCCGGCGCATCCACCTGAGCGGCGCGCGGCGCGCCGTGACCCGAAGAGACCGGCGCACCGGCAGCGCGCAGAGACCGCGACCCGAACAGACCGATGTACCGCGTGCGCAGCGCGGCATTTCAAAAGAAACTGCCCTGGTAAACTCCTCGATGGGCGTGCAGTACGCCTCTTCATTTAGATCGCTGAGTAGTTTAAAAACGTGTTGATGTGACATGCGCAACTCGCCCAGGCAGGTCATCGGAACCGATCTGACAGTGTCCGCCCCCCCCCCCTCACCCCCCGCCCAGATTGGTTGGTGCGTGGCACCCAGGCGCGGCGTGGTGTATATTCGGTCCAAGGCCAGAGACGGCGTATATGTAAAGCCGGCCTAGCCACAGTGCGACGTAACAAACCATTGAGCATGGTTCGAGGGATGGCCAACATAGAATCGAGCAAGGCATTAGCCCCGAAGGCACACGGCCCCAAGAATACGAACGTAAACTGTAGGTGATGATAGCGACAACATAACTCGACACACTCGTCTGCCCCCGCTAGATTATTTCTCCAGTTATGCCGAGTGTTAACGCTTGCTGAAGTGTTTGCTGCTTAACTTATTGCTGGTTTGCCTGCTAATTAGCGTTCGTGGCGTTGGTTAGAGCACAGTCAAAGTAACGATGGCCTGAAATAAGTCATTAGAGAACGACGACAAACATTATCGGGATCTGGCCAGCACACCGTCGACCGCACCGTCGCCGTGCTTGTCTGGACGGACGCCGGAAGAGCTGGAAGTTGTGACATCAGCGCTGGGTTCAGGTTGCAGAGGGCGCTGCCATCGACCTTGCCGCAGCGCCGACGGCGGTCCGCCGTCAGGTTGGCGCGCGCCACACACGGCAGGGGCGTGGGCCGGTCACCGAATAGCCACGGAATATACGGAACAGAAATCCCTCTACCTCCTGGTGTATCAGGGATGGTCAGAAAAATCAAATATGCTGCACCGCCTGCTGGCAGTACAGTTTGAATGAGCGGCGGGGTCACGGATTTTGATTTGGGGGGGGAGTTTCCGAGCGGCTTCCTGGACAAAGAGAGGCCTTCTCACAGGGGCCTCCTAGACAGGGTCGCATTTAAGGGGAGCGGCAACGAGGGCACGTGCCTTTTACCACATTATTACATGCATCGGTCAAAAAATAAGTGTCGGCAATCAAAAAATTCAGAATCAGGGCCCTCTGCTTGTTCAATAGGTCTCGCCATCCTTAAACAGGGTCACCTGTGCCAGAAAAAGCCCTGCTGATGCATAGAGGGATCTTCTGATTCAGAACAGGATGCTTCCGATTCGCGGAGCGGCCTCCAAATCCAGTCGACGGTCATAGAGGGGCGTTCTTATTCAGAACAGGATGATTCCGATTCACGGGGCGGCCTCCAAATCCAGTCGACGTATCGCGGCACTGTCCGTCCGCGATCTCCGGCCAACGACACAAGCGGTGGACGCGCGATACATATGTATATTTTGTGCAGGTGGCCGGATCGACTTTGTATCCCGATCACGCACGCGTCACCGGCGTCGTAGCGTGGGATGTCAAGGCCGATGCGGCGCTGTCGCGCACCGTAACTAAAAACTATTTGATTGTGTTACACGATCGAGAACGAGTACCGAGAGGACACTGTAAACTAATAATTTGACTTCACAACTAATAATTATAACATCCCTATCTACAATCGACACGAATTGAGAGGGTAATTACAAAGACAGAAAATTACCACATGAAGCATTTGGCATACATTTAAGGTCTGACGCAAACGAATTTATATACAAACACGACGCGGTAGGCACAGGCTTAAAACGCTGCCGTGCGTTGACCGCCACAGACGGTCATAGAGCGGCCCTCTGATTCAGAACAGGATGCTTCCGATTCACGGAGCGGCCTCCAAATCCAGTCGACGGTCGAGATGACCTGTAATCCGAAAACAGGGCATCCTGATTCGGAGCTGAGACCATCTCATGCCTGGCAGGGGCCTCCTGATCCAGAAATGGGACCTCCTGAATATAGAAGTTACCTTCTAACCTAGATCAGGGGCCTACTAGTTCGTAACTGGGGCCTCGCGAGCTAGCCAAGGGGTCTCTAGCATTACATTCGGCCTTCTTATCTAGAGCATAGGCTACCTTATTCATAGAGATGGGCTGATGATTCAGAAAACCTTGATGACCTTGAAAAAAGAAAAAAGCGGCAACCTTTCCTGATGCCTCTTGATGTAGACAAGGGTCTTCTGAGCCCGATTTATTACTCTTCAGCTGGCTTATGTGGGCCTCATTGATCCAGTTTGGTAACCCACAGGTAGCTTTAATGAAGTTGGCTAGGGAATAGAGGCCCCAAAAATTTTGAGTGGCCAAAACATGTTATGGCCCCCTTTACCCTCCCCTTTGCTGCGCCGCCCCTGGACCGAATCATTTATTCCTGAGTGTCTCACTCACGCGCCATCCACGTTCCGAAGCGTGCCAGCCTGTCGTCCAGCCGGAGCCGCCCTTATGGCCGTGCCCCGTCCTGAACTCCCGAGACCACCTCAGCTGCATCAGAAATTACGCCGGCGGAATGTTAGTGCTTCACAAATTCATCGATCGGTCAAGAGTGGCCACTTCCGTCTTTTGGTTTTGTGTTGCCCATGCTTCCAGTCAGCAGAGCAAATTGTACTTTGAAGCCGAGACGTTGTGTACACAAAGCAAACAGAAGCAATTTCTGGGATGTCATGGAGAGTATCAAAGGACCCGCAGCGCTAGCGTTTTTCCATGGCATACATTATACCAAAGAATGACCAGATCCTGTTGCCAACGCGAGTTTCTTCATTCTGTGCCCGGCGCGCGCCGCCGTCTGGTGCCTGTCCCAAGATCCGTCTGCAAATTTGGTCGCTTCCCCGGCAATGGCTTATAGTTGGCAGGCTTTCGCTGGCTCGAATCACGGGTGGGTGATAATGACACTGCTAGTTCTTGCGTCGCTCACTAGATAGCGCAGCAGGACACATCCTAGCCAGCGGCATACCGCAGACATGCGTCAGGGTCGTTTTGGGCGCCCGACTTCCCGTGGGACCGCCGGTGTCGCAATACATAGCTGTGGCGACGCGGCGGCCACCACGGCCCGTCGAGCACGCGCCGGCGGCCGAGTCGGCGTCCCTGGCGAGGTCCCGGACCCGTCATGGTCTGATCTGGTCTGATCCGGTCCGGGGGAGATCCAGTCTGATCTTCCTGGTCTGGTCTGGTTTTGTCCCGAGGTCCGGCCCGCTTCGGTGGTCCGGTCTGGTGGTGCGTCGGTCCCGTTGTCCTGTCGGGTTCGGTGGTGTGGTCCGGTCCGCTCCGGTCTGGTCCGCCCGGGGGCCGATCGATAGCGTCCGCTCCGGGCCCCGACGCTGAGCCGCCCGTCGCGTGCTGCCCGGCTGGGGAGGCCGGTGAAAGTATTCCCTCCCGGCCTGGCCGTCAGTTACCAGTGACCGCCGCGTCGGAGACGACGGTGGGTGGGCGGTCGCGGACCGGGCGTGGCACAGGTGCGCCGGCGGCGGGCGCGCGCGCTGCCCCGGTCACCGGCCGACGAAGGGCATCAGATCGCTTACGGCACATGCCGAGGCCGCTTTGAAAGCCCGCGCCAAGGTCTACCAGTCGGCGGGTGGGGCCCGTTGCGAGCGGTGAACGGTGTGCCGCTGTGCTGCGGCTCGGGCCACGACACTGCGGCGGCGCGTGTCGACGCTCGGTGCGGCGCGGGTGAGCGGCGCGCGCCGGTCACGGCTCCGTCGTCGGCCGGGCGCCGGCAGGCACGCCGCTGGAGGAGGTGATGGCCGCCGACGGGCCGGCCCCGGCCGCCTCGCCGCCTTCGGAGTCGGCCGACCCGGACCCCGCCGGCTGCGTGCACACTTGTGACGAGGGCACGTGTCTCCTGCACGGTGAGTCGGCCTGCCCCGCCCTGTGTGACAGCAGGCGGCGGCTGACCTGACCCGCCCCATGTATTACCCCGCTGATCTGCTGCTGTCGTCCAGCGCATGCTGCTGAGTCCGCGAAGCCCGCGGTGCACGCGGCCCGGCCAGACTAGTCTGACCAGTCTGAGCGCTGGCGTTTCGACCGTCTGTGAGGCGACTGGCGAGCACGAGGGGTGTGGTCGGCGGAGACGGCGCCCAGACAGGCGCGCCATCCGACCAGACGGTGCCGGTGTGACCTTGCTCGTCCAATCACTGAAACCTGTTTGTGCCTGATACTCGCGTGCATTGTAGTTTTACGGTTTCATTGGCCTTAAGTGTCGGGCTATACGCGGATCGATATGGACTGAACACACGGCATTCTTTTTTCATGATGTTGCATGCAATAAGTTTAATCCTCGTGAACCTTCGGTGGCTTCATATCATACCAAGGTGCACCTGTGAGGACAGCTGCACTGTCGCCTGGAGTATTCCGCCGCCCAGAATGACCTGTGACTAGCTCTAGGTCTGCCGGCAGTAGTTTGGCTCGTCCTGTAACTGGCCATGCCCGCCGCAATAAGCAGCTCTGGCCTCGGTGTGGCCGCCCACACTGTCGCAAGGTCTGACAAATTGTCCTCGCCTGTGAGGCCGCCCGCGGTCCTTGCCTGAGGGGCCGCCCGCAGTCACTGCTTGTGGGGCCGCCTGCAGTCCTCGCCTGTGGGGCCGCCCGCAGTCACTGCCTGTGGGGCCGCCCGCAGTCCCCGCCTGTGGGGCCGCCCGCGGTCCCCGCCTGTGGGGCCGCCCGCAGTCACTGCCTGTGGGGCCGCCCGCAGTCCCCGCCTGTGGGGCCGCCCGCGGTCCCCGCCTGTGGGGCCGCCCGCAGTCCCCGCCTGTGGGGCCGGCCACACTCCGTCAGCGCCACTTCCGAGGAGGGCCGGTGGGCCCGCCTCGGGTGGCGAAGGCCGAGGCCGCTGCTGCAGCTGGGTCAATGGTAGCCGGATGGGTGACAGCCCGGGGACGTCGATGGGTGGAGGCCATCAGAGTGGATCGATGCGGTGAACAGGTGCACGCCTTCAGAGAAATGTGTGCTGGGGAAGGGAACACAGCGACATGCTGTAGAAGGTTTATGATAATTTGTCCCTGCCAGGATTAGGCGGTTGCGCATTGATATTTGCCACTGGCATGTCATCATACATCAAATCACAACATAATAATATATCGAAGACCATCATTTTCGTGCGACAAACCCCTCGAATGCGCTCGGCCGCGTCGTGCCACGATCCCCCCACAAGGCACTCTGAGTGCGCTCCCGGCCCCCAGTGTGCATTCTTGGCTGCTAGGCCGCCGTGTCGTGCTCCCTCGACACGACACTCCCTGAGTGCGCTCCTGGCCCTCAGTGTGCATTCTTGGCTGCTAGGCCGCCGTGTCGTGCTCCCTCGACACGACACTCCCTGAGTGCGCTCCTGGCCCTCAGTGTGCATTCTTGGCTGCTAGGCCGCCGTGTCGTGCTCCCTCCACACGACACTCCCTGAGTGCGCTCCTGGCCCTCAGTGTGCATTCTTGGCTGCTAGGCCGCCGTGTCGTGCTCCCTCCACACGACACTCCCTGAGTGCGCTCCTGGCTCTTAGTGTGCGTCCTTGGCTTCTAGGCCACCGTGTCAGGCTCCCGCCTTACGGTACTCCCTGAGTGCGCTCCTGGCTCTTAGTGTACGTCCTTGGTTGCTAGGCTACTTAAGGGCGTGACGACGACTTTCATAATGATGGTGGGATTTTGAGCGATCCAACTTCAGCGGCCATGTCACGTCCGCGGATAACGATATTGCGTTTCATCGTCGCGTGCTGCTGACGTGTATCAGTCCAACACGGCCGGTTGACCTGAGGGGGGTCGTCAGGTCAACGGGCTGTGGTGTTTTGCTGTCATAGATACCTGACACATGCGAGGAAGGCATTGAGCTCCTGGTTTTTAGACGTTACGAGTTCAGCGTTCTTATGCTGACAGCCATCGACTTTCATTTGCCAAGAGGCACTGGTATGTAGAGGTAACTCTTGTACACCAGTGCCTCTTGACACAGTGCCTCTTGACACATTGGAGGTTGATAACTCGAGGTTGATAACTCTCTTGGAGGTGGATAACTCGTCGTAAGTGCCAGGCAGTTGTCGGCAGGTCTTAGAGGTCACTTAAAAATTAAACCTTACCAGTGCGTTGTTCGACATGATAACTCATATTTTGCCCAAATTTACAATCGTGCCATTTATATTTTTGACGTTCAGTGTTCAACACTGGTGGGCAGAATCCTTAAAGCATATCGTCTTGCAGGTTCAGGGGCGTAGTTTCCCAAATTAAGTTTGTTTTTTTTGGGGGGGGGGCTGAACAATGACAAATGACGGAAAGTGTACCCAAAATTCATCACTAAATGTGATCATCCGCGTATTTGGCCTACTTCCCAAAGTTGGGAAGAGGCTGGAGCACCCAGCTTCAAAAGAAGCTATACTCCCGCACAGGTTCCGGATGGAAATGCCGATGACGCAATAACCAACACTTCGCCTTGTATTATTTCAAATATATCAGAGCGCCAAATTCAGTTGGCTGAATTTTACTTGTTACAATAAAAAGGAAACATTGGTGCGCTGCCTGTAGCCGTGATTGGGTTTGGAGTGTAGACAGTGCACTTGGCTTATGCCGCAAATAGAGCCAAACTTGTTAACGCAAAAGCCGGGATTTCGGAATGCTGTCGATAGGGCCGTCAAGTGGTGTCATGACCTATTCCGCCTGATTAGATAGCGTGACCACAATCGGGGCACGTGCGGCCACCAATCGCAGCACATCGGCCGGTGGAGCTGACGGGCTGTGGTACCAGGTTACCAATACCAGGTTTGCATGGCGCAAACCTGCTCAATGCAGCGTTCACATTCGTTCTCGCTCAAAAAGGTCGCATAGAGCATTCTCATATTGATGACGTCACGCGCCATTTGGTCCGGGCGTCGAGCGTCCACCGCGCCGGCCGACGAGTCTGTTGAGGGCGGGTCCCATAAGCGGCTTCTCTGCTTGGATGAGTTCGAGCGCCTGTCGAGCCGGACTGTGCTGAGCTCGCACGCGATGCTGGCGCCGTCTCGAGTCACTCACGTCTGAATGCCAGTCCTCAAGCCGACGCGGCGCCGGATCGGCTTGACGCAGCCAGCCGAGAGCTGAGACCTGGCATACTGCACAGCCAGTCGAGAGCTGAGACCTGACATACTGCACAGGCAGCCGAGAGCTGAGACCTGACATACTGCACAGCCAGCCGAGAGCTGAGACCTGACATACTGCACAGCCAGTCGAGAGCTGAGACCTGACATACTGCACAGGCAGCTGAGAGCTTAGACGTGACATACTGCCCAGGCAGGTGCTGAGACCTGACACACTGCTCAGGCAGGAGCTGAGACCTGACACACTGCACAGCCAGCCGAGAGCTGAGACCTGACATACTGCACGGCCAGCCAAGAGCTGAGACCTGACACACTGCACAGCCAGCCGGGAGCTGAGACCTGACATACTGCACAGCCAACCGAGAGCTGAGACCTGACATACTGTACGGCCAGCCGAGAGCTGAGACCTGACCTACTGCGCAGCCAGCCAAGAGCTGAGACCTGACATACTGCACAACCGGCCGAGAGCTGAGACCTGGCATACTGCACAGCCAGCTGAGAGCTGAGACCTGACATACTGCACAGCCAGCCAAGAGCTGGGACCTGGCATACTGCACAGCCAGCCAAGAGCTGAGACCTGGCAAGACTCAGGACATACAGCACAGACAGGAGCTTAGATCTGAGGCATAGGCAGCCATGAGCTGGGACCGGAGACGTGCCCCAGATGGCAGCTGGTTGGTGAGAGTCGCACGTGCCGCTGCCCTGTCATCACGGGTTTGTGGGATGCTACGCTGCGTTGGCGCGCGATCCCAAGCTGTGGTCCAGCGACGCGCAGCTGTACGGCGTGTGTGGTGCCGGGAGCAGGCCCGAGGCGCCGTCCGGCCCGGCTCTGCCCCACCTGCGGACAGCTGTGCACGCACCTGTGACCAACACTCCACACTCCTCACCGCTCGGCGGGGGCTCACATTCACCCGCCTCGCACATCGAGAACTCGAAAGGCACATTTGCGTTTGTCGTGTCTCGTTCTGACCCGTGCCCCGCCATGTCGGCAGGTCGTGTAAGTGACAACTGACGCTTGCTCAATATTTGAAGAAAGTCCGACTGCCAATAAGTTTTTCGCTGGTGATGTCACCGGTATTCAGTTGGCCGGCTACCGCTGGAGTCGTATGTTTACCTGTCGCTCTCAGGTCTTCAACATCGCCCCGCCCCCCCCCCCCCCCCACGCCCGCCGCCTCTGAGGCAACCGCTTCCGACGGAGCTGCACCTGGGAGGTCCTGGGTGACGTCGCCGGTCCTGGGTGACACTGCTGGTCCGGCACTAGTCTGTGTCAGCCGGTGGACCGCGCTTCAAGAGCTATCGCAGGACAGCTGACCCTGGAGGCCCTACCCTCATCAGTCTGACCTTGTCTATCGCTCGACAAGTAGTTGGTATCTCCCGCCGCAGCTACGCAGAAACTTTGGCCAGCCCACTCAAAATATGATCATACCACAGACTGTCGGGCGCCACGTGAGTCCGGATTTTAATTATCTTTTTGAGCGATGGGTGCGTTGAATGGGAGTCCGATTTGAGAAGCTTGTCAGCATCCTTTTGAGATTAACTGGCAACAAGGCACGGTGTGTCCAAGTGCATAGCTGCCGTAAATCCAAATTTCCGCTCTTGCTAAGGCAGACACACTCTGATTAAGCCCTTTGCCGTTAACTTGACGACAGATTTACGCAACCAGCCCACAGGCGGAGCATACGTGCATCATAACCAGCCCACAGGCGGTCGCACGTGCATCATAACCAGCCCACAGGCGGTCGCACGTGCAACAAGAGGTGAATGTCGGCGTTGCAGTGCTATAGTCTCCCGTCCCCGCAGCAGCATTGCACCACCCTCTGGCGCGTTCGCGGGCAGCACCTGTAACCGATCGGGTCTTGCCAGTCTGAGGCGGGCAGCATACTACGGGCTCTGTGGCTGGCAGCAATGTCACGTCACGTGACGAGAGCGCACGAGGGTGTCACAGGGCAGCGACCTCGCAGCCAGCCATGTCACCGGCCTCAACCACGCCCACCCTCTCGACCCACAAACGACCGTGTCAGGGTATGGCGTTCGCGACAGCTGTGAACACAAGTCATACAGAGACTGCACACACCATGACATGGTCGGTGATGCACACGGAAGGCTCAGAAGCCAACGAAGTATCGTCGTCGAGACTCGCAGCCTAACCGCCGATCGAGACTCGCAGCCTAACCGATCGAGACTCGCAGCCTAACCGATCGAGACTCGCAGCCTAACCGATCGAGACTCGCAGCCTAACCGATCGAGACTCGCAGCCTAACCAATCGAGATTCGCAGCCTAGCCGATCGAGACTCGCAGCCTAACCAATCGAGACTCGCAGCATAACCAATCGAGACTCGCAGCCTAGCCGATCGAGGCTCGCAGTCTGTGGGCCGCCGACCAGTGCCGTGCACCGGCTGCAGCTCCTGGGGCGGTGGCGTTGACGACCCGCTGGTGACCTCTCGTACCCCGGGCGGACCGCGGCCGGTCTCAGCGGCGCGGCCATGTCTGACGTGGTGCTCGGGATGGCCGCCGATGCTGCCCGTCGCTCCCCACCCAGCCAGGGGTTGGCACGGGACACGGGCAGCCCGGTCAGGGCTGCTCAGCAGCGCCGACTGGTGCAGAAGGTCATGCTGAGGTCACAAAAACTGGTCATGCGGATACAGGAATATTGCCAGATCTAAGGCAACGGTGTAACCGAGGAGAAAGCAGGGGACTTAGGTAATCGGAGCTGATCGAGTCGTGCAGCTGCCAAAATGCTACTCTAGATATGCGGGATCGCTTTGGTGTGTCTGCGACGGCGTGGGCTGAGCGCGTCAACACACCCAGTGTGGTGCGGGACGGTGGAGCCGCGTGGGCGCCCTTGCCGCACCTGATGCAGCTGCGTCGGTGCTGCTCAGCGCAATACGTACGGCACCGGCTGGTGCTAGACGTGGTCAGTGTTACACCTCGCTTAGAAAGCTCTACGCATCGCTCGGGCGATGTTAGGTCTCGCTCGAGCGGTGTTACGTGTCGCTCGGGCGGTGTTATGCATCGCTTGAGCGGTGGCACGCCTCGCTCGAGCGCTGTTACGCGTCTCTCGCGCGGTGTTATGCGTCGCTCGGGCGGTGTCACGTGTCGCTCGGGCGGTGATGCGTGTCGCCCGGGCGGTGATACGTGTCGCTCGGGCGGTGATACGTGTCGCTCGGGCGGTGATACGTGTCGCTCGGGCGGTGATACGTGTCGCTCGGGCGGTGATACGTGTCGCCCGGGCGGTGATACGTGTCGCTCGGGCGGTGTTCCGCACGATTTGCTGGATCGGACGGCCGGCGAAATGCCGGCCGTTGAGCCGACGGTCGGGCTGGTCAGGCTGGTCGGCGAACAGCAGCCAGCAGCGGCACCTGGCAGCGGCTGTCTAGAACTAGGCACGGCCGTGGACTTTAGCCTCAACCTTCCGCGAATGATGTCGATTGTCACGTCTGGCTTGTCCCGTAAACCACAGCGGTACTTGTACATGGATATCAGGATTGGAGGCAGCCTTGTAGGCATTTGCCTCGGCTGGTAAAAGTTGTAGCCTTAAATCCTATGGAAGGGCATGCAGCAACACGTTGATATGCGTGTCACAGAGAGGAAACGTTAGCACGTGCTGTCCAACAGCATACCGGGAGGTTTTTTTATAACACAATCAACACAATACACAGCTCTGTGCAGTTAGTTTAAGATCGATGTCAAAGGTCGGAGTCTGGAGTGACCTGCTTCCGTCCCGGCAATTACTGGATTAGGGCAAACCTAACAGCCGCTTTTTTGCTGGGCAAGCCCAACGGCAGGTGTGCCGTTGTGTCGTTCTGGGTCGTTACGTCGGCTCTGTCTGCTGGAGAAGAGGTCGGCGGGAGCGGGTCCGGACCGGGCCCGGCCCGGCGTGCCGCCGCACCGGCCCGGCTCTGCCCGGCCTGTCACGGCCCGGGCCCATTCCCGGCGCGTGGTCAGCTGTGGCGGCCGGCCGACCCGCCGGCCGCCGTGTTCCCGATTCACCGGCGACATCGGCCGGTCTCCCGGGCCGCCCGCTGGGAACGGAGCCACGCCACCGGAAGCCGCTGACGCCGCGCCGCGCCGGCCGACGCCATCAGACACTCGTTAACGGTTTTAATTGTCGGGTAATGGGCGGCTGGTATCGGTCGGCGGCGGGCTGCCTGCCTCTGCGTGTGGGGATGGCGCTGGTCGTGCACGCTATGTCAGGTGCCCTCCGGCCGGGAGACGCTGCAAGACGGCAGGCGCCGGCCCGCCACCGGCGGCACGCGTGCCGTCCACTGTCCGTGGCTGGTGCCGGGGGCTGCCAGATCCGCATGCTGTCAACGCTGGTGCCGGGGCGCTGCCAGATCCGCCTGCTGTCAAGGCTGGTGCTGGGGCGCTGCCAGATCCGCCTACTGTCAAGGCTGGTGCTGGGGCGCTGGTAGATCCGCCTGCCGTCAAGGCTGGTGCTAGTGCGCTGCCGGGTCCGCCTGCTGTCAAGGCTGGTGCTGGGACGCTGCCAGATCCGCCTGCTGTCAAGGCTGGTGCTGGGGCGCCGACTGCTGTCAGGTCCTCGTCCGTTTACAGCTGTAGGAAAGGCTGTATGCTCCCATGTCCCCAGCTATCTGCGCAGGTGGTGCCGGGTGTCGTGCGACCAAATCTGACCGTCGGTGTTAACTAGCACCGAAGCGTCCATAGCTGGTGTTAGGGTTGGTGTTGATATATCGATAGTATCAATACCGTCTGTGCTTCACATCCATATGTGGGAAACACATACTCTATTGGTTAATGGGCACTAGAGTCGATAGCGGATGCTGTTGCCATGGCCGAGACCAGAAATCATGCGCAGGTTACCTCAAACATGCAGAACGCCAAGCTGTAAAAATGGCGTCAACGTGCACCGAAATACAAAAGCATAGCTTAACTGGCGAAGAACTATCATGTGCCCAGTACACAGATATTAAGAATAAGAGCACAGGAGGGAGGCCAGCGTGACACGCGTGTCCCTCGCAGAGTAGCGCCGCTCACCGCCGTCGTGAGGCGGCGCGGATAATGTACAGCATATGCCGTGTTGAGGAGAGTCAAGGATTGACGGCGGCTGGGATTTGGCAAGGCTGGGTGATTCAGTGTGGGTTCAGTGTCAAGGCCTTTCACAGTGTGGCGATAGCACACAGCTGTCGTGATGACGTGGAGGAAGTCTGTTCGTTTTTTTTCCAAGCGCGAGGTTCTGAGACCTGACTGTCAGTGGTATTGCCCCTCCCCCCCCCGCCCCTCTCCCACCTGTCTGTGTCGCTGCACGTTCACTAGTCGGCGCGGGCACGTACTAGTGTAGTACGAACACTAGTCGGCGCGGGCGGGTACTAGCGTAGTGCGTACACTGGTCGGCGCGGGCGCGTACTAGCGTGGTACGAACACTAGTCGGCGAGGGCGCGTACTAGCGTAGTACGTACACTGGCCAGTGCGGGCGCGTACTAGCGTAGTACGTACACTAGTCGGCGCGGGCGGGTACTAGTGTAGTACGTACACTGGTCAGCGCTGGCGCGGGTCGTCATGCTGGGGAGGCGGGGACCGACTCTGCAGACCGCGCGATGCTGTCTGAGTCGCTCGGAGGCCCAGAGCTCCCCGCTCATCCAGTGATGCCAAGGAACTCCCCGCTCGCCCGGTGATGCCGGCGAGCTGGCGCTCGTCTAGTGATGCCGGGGAGTTGGTGATCTTCCAGTGATGTCGGGGAGCTGCCGCTCCTTGGGTGACGCCGGGTAGCCGCCGTGGAATATAGATTGCGCTCGATCAGAAGAGACAGCTGAGTTTGCTGAACCCTCGCCGAGACGGCCGAGAAGCCTGCTGCGAATGTCCGGGGCTTCTGCAGCCGCTGCATGGCTTCGCTTGCGGGTGGTCGTGACCTAGCTGGCGCCGACCGGCACGCGCAGGGCCAGGGTCGTGGCGCCGCGGCGGGCTGCTTCCTTCGGCGCCGGGCAGCGGTCCCAGGAGGGTCGGCGCACGGGCCTTATCTCCGTGCATCGTCATGTCTCGCTGCTCGACCCGCGATAGCTTAAGGAACGAAACGTGCTGTCTCCGCAGTGAAGTCATCCGTGATTGGAGGGAGGCTCATCGTTGCGTCCAAATAGCAGATCGACACGTATGAGGCCCCTCCTTTTGACAAGGTGCGCTGGCAAACGCAGCGATCTACCCCGCTCTGTATGCCTTTAGACGGTATTTTCCTCCTTTCCAGCCGAGCATCCTTCCTAAGGAGTGACTTAGGGCTTGGCTGGTAATGGGAGCGAGACGAGGAGGACGCGGCAAGTGCTGCTTTCCGTAACTGGATGCCGTTGTCGCCGTGTGGGACCCGCGGGCGTTCCAATCCGTGATGGCGGGTGACATGGTCATCGGTCACGGGTCAAGCCGCCACACGAATGCTGATGGTGTCAGCGTGTCATTGACTGCCGATGGCTTTTCGGGTTTGGTAGATATTCGAGACGCATGCACTTATGACACGCATATGTAGAGATGAACACATCTTCCTGACTCGAACTCGCCGTGCTTGAACCATGCAACTGTCTAGCAGTGTGCTCTCAACGTGCAAAATTCGAGTCGTGCGCAAAATCACGCGCGAACAGAAGCGGAACCTTACCAGCATCGCTGGGAGGAGAAGGATTGTAGGTAGCATAGTATATGTAGGACATCGTGATTGTAGGTAAATTCGGCGCCGCACGGACAGCACACATACGCATCAGGTAGCATGCGAAGCGCTGCCAATGCTCTTGGATTGCACCAAGCGAGCTTGAAGCATTCATAGGTACAACAATTTAAGGATGGAAAAGAGTGCAGCTTTATCTTACTTCATGGCGTTTCTACGAAACAAAATTGTTGTGGTGCTTTGATGTGCGTTTTGTACGTAAATTTCCTACAGGACCCTCACGGGAACTAACGGGGTATCGGTCAAGGTTCACTGGCTGAACAGCGACTACGTTATATAAATGTGCGAGAGCAAGCGGGGGACCTAACAGAGCCCGCGCGAGACACGACAGAACCAGCGCGGGACACGGCAGAACCAGCGCGGGACACGGCAGAACCAGCGCGGGACATGACAGAACCAGCGAGGGACTCGACAGAGCCAGCGCGGGGCACGGCAGAACCAGCGCGGGACACGACAGAGCCAGCGCGGGACACGACAGAACCAGCGCGGGACACGACAGAACTAGCGTGGGACATGGCAGAACCAGCGCGGGACTCGACAGAGCCAGCGCGGGGCTCGACAGAGCCAGCGCGGGACACGGCATAGCCAGCGCGGGACACGACAGGACCAGCGCGGGACTCGACAGAACCAGCGCGGGACATGGCAGAACCAGCGCGGGACACGACAGAACTAGCGTGGGACATGGCAGAACCAGCGCGGGACACGACAGAACTAGCGTGGGACATGGCAGAACCAGCGCGGGACTCGACAGAGCCAGCGCGGGGCTCGACAGAGCCAGCGCGGGACACGGCATAGCCAGCGCGGGACACGACAGAACCAGCGCGGGACTCGACAGAACCAGCGCGGGACATGGCAGAACCAGCGCGGGACACGACAGAACCAGCGCGGGACATGGCAGAACCAGCGCGGGACACGACAGAACTAGCGTGGGACATGGCAGAACCAGCGCGGGACTCGACAGAGCCAGCGCGGGACTCGACAGAGCCAGCGCGGGACACGGCACGGTCGCGGGAATGTGTCCCAGCCGCCGCTGACTGGCGGCCGGGCCACATACCGCGGCGGGCGTGGTGTTGGTCACTGTCCCACTGACCTGCCGCCGTTTTGGGGTCCTGCACGGCTGTCTCCTGCCACGGCTCAGACGTCTGCCGCCGGCTGTCACGTAATGGGATCAGCGAGCGCCTCGGCGGCGGCCGGCGGGCCGCGGCCAATCCGGCCGCCTGGGCGTCAGCCGGTGTCGCGCTGTCGGGGAGGGGGGGGGGGGGGGGGGGGCACACGGGCTGCGGCGACCGACTCCGCGAGCTGGGCGCCATGTCACGGCGGCGACCAGCGGCCCACAGCAACGGCTGTCAACCGCAGGCCGGCTGCGGCGCGCGGAACATTAACAATGTTCGGCACATTTACTGCCATCAGCCATGTAACGCTGCCGGCTGCGCCTGCCTGCCGCCTGGGTTTTGGTTATTGTCGTGCTTTGGAAATGGCGGAGATCCGAAGCGACGTCTCTCAAACATTGCGCGCCATAACATGCATTGCCAAATCGGATGCAGTTACATCAGATATTCTGCCGAAGAACAACAACCTTAGCAAAGCTCTAGTCCTGGAATGCTTTGACTGCCCACGACTGCGGCATGCATACATAGTCACACGAGACAGGCTTAAGAAATACGTCATCGTCATTATCATCACGTACACGATCATGTATCGGCATCGTCAAGATATAGAATGAGATGCTTGTGCACCGCCAGAAGCATTTTAAGTGTGTGCGTGGGCGGGCGGGGAGGGGGGCACCAAGGGCACACGCTGTACCCCCGTCACCCAATTGGTATAAATGTTGGTATGCATGTGAACGAATTTCGAGCCTAAAAAATCGAGGAAGGTACGTGAAAATAGAAAGTTGCATCACATACCATGCTCTTATAAGGCATGCGAGAAATATCGCGCAATGCATGTGCGGCGTGTTACGATGGGATTGTCAGCGAAAATCCGTACGTCGTTCTTCCCGTTAATGCTGCATATGACCCTGGACACCACGATTCCGGCACAGGGACGTTACGACGGTAACGCGCCCTTTAAACCTGATGCTTTGTCGACCAGGATATGCGGGACTGAAGGCTTACCGCCGGAAATTGCTAGGGCTTCCTTTTAGTCGGTAATGTCAGTTTCTTTGTGCTGCTGATGCCAAATTCGTGTGAGGGTGTAGTGTTGTAACACTCGCTCAACACTCTGCAATCCAGTTACCCAAGACGCCGCACCCACCTGCGCCCCCCGCCCCCGCCCCGGTCTGACCGTGCCGTGAGCTGGGTCGGTGCCGCCGGCGCCGTCGGCCGGCGTCGTCGCGGCTGTCGGCGGCCGCGATGCGTCACCGCCTGGCCAGCTGGCAGCAGCAGCTGTCCGCCGGCCGGCTGCTGACCGGCGCGCAGTTCACTCCCCCGCCGCCAGTCGGCTCTGTCGTCGCCGGCCTCGACAGCGGCCGCACGACATACGGCCGGCGCCGGCGGCGGAGTGCGGTCGCGTGGGGGCGGTTAGGTGGGATCTGACGTCCGCCACCGTATGCGGTGCCGTCGACACCCGTGCGTAACTTCTGTGTCTTAGTGTGCGCCGGAGGGCCTCGTACTCGGTGTCAGCCAGCGGCGGCGAGGACTGAACACGCGCGGTGGTGCTGGTTTGGTGCTGACACACAGGCAACGTGTCGAGCACCACGCGCCTGAGGCGGCATCAGCCGTGATGTGACGTCCGAGTGGACGGTGTGTGGGAGGCTTGCCTGGTGGGAGCGGTAGCGGCCGCCGCCGCCAGCGCAGCCGCCATGTCGAGCGTCGCGCCCGACTCGCTCGAGCTGTGCTCCATGGACTTTTGGGACTACTTTGTGGAGCTGGAATGCCTGCAAAACTCGAAGGGAAAAGGTACGCCTGGTCGGTTACAACCCGCCGTGCTGTTCCCCGGGCCCACGCGTGCTAGGAGATTAGTTCAGCATGCTTGCGTGGTCGTGTCAAAATATTACATATTTACGCCAAGGCCGCCTCTAGGAAGAAGGGTTGGTCAGGGAAGGTTGGCTGAAGTTCTGAGGCGCCAAATACCTGAAACAATAGATCGTTGCTGTCTTCGGAAAGTGACAACAGAGCACTCTAGGTGTTGGTCTTCGTTGCCAGTGGCCCTATTCCATATCGTGATTACGTACAGAAGCACACCATGATTACATGCAGAAACATACCGCGATTACATACAAAAACATGTCGTGATTGCCTACAGAAACATGCCGTGATTACATACAGAAACATGCCGTGATTACATATAGAAACATACCGTGGTTACATACAGAAGCATATGTGGCGAATAGCGTGTCTTTATATTGTCCTCCTATCTCCTATTGTCTTTATATTGTTTATTGTAATCTCATGACGTCATGACCGGCCCTGAACTGTGTGCATGAACGGATGATGCCAACAATCGTGTTGTGACAAATTGCTGGGTTGATGATGTTGTGATCGATCAGAAATTTGTGTTTATTTTGGCGGAGGTGACTGCGGTGTGGTGCCTCGCTCGCTGCGTGGTACCCTCCGCCCTTGACCTTGCCTTGGACGGAATTACCGCCTCGCTTACACCCAAGCAAGTAGGTTGGTGCGGACTGATATGGCGTGCCTTCTAACGCGCTTATCTGATTCCGTGGCTGCAGATAATGTCTCGTTCAGTGTTGGCCATTTTTCCCTTTCGTAGGGCCATGGGAGGTAGATTTCTGTCTCGTTTGTGCACCCGCATACGCACTGTTGCTTTCGTTTCCCATGCATCAGCCCGTAGCACAAGCCGATGCACTGAAATCTTCTTTTAACACATTTCGAATGCGAGCAAGGAATATCATACCGCTTCGTCCGGCGGCTGACAAAACTGTGTTGCGGCAGTT
Source organism: Pollicipes pollicipes (assembly GCF_011947565.3). Lineage (NCBI taxonomy): Eukaryota > Metazoa > Arthropoda > Thecostraca > Pollicipedomorpha > Pollicipedidae > Pollicipes > Pollicipes pollicipes. The sequence goes on from NW_023596448.1 coordinate 4,853,916, forward strand.
TTGTGGCGGCCGTGTCTCGGTGACCGGTGGGCTGTTGCGCCACGCTGCTGCAGCCGTCACTCGACCACCGACCAGCCAGTCGGCCGCCCGATGTTGCCGCCACGCCGGCCACCGGCACGCGGCTCCCATCCAACGCTCCGGGGGGGGGGGGGGGGGGGGGGCTGTGAGAGTGAAATCCTGTTGACGACATGGGGGCGGCGCGGGAGACAATGGGCGGCCGCAGCCGTCCCGCCTCACCTGCCGCCGGGCTCGATACGTCCGCTGATAGACACCCGAGGTCCAAGGTCTGAGTCGGCGCGGCCAGCCAGAGCCCCTGGGCGCCGCGTGACCTCCGCCGAGGATCGACCCAGGCCGACCAGCGGCCCGTTCGTCTTGGCTGTCAGCATCCCTCATTTCTTTCATGTTTTCGTTGGGAGTAACGAGAAGCATCTGTTGGCGGCTATTGCGATTCCGCTCTGGTGACAGGCCTGGTCTGCAGGGGTCAGCTGGCTCCCGCCGGAATGGTGACTAAACCTGTCGGCGCCCGCGTCCCTCCCCTCGGTCGACCGGGCGCCGCCTCGTTTTCGTGACGCTGGGGTCAGCCGTGACCGACCTCGGTCGCACTCGTGAGACGTCCGTGACCGGGCCAGCGGGCTCTTGACCCGCGGGTCAGCGTCCCATTGACCCGTCTACCCTCCCGCAAACCACGCCACGCCTCGCCTGCGCCTGGCGGCCTGCGGCTCCCAGCGCCGGCGGCCTTGGGCGCCCCGGAGCTCCGTGACGGCGCGCGGGGCCAGGGCGGCGCCGGTCGAAGCCAGTCCTCGCGACCCCGGAGCTCCGTGACGGCGCGCGGGGCCAGGGCGGCGCCGGCCGAAGCCAGTCCTCGCGGCTGATTGGGCCGACCGCACGGACACTTCGAGACTTCCGTGGCAGGTGTCTCTGTCCCCCCCCCCCTCCATATGCCCCAGGAAGTGTATCGTCACGGAGACCGCTTCGTATTGTCGACTTCTATTCAGGACGGAATTTTCTGCCTTTAAGCTGCCAGCGCATTAAACCTTCTGTATCGTCCAATCCCGTATGCGTTCAATGCAATACTACACATTGGATTGCCACGTGAGCTAAACGTTACTGAGGAGGCGTTACATCTGGAGGCTAGAGAGGTGATCTGATGCACAATCCGGGAAGCTTGATTCCCCATTTTCGCATGCAGAATTGCTCAAGCGTGTATGCTGCCATTTTCCACTACTTGGTCCAGCGGCGGCTTCGGCACGGCCTGTCCCGTTATCGGATTTCGCTAGCCAGTAGCGTAACGTCGTTCGTTGCGTCAATTCTCCGAGACGATTTTCCAATTACGACGCACCACATCTCGGTGTCGACACCAGTGCCAGCGGTCCCGCGTGTCACGCTCGGTTTTCTGTCTCCGGAACATCGCCCTGGTGGGTGTGCTCTAGCCCGCGCTGCAGGGGCTTCTGAGCGGCAGCCGCTGCCGGCGCGCGGTCTGTGGGGGTTGTCCGGGGGGCGCTGCTCTGGGCGGCAGCCGCTGCCGGCGCGCGGTCTGTGGGGATTGTCCGGGAGGCGCTGCTGTGGGCGGCAGCCGCTGCCGGCGCGCGGTCTGTGGGGGTTGTCCGGGGGGCGCTGCTCTGGGCGGCAACCGCTGCCGACGCGCGGTCCGTGGGACTTGTCCGGGGGGCGCTGCTCTGGGCGGCGGCCCCGTGACTGTACTGCCGGCTCCGCCTCCGCCTAGGCTCCCGACGCCGTCTTCTGAGCCGGGATGGCGGACGTCCGCTCCCGGACGGCACGGCCTCGGCGCTGGGACCAGCGGCCCGCTCCCGGGGGCTCCCATTCAGTCCCGACTTTTGAACTCCGGAGCCTGTTCGCGATGACCGTGCCAGCCCTTGGTTCCGGTCGCTGGGAATCTGATATGAACTTTGATCTTCTTGCTCCGGAACCGTGTAGTAGGTCTGGCTCTCCGCGAGAGCCTGACCTGCTCCTGAGCTCCGGCCGTGGGAGCCTGACCTGCCCCTGAGCTCCGGCCACGGGAGCCTGACCTGCCCCTGAGCTCCGGCCACGGGAGCCTGACCTGCCCCTGAGCTCCGGCCACGGGAGTCTGACCTGCTCCTGAGCTCCGGCCACGGGAGCTGGAGCCGTTCGCTCCGCGGCCGTGCCGTGCCGCTGGGCCGTCCGTCTGCCGACGGCGGCATGCGACGGGAGCGTGACTGGCAGCCGGCCTGCTTCTCAGCCACGCCGAGCCCGGCTGCAGGGCTCAGGCTGCAGCCGCAGCCCGGCCGCCGTGCTGCCGGCTCGCACGGGCGACACGCGGCCGCGGCGCCGGCGGCCCTCATTTCACGCCGCATCGGCGCCCAGGGCTGGCCGGCGGGCATCAAGCTCCCGTGCTGGTGGGAGGCGACCTCCAGCCACTGATGAAAGCTGCCGGCGCGACCAGCCAAGCTGCAAACTGCGCGGCAGCAGTGCACGAAATGGAAATGAAGCGCGGGAGGGGTGCGGGGAAGCGGCGGTGGAGGTGAGACCGAGCCGCCGGCGCGGGAGCCGAGTAATGCGAGCGGACATGTGCACTTCGTGCTTGTCCTCGCCGCCACCATCGCTCACAAGGCCACCGTTTGGCCTGCGGCGGCGCATTTGCACTATCTTTGCCCACGCTGTTTGGCTATTAGCGCCCTGGCTGCACGGACGCCATGTGAACGGACATCTGAACATCAGGCGGCCGCTGGCGGTCGACGCCAGCAGCGGGCGGCGAGAGGGGCGCCCTCCCTCGACCCTGTCCCACCACCCGCGCGCGGCGAGAGGGGTGCCCTCCCTCGACCCCATCCCACCACCCGCGGGCGGCCAGAGGGGTGTCTTCCCTCGGCCTCCGTCCCACCACCCATGGGCGGCGAGAGAGGCGCCGACTCTCAACCCCCGCCCCACCACTTACGTGGGAAGTTTATTGGGCGAAATGTGACATATGCGATGCCTAGGGAGAAAAAGTGGATTGATATGCTGGGAACTTCACACATTAAAGAGGGCTCAACGTTAGCACCCAATGATAATCTACAAAAGGTGTTTAAGAAATGTCCAGGCGGTGCTTTTCGACAACCAATGCATACGCGTCGATTACTAATTTTACGATAGCGCGTGGAAGGAACGGGTTGTCCAGACTGAGGTAGGTTCAAATGAAACTGAAACGCCTTATGGCAGAATGTTGGTTTTTTATGGCAGAATGTTGTTATGGCAGAATGTTATATATATATATATATATATATATATATATATATATATATATATGTATATATGATTTGCTTATAAGTCCTTGCAGATGATCCATCGTCTGTAGATGATGAGCGGCGCTCCCATTCCCCGACCGAGGCCAGGAGTTGGTCCAGTCGGGGTATGCGCATGTGTTTGACGGTAGCCGTGTCTACTGCTGGGCGGCACCGCGGCCATCCCGGAGGGGCAATGCGCAGGTCAGGGGCTCATAGCATATTTAAGGCCAGAGCTTGAAGGCTTTTGAGAATAACAACAGAGCAAAACAAATGTACACTTTTCATTTTTCCGGCATGTTGAAAGAACGTAAACGCAATCTGTTATGGAAGCGCATCATTTTTGTCCGGGGTTTTTCGCGTTCTATTTCATGATGCTAGCGGTTAATGTGGCCCGGGATTGCCGTGGACTGATGGGGATGTCGACACCACCACTCACAGTGGCGGCTGTGCTGTAACCATGCGGCCAGCCCTGCGCGACGCGAGGCGTCGTCTGCCATTCTGATGCCCGCGTTGAAAGTTGGTGAGAGATACGCGGGGCTGTGCTGGCGGCGGTGCCGTCCGTCTGACGGCCGCTGCCCTCTCTCTCTCTCTCTCTCTCTCTCTGTAGATGTGCGGGGCTGTGCTGGCGGCGGTGCCGTCCGTCTGACGGCCGCTGCCCTCCCTGTCTGTAGATGTGCGGGGCTGTGCTGGCGGCGGTGCCATCTGTCTGACGGACGCTGCCCCCCTGGCTGTAGATGTACGGGGCTGTCCGTCTGACGGACGCTGCCCCTGTCTGTAAACGTGCGGGCTGTGCTGGCGGCGGCGCCGTCCTTGACGGAGCTGCCCTCCCTGTCTGTAGATGTGCGGGGCTGTGCTGGCGGCGGTGCCATCTGTCTGACGGACGCTGCCCCCCTGGCTGTAGATGTACGGGGCTGTCCGTCTGACGGACGCTGCCCCCTGTCTGTAAACGTGCGGGGCTGTGCTGGCGGCGGCGCCGTCCGTCTGACGGACGCTGCCCTCCCTGTCTGTAGATGTGCGGGGCTGTGCTGGCGGCGGTGCCGTCCGTCTGACGGCCGCTGCCCTCTCTCTGTAGATGTGCGGTGCCGTCCGTCTGGCGGACCCTGCCCTCCCTGTCTGTAGATGTGCGGCGCCGTCCGTCTGACGGACGCTGCCCTCCCTGTCTGTAGATGTGCGGGGCTGTGCTGGCGGGGGTGCCGTCCGTCTGACGGCCGCTGGCCTCTCTGTAGATGTGCGGTGCCGTCCGTCTGGCGGACCCTGCCCTCCCTGTCTGTAGATGTGCGGTGCCGTCCGTCTGACGGACGCTGCCCTCTCTGTCCGCAGACCTGCAGCTAGCTGCCGAGCTCGGCAAGACGCTGCTGGAGAGAAACAAGGAGCTGGAGACGGGACTCAAGCAGCAGCAGACAGTCATCGACGACCAGGGCCAGGAGATCGAGGTACTGTACCGTACCGTACCGGACCCGGCGGGTACATGTGTGCCGGGCAGGATGCCGCGGGACCGTGACGTACGGGCCTGTTGGAGCTATGAGACCGCGCGGCCGGTGCGCCCGAAAGTCCCACGACTGTGTTGAAACGCTGCATAGACCTCATATCCTTACTCTGCAGCACTCTGAACAAAACATTTAAGTGTCTGTCCTGTATCGTTGAGTGTTGTGCAGAATTTGATGCGTTTAAGGCACTATATACTAATGTTTCATTAGGTCTAGCATAATTGGTCGTGTCGAAATACCTCACCTTACACAGCCAAGAGACCGAAGTGTATTATAACCGCGCAAAGGCGGGAGATGTATGCATATTGTAACGCTTCAGAGGTGGGAGACCAGGTGCTTTGTGTGTCAGAGCGAGGGCGCCTTGCGAGACGTGACATTGTAAGCGTTATAGACGCTATCGCCTGAGTCGTTGGTATCTGCGGGGTGTCTCGGTATCACGTGTGGTCCGGGTGGCACACCGTCAGGAGGTTACGCACTCCCCCGAGCGGCGGGCCCGCTGGGTGGAATGGGCCGGGCACATCCGGGTGCCCCGTGCCGGCGTCGCTGGCAGTTTCCCGCTCCGTGTCACATGCTTCTCGTTCATCGCGCGCGCGCGCGGGAAAATCTGCGGCGGCGGTCTCAGGGCTGCCGGCGGCGGCGAGGCCGCGCCGGCGCGGCGGGCCGCAAGGCCGGCTCGGCGCCCGGTGCGGGAGTGTCCGTCGCGTCCGTCGAGTCGCAAGGCCGCCCGGCGTGCGGTGCGGGAGTCTCTGTCGCGTCCGTCGGCAGGCGCTCCGAATCTGTCAGCTGGACGTCGCTGTGACGTCACTGTGGCACCGCAACGGCGCGGCTTCAGTCGCTCCGTCTTCGCCTGTCACCCGCCAGCTGACGATGTGTTGTGTGGTTCGCGCCGGCCGTTACTGGCCAGTCTGTCACCGGCGGCGAGCCCGACGCTCGGCCACAGTTCACCATCGTGGGGACGCTGTTGTCCGCCTTCAGCCGGACTCGCGGGGCGGTTTTCCACCGTCTGGCGTCCTTGGCTGACCCGTTGGATGTAGGAACACTTGTGAAGTATTTGAAGCAACCTCCTTTGCTGCGACTAGTAAAGAGTCGGTGGGAAGAGGGGACTAGTGAGAGAGGAATAGAAGAGTGAGGCAAAACCGGAGAGAGGCGGACCCGTACGGAGGAGTGAGAGAGAGAGAGAGGGGAGAAAGAGGGTCAGGAGGGGGTGAGACGGAGCGTGAACGTGAGTTCGAGGCATGCACACTACCACGTGGGTTCGATTTCACCTAAGGTGACGTATTTTCCCGACAAAGAGAGCAAGCTTTCACGAGGGCGACGACCAGCATGTCATGATCCCCAATACGCCCCATTTAGCTAACAGGATGGGGTAAAATTGTCCCATGTTACGCTTCGTAAAGTAGTTTACTCACTGCGGCAGTGCTGACAGCCAATTAGGGCTCTCGTAACATATGTATGTTCTCCAGTCGTTTGTTTTCCTAGCAGCCGCGCCAAAATTCGTCCTTGGAGCGCATGCCTGCCTGCATGGTTGGAGCAAGGCTGAGCAGTTGTCGTGTTGTTATCTTTTAAATATTTTCCAGATCTCTAATGTCTAAATGAGTCAATTTTTAAACAGAATGCCCATGCTTAGGTAGCTTTACTTCCCTGTACTTTGACGGGACAGTCGGTCATTCTTTTTCGATTTCCCTGTACTTTGGCGGGACAGTCGGCCATCCTTTTTTCGACTTCCTCTACTTTGACGGAATAGTCGGTCATTCTTTTTTCGCGTCCTATGCACACTGCTGCGACCCGGCCTGGTGCTGGGCCGACTCCCTGGGCAGTCTCCAGCTGCCCTTCCGCATTGTCGGGCCTTGGCAAACCAGCACGATGCGTGCTGGTCCAGCTGGGTGCCGCACACATTCTGAAACTTGCAACCTACGTCCTCAGTATTATGGGCCCGGCATATCACCCGTCAACCAGGGCTTTGACTTCAGTAACTTCTGTCGGCTGGTTAGAACAACCTCCCGTCAGTTTAACATTCACATCAGTGTGCACAGCTCACGGAATGAAGAATTTACTGCTGTTAACAGTTGGGCGCAGCTGAGCCTGGTTAAAATGCCTGCCGGGAAGTGCAGCACGTATGGAGGTGCCCGGCACGTGTGCGGACGCTTCGTTGGCCGAGCTGGATGCGCCGGAGCGGCTGGGTGGGCGGGGCCGACACCCGGTGACGCATCCCCTGACGTGGCTGCGCTGTCTGTGTGTCCTCAGTACCTGAGCAAACAGTCGACTGCGCTGCGAGAGGTCAATGACTCACGTCTGCGGGTGTATGAGCAGCTGGAGGTCAGCATACAGGAGCTGGAGGTCACCAACCAGCGACTGCAGGACGAACTCAGCCAGGACAAGAAGCGTATCCGCAGGTGAGCCCCCCCCCCCCCCCTTCCGTTCCCGTCTCGCCCGGCCCAGGGTGTCGTCGAGTATGTCTTTTCACCTCCGTCACACACGATACAAATCATTTTCGTGGCTCAAAGAACAAACAGAAGGGACAGAAAGGCTGAAGGTCAGACAAGTGAGCATGTCTCGTGCCCGATGGTCTGCCTACCGTAAATGCTGGCGGGGGAGCCATGCGCCAGCTGACCTTTGACACGGCGGCCCACGCCAGCCCAGCCGACCCGTCGGCGGCTTCCGTGCCCACCTGACACGTGACGTGGAGGCGGGCCCGACTGAGGGACGGGTCATAACCTCACCCAGCAGGACACCGCCGGGACAGACCAACTGACAACCGCACCCAGCAGGACACCACTGGGACAGGCCAACTGATAACCGCGCCCAGCAGGACACCACTGGGACGGGCCAACTGATAACCGCACCCAGCAGGACACCACTGGGACAGGCCAACTGATAACCGCACCCAGCAGGACACCACTGGGACAGGCCAACTGATAACCGCGCCCAGCAGGACACCACTGGGACGGGCCAACTGATAACCGCACACAGCAGGTCACCGCCGGGACAGACCAACTGATAACCGCACCCAGCAGGACACCACTGGGACAGGCCAACTGATAACCGCACCCAGCAGGACACCACTGGGACAGGCCAACTGATAACCGCGCCCAGCAGGACACCACTGGGAGCATACCACTGGACAGGCAACTAACCGCACCAGGACACCGCCGGGACAGACCAGCTGATAACTGCACCCAGCAGGTCACCGCCGGGACAGACCGATTGCTCATAACGTCCTGCTGAGCGTTTTTAGTCTTGAGTATTGGTCAGACGCCACGTCATCAGACACGTATTCCAGCATGCTTGTTATCAGCGGAAGTGGGCGGCCCTGCTGACATCGCTGACACATTGTACAGGAGATCCAGGCGTGGTCTAGCGTGTAGCACCCAGCGTCTGGTGTTGGGCTCGATATGGGTATCCGGGGTCCCACGACGCTGCTTGGAATGACCTCGCAAACTTACTCTCCTTCATGAATAGTGCCTGGCAGCATGACCACTTAGAAACATCCTCTGACGCCATGTTTTCTAAACTATGCCCTGAATAGCTCGTCGGTCCGGGGGCCCACGCCCCTGTGCCCCCAGCTCATGGCAGCCTCCTTGTTCTGTGCCAGCTGCCAACGGCGTATGCACAAAGCGCCGGCTTGTGGTCAGCTCCCAGTTTCGGTGTCGCCGCGTAAAGGTCAGGTGACGCACTAGCAGCCGCAGCCGGTAGTCACCGCAGACAAATGTCAGGCACGGTATTACTCATTGTTTTTTTAATGTTTTTCGTTACCCATTATTCTGATAGCAATGTCGTGTCTTAAACCGAGCTGGCGAAAGCGCAGTGCCGAATGGAATGGAATGGAATGGAATGGAATAAATTAAATGGAATGGAAACTCTCGGCCAGAAATTTCAACGTCCCAAACACTTTGCTGCACAAAATCACGTTTCGCTCAACTCTTGGCACAACAGGGCCCAGTCACATTGAGCAGATTATGTCGCCTAGTGACGGGGCCCAGTCTCGAGGGAGAAGCCCGTAGTGCCGTGATGACGCATCACGCTGGTTACTGGCTTTCTGTCTGGAGTCATCTATGGCGAAAAAATGTCAAAAGAAATCGGATCCTGAGAAGCCGCCTCTAGCTTGGCTGTTCCTTGCTGGCAACACCAATCTGAGATGTGAGCGAGGTCAGTTATTTTCAACCCCATTACAAAGTAGCGCCATGCCGCTCCACAAGCTGGTCATGCCTAGCAACAGCTCCAACAACATCCCAGGTAGACCCCACGCCACGGCGTGAGCCTCTTTGCGGTGTGAACGGGGCTTGAAAACACACTGGCTCCAAATATTTGGCTTTACCCGTCCGTTTGCTACCAAAAGCTGAGCCGCCGCCACCTTGCCCAGACAGCTCGCAGCGTTCCAGCGGGCGTTTTTGTGTAGTTTGATGAGGTCAACACTGGCGCCGCCACCAGTTTACCGGTTGTGTAAACAGCAGAGCCAGCCGGCTGAAGCTGGGCTGCCGGCCGGCTGAAGCTGGGCTGCACCCTGCCCCGGGGCGACCATGCCGGTGCCGCGACACAGGCTAGCGAAGCCGGCGCCGGCGTGCCGGGGCAGAGACTCGGGGCAAGCTGACCAGTGCATAGCATGAAGACGCCGGGCTCGGTGTCATTGCGATCCACTGCGGTCAGCGGCGTGTTCGCCTCGCTCTCTCCTGCTTACGGAGGCGTCCACATCTCCAGCATTCTGCGGCAGCTGACCCGGTAGCCGGATCAGCCGTGTGATAGGGCACTGTCGGATGGTGCTGGTCCGGTGACCGGGTCAGGCGTGTGAGAGGTCACTGTCGGATGGTGCTGGTCCGGTGGCCGGGTCAGCCGTATAAGAGGTCACTGTCGGATGGTGCTGGTCCGGTGACCGGGTCAGGCGTGTGAGAGGTCACTGTCGGATGGTGCTGGTCCGGGTCAGCCGTATTGCATGGCATGGAGAGACAGTACTGGACACACGAAACAGATTAAACCGTCTTACACCGTCTCCACCGCGAGACTTCCAGCTGTCCGCTGTCCGCGAAGCAGCTGCCGGTGTTTGTCGGCTGTCCGGCCGTGTCGTGCGCCCCGCCGTGTCGCCAGTGTGCAGAGCCCGTCCGTCCGAACTGCGGCAGTGTGCCGGGCTCTACCGCATCAGAGCGCTCGACCGGCCCTGGGAACTGGTCCTCGGCCCTCTGGCGAGCCGCCAAAGGTCACGTCTCCGGCGCTACCGGCGTGGGAACAGGGTGGCGGCGCCGTGCCCAGCCCAGCCATGCGCTCCGACACCGGAGGTGGCGGACTTCCGCCATGCCTAACGGAGGTGACCAGGTCGGCCGGAGGCTGCCCGTCGGGTCACGGAGCTGACCGGGTCGGCCGTTGGCTGTCTGTCGGGTCACGGGGCTGACGGCACGCGGACGACCAGCGGCGCTCGTCGGCTGCGCCCGCTGTCGGGTGTTCTTGCTGAACTACAAGAAGCCTCGCTCGATGATGGCATCTTTTCCAGGTGGACAGATGGGTTTCAGTACACACGAGTCGGTGGAGCGTCCGGCGTTATAGTTTGAGGAGCATATGCGCTTCCCGGAGCCCGTTTCAGTCTGCTAGTCGGTGAAATGTTTCCGATGTCGGCGGTCCCTGACTGCTCCGACCGTGTTTCAGTCTGTGCCAGTCGGTGGAATGTCTGGAGGCGCGTGCCTCGGAGCTGCAGGGCCTGGTGGACGAACTCCGCGCCGCCGAACGGACCAGGCGGGCAGCCTGCCTGGCGGAGCAGCAGCGGACGCCGCCGGCCAGGCGCGACAGCCAAAGTCAGGTAGGGCGACATCTCTCGGCCGTCGTGTCACCTACGCCTTCAGCGGTCGCCCACCCGAGGCGCCCGGTTTGTGAGCGGCGTAGTGTGCTCCAGAGTCAATGCTAGCGTAAACCTCGTTGCACGGTTTGGGTTCATGTCCAACGAAACCCCAAGACACGCGAAAAAGTGGCTGTTAGCTGATCTTGATCAGTGTGTCATTTCGCTTTCCGTCGGGCAACAGCTGGCAACAGTTGCAGTGCGCACTTCGCACTGAAGTGCTGTGGACGGCCTGCTCCACGCTGGGGTGCTGTGGATGAGGCGTGACCGGCGGCCCGCTCCTCTCCAGAGTCGCGCCGACGAGCTGGTGGAGCGCGTCGCTCTGTTGGAGCGCCAGATGAGCGAGTGCCGTGACCGGGAGCGCGTGGAGCGCGAGCGCCGCCAGTGCGCGGAGGCTGAGCTCGCCGCCTCGCACGAGGTAAGGACGCAGCCGCACAGCACAGCACGCTGGCGCCCGCCGCTGTGGCGTGAGGGCCTTACGACAGCTGCCGCCGCTGGCATAGCGTGTGAGTCAGATGTTTATTTGATCTTCCCTGATTAGGCGGCGCGTCATCTCCTCGGCATTGAGAGAGGACCGTCCGGTTGCCAGGCGATACGGCGTCCTGGCACGTGCCGTGCCGTGCCGTGCCGTGTCGTGTCGTGCCGCGCCGTGTGCCGTGTGCCGTGCCGTGCCGTGCCCAGACCCGCAGGCGACGTGAGCCACGCCTGGCCCAGGCGTGTGAGGGTCGTACCCACAACTGCGGTAACCATGATCGTGTCCTGTCTACATCCCTTGCCGTCCGTCTTCAGCCCGCTGTCGCCGTGGCTCGTGTCCAGACTAGTCGCTGCTCCACCGCCTGCTTGATGCATGCTATGTATTATATAGTCGTTGGAGCAGTGGGTGATGGTACGTTTTAATAGATGACTAATTCCGGGATCTGTTATGTGCAACCAGAAGAGGATCTCACCCTGTATTTTCATCTTCTGCTAGTGATGAGCTGGTGATGATAATGCCGATACGAGAATGCCTTTCGGAAGTCAGCAATGGCGGTCTTTGTGGCAATGTTCTATTCACTGTGGTTGCGTCTAACTGCGGCCCTCCGTATCTTTGTCCAGGAGTGTTCAGAGCTTCGTCAAGAGATGGCAGCACTACGGGAGCGCAGTGTCAAGCTGCACACGCTGGCAGAAGAGGTGCACGCCTTGGAGGAACAGAGGTGTGACCAACTACCTGTTGGGATTCGTAACGCTCTTTTAGTACCCAATCTTCGTCTGTAGCTTGCTTTTTTGTTGGGGCCGCTTTTCACTCATGCCAACTGTCAGAGCTAAATTTCTCTGTAAGGATGAGGCGGCTTGCGAGAACCTCTGTTTGCTGTGAAATGCAGCGGCAAATTAAACGATGGCGTGACCACGACCTCGAGTCACTGAATGGCATCATGCGCGTAGTAAACACAAAAGGGGCAGGGGTGTGGTGCGATTCCGATTTGTGCCGTTACACCCTAATGAGATAATGCGATGCGGCAAGGAAAAATTGCTTAGTTCAAATATGTGTTGTCCTGAGAGCTTCCGTGGTCATTATCGCTGCATACACTGTAGTCGATTGTTGGGACAGATGTAAAGCAATGCGTCATGATACAGCGGCGAGGCGAGCGACGCCGGCCGCCGAGGAGCCAGCTGCGCCGTCCCACGGCGCGTGCGAGGCGACTGCATCGGCTCCAGCCGGCCGGCAGCCGGCCGGCCGCGAGCCGCCGCTGGCTGCTGACTCGGCCTCTCACTCTGGCAGGCTGAGTCCCGTTCCTGCGCCAGTGCTCGCCACGAGCCTGCAGCACCTCGCCACAGATGGCAGCAGCGTCGCTGGTTGTCGAGCCCGCCCCCGCTCGCTCTGTTTGGGGAGACCAGGTGAGCAGCCGGACGGGCGGACCGCCGCAGCGCGATGGAGCCGCCGCCAGCAGACCCCATCACTGACGGGTCCGTCCAACGAACAAGAATGCCTCTCTGGAACGTAAACATTTCTGTTTATAACCCCATTAACTGTTCGGTAACGTAAACGCGCCATACACTGATTGTGACCTTCCATTCTGGTCATCTAGCCGACAGCTGTTGGTCTGCTTCCACGTCGCTGGCGGCAGAGGACGGCCGGGTGTATGTGACGTCACGAGTGTGACGTGTGACGCCATGGGCATGACTTGTGACGTCACGGGTGTGATGTGTGCCGACAGGGTGCCGTCCGGTGGCCGGTGGCCGACGGCTCGGCCGGCTCGGCCGGTTCGGCCGGCGCCGCCGACGAGCTGGGCTCGGCGCCGGCGTCCCTCATCAGCGACCTGGACGCCCACTACCGGGTGCTGCTGGACGAGATGGACAAGTACGAGTGCCTGCTGTCGGCGCGGCAGGCGCGGCCGGCCACGCCCGACCAGCCGGGCTCGCTGTCGCTGCTGCAGGAGCTGCAGCTGTCGGCGAGCGCCGAGCGCCGGCGCGCCTCGCTGGACGCCGGGCCGGCCCCGCCGCTGCGCGACTCCGGCCCCGACTCGCTGATGCTGCTGGCGGTCGCCTCGGACGGCGAGGCCTCGTCGTCGGGCTTCTCGGAGGGTAGCAGCGCCGAGAGCCGGACCGTTTCGCGCGCCACGCAGACCCCGGAGCTGCCGACGGCCGAGCTAGCCGCGCCGCCGCCGCCGCCAGCGCCGCGTAAGGTCACTGCCCTGTTCCAGCACACGCCCCAGTACAAACAGCTGTTCCAGGAGATCTTCCAGGTGCTAAAGAAGCCTGTGGTGGTGGCGCCGACCGAAGCGGTGCCGCGCGAGGTCTGCGTCGCGGCGGCGCCGCTGGAAGCGCCGCCGCCGCCGCCGCCGCCGCCTGCGTCGCTCGACGCTGCGCCTCCCGCGGAACCACACGCAGGCCCTGCGGAACCCCACGGGAGCGGCGCCCTGCCGGCCGGGGCGATGCTCGGCGGCCCACGGACTTTCTCCTACACGGAGGAGTTCGAGCGGTTGAAGGCGCGCGAGGCCGCGTGTGCAGATGGCGTTGCGGAGGCGCCGCCAGGTGGCGCGCCGGAGGAGTTCCCACACCTATCACGGCCGTCGGAGGAAGTGGCCAAGCTGCGACTGCTAGAGCGCTCCTACGCTGAGGCGCTCAAGGCTGGCAGGCGGTGTCGGAGTCGGCACACACTGCTCTGAGGGCGGCCTCCTGGCCAGCCGACCGCGCAGACAGCCGAACTGTGTATCTATCCGCCGGGACATATGCTGAAATAATGATGTGTAACCAGCGACGGTCAATGGTTCAAGGGTGCTTCGTCTGTCATCTGTCAAAACCGATGAAAGCCGCTGGGCACGAGAGGTCTTCACACCATTCCACATTCAGATAGCCGACACAGCTGCGTACAGCATGGTGCCTGCCCGGCAGACCGAGGGACAGCTGGGCGGAACCGTCTCTCCCCCGCGGCAGCTGGGCGGGACCGTCTCTCTCCCGCGGCAGCTGGGCGGGACCGTCTCTCTCCCGCGGCAGCTGGGTGGGACCGTCTCTCTCCCGCGGCAGCTGGGCGGGACCGTCTCTCTCCCGCGGCAGCTGGGCGGGGGCGGCCGCAGCGGCACAGCCCATGATGCTGCGCTCTGTCGGCCAGCGCGATGTGGCGACGTAGCCAACGAAAGCCGGGCTCCGCCCGGTGTATTTATTTGGATGACTTCTGCACAAGCTATGTTTTGTTGGGCGACAGTACAAGCACCACGTGGTATGCCCTGTGCCGAGTTTCCCACGGCCCGTGTCAAAACACCGTGTGATGCGCGGGTGGGTCGTGACATGCGCCAAAGCGAGACAAGGATCCGTCAGACACGTGTTTCATATAATTATATTGTGATTGAGGCTCTCCAAGCCGCCGCCTTGGTAAGCTCACCCGTCTATTTTGGCCGGCTCCGGACTATGATGGCGCATTGCGGCGCTGTGGGAGAGTTATGATGAGCTTTTGTATGCCAATGACGAATTTTGTATATGCCAATTTGCATTGACTCTTGCATCAGACCTGTGGCCTTGTGCAACATGTGACACAGTTCTCAGTGGCCATCCACTTCCATTTGAGATACAGGACAGCTGTATTATTTTTTGCGTTCGAATACGTCGGTACGTTTTAATTTTGAATATTTGTTTTGGGGCAAAATGAAACAATTAAAATCTGTCGTTCGGACGAGACATCATCTTGGAAGTGCCTGCATGTTGCCGGTATGGTATCGGCAACCGCGTTCGTACGCTGCTCTATTAACATTAGCATCTAATTTTGGTCTGAAAGCCTGCTGCCCTAAGCAGTTTGGCGTACGCCAAGAACTCGTGTAACATGTTAAAACCAATTAAACGAAGTACTATGCAATTAAGCAGATAGCCCGTCCTGATGACGCCTGCAGACTTCATAAATTGACTGCCAATTTTAGAGTTAAATTTCAACCCATACTGGACTGTTCGTGAGTTGAAAACAGAACTTGGTTTTTCAAGTATAAGACTTTGCTAACAAGCTTCCCTTTTGGCGACGCGAAGGCTAACACCTGCCTCGTCGATTGGCCGAATGTGCTGCCCGCGCCCGTTTTGTGAGCGCACACGACCAGCCTTTCGACGCCTCTTCTTCTTTCGGGACGATCGCGTCGGAACGATTAATGCCCTGTCGGCGAGCGCGGCCGCACCCCGCGCCGGCCGACGGCCCCGGCGCTGCTGCTTCTGCGCAGGCCAGCCGCCGGCGTACGCCGTCCGCCGCCGTCCGTCGCCTCGGACGGCGGCCATGGGACGACTTCCCGTGCCAAATGCCCGCTGGAGCCCGGCCACTGGTCCCGGATGCCTGCTCTCCGCCTGACGTGTAAACGCAGTGTGAATAATACATTATGTAGTCGTGAAATCGCGTTTGATGGTTTCTGGCGAAGTTGTAGAGCAGCGAAGCTGTGTCAGCTGCGCTCGCGGCGCAGCGCAGCGCAGCGTGCGAGGAGCGGACTGAGTGTAATTCCATGCTTTGCTCATCACCGGATCTAGAGTCAGCGCGGCGCGCGGGGAGCCGACCGCCCCTCCCACCGCCTCGGCCTCGGCGGCCCCGCCGCCTCCAGTGGCGCGCGGGGTCCCGCCGCCTCTCCCCACCGCCCCGGCCCCGGCGGTCCCGCCGCCTCCGGTGGCGCGCGGGGTCCCGCCGCCCCTCCCACCGCCTCGGCCTCGCCGCTCCCGCCGTCTCCGGTGGTGCGCGGGGTCCCGCCGCCCCTCCCCACCGCCCCGGCCTCGCCGCTCCCGCCGCCTCCGGTGGTGCACGGGGTCCCGCCGCCCCTCCCACCGCCCCGGCCCCGGCGGTCCCGCCGCCTCCGGTGGCGCGCGGGGTCCCGCCGCCCCTCCCACCGCCCCGGCCCCGGCGGTCCCGCCGTCTCCGGTGGCGCGCGTGGGATGGCACGGCCCAGCCTCGCCCCTTCCACACCGGACGGGCCAGAGCCTGCGTCCAAACATATGGCGGTGGCCACGTGTGTAAGTAACTCACGGCTCGTTTATCGCTTTGCGTCAAACGAGGTCAAGCCACCTTCCGTGCCTCTGCGTAATGTTACGCCAGTAAAACTGATGTACGCCATGACATGAAACATAGCCGGTGCGTTACAGTGTGCCACCATTCGTTTCCGAGAAGAGCATGAGGTAGCCTAAGGTCATTTCATAGCATTCTATGACCTTGGTCGCCGACGGCTTAGAACAACTTTTGGTCAAGTTTGGTCAACTTTGGTCACGTCAGGGGCGTGACTGGGTTCCCCCTACAGCACAATGTGCTCACAAATTGTGGACGGTCTTCACCACTTCGGGCGGTTCGGGCGGTTTCCAAGACCCAGCCGACGTGATCGAGTCTCTAAATGGCCTCTGCTCTATTCCTGACATGCATCGTTAACTTGGGCTCGTGATATAACGTGTCTGAGTGCAATCCAACTTCCTAGCGGAGATTTGACCAGCCATTACCTTCGCCATGAATGACGTTAAGTGAGGCCACGAGCATTGATGAAGTGCACGATGCATAACGCCTGCACAGCTTCGTGACCGCTGGAAAAGGAGTCCGGGGCACGTGGACCTACGGCCGCGACGCGGCACACAGGAGTCCACCACTTCGCCATGCAGCGTCTTGACAACGGGGTCATAGGTCAGTGACCGGACTCGGGAGGAACTTGAAATCTAGATATATAAATATATATAAATATATATACATATATATATATATATATATATATGTATATATATTTGCAGGTTAGAAAAGAAGGGAGTGTAAACTCAACTAGCCAAAATTGTGTGCTTACAATGGTTCAGGAGACGCCTATGTAAAGCTGTGGAGTGGTTGCAGCTCTCCTGGTAGCGACGATCTTCTGTGTGAGGCTATAAGCCCAGTTTTGCGTCGGAGACATTGAATTTTTAGCCCGAATCTCGGCGCAAGGTTGCATGGTTTACCGAACATATTAAAACAATCCTGGCAAATGCACAATTGTGTGGTCCAGGGCAGGAGATTCGCACGTGGATTAGTAAAGCACCAAGGATGCAGTACAGAAATTGTGAGTAGCTGACACATTGTGTAGCTGCAAAGGTTGTATAAGTTGCGATGACAGGCTGCAAAGTACTGTGCAAAGACCGGCTGTCAAGCAAAGTAGGTTGCCGTGCATTTTTTTGTGACAACTCGATGAACATTTTTGAGTTGTGCTCTTCCCCATTATGAAATCCTGCATGCTCCATGCTCAGAGACATGCTTGTAAGAACCAGCACGAGTGATTCGCTAGCCGGGCAGGTCTTGCTAAAGAGGAATGCATCGTGATTTGGCTGAAAAGCTACGGATATTATGTCCTCTAAAAAACGACCACTGCATGAGACGCATACAAGTAAACCGTACATTTGGAGCCGTCGCAAAGATCGGTACAGCAAGCCAGTGCTGGCTTACACTTACACTACTCTAAGCAAGGCGGGGGCCGCCCTCCTTAGACACCTGACGCCGCCCCTGCGACGGCTGACCTTCCGCGGGCTAAACGGCCCGGCGGGCGGCCCGCGTGTCTCGCTGGTAGTGAGGAAAATACGCGCTGATGGTAACAGCTACCAGTGCGGTGTGCAAGGAAACGAAAGTTTAGGGTGGGGAAGTTTACGGTGGGGAAGGGCGGTGGTTTACGGTGGGTTACTGCAAGGGAAGTTTACGACAATTGTTTAGGTGCATGCGCGAGTTCAAAAAGATCTAAACTGAAGTAAACTGTACGTGTTCGATAATAATGGGTTAAATAGTTACGATGTAATGACTGGTGCTTTGAACAGATCGTTATGCGCTACGCCATAAAAAAGATTCCTCAGCGGCGCACCACACGGTGGCCGAAGGGAGGAAGCACGGTCGGTGGAGGAAAGGGGAAGGGACGCACAGGAAGCTGTCCCTTTCTTTTCCCCTTCCGCCAGCCTAAAGGCATACCAGATCCAGCAACTCTTAACGCCATGCCGTTGCATGGAGAGAACCGAGGGGGAATCGCGTCCGCCTCCAGGGCTGCTCAGAGGATTTGTCGTCACCGGAGGTTACTTGGCTCCAAACGGGCAAATCCCGGAAGAGGAAGACAGATCTCACCCGCAATTCGATGCCACTTAGGTGATGTCACGTTTGATATGGACTTATGCATTACATGCTGACCTGCCAGCTTGATTCACCGCCTTTTTGCGCAGCCTGCTATCTTGCTTAAGGTCGCAGCGGCTCGTGACATTGAGCCGATCATGATGTAACTTGGCGGAACCGCTACCAATGTAGTCATTAATTAGAAATCTTTCACGTGGTGGTTATTACGAATTCCGTATAAGTCCTAACACAACGTTGCAACATACAAGACAAAGCCTCACGAAGTGAAACAGAAAAACAAAGGCAAACGCAGGTACTACCCAGTTCGCTCTCCATGAACACACACAGCACAACCAAACCACCCGAAAAGCAGCGCAGCAACAGCACGCGCTGCAGTCCTCCGCTGTCGGCTCCGTGGGTAAGGCGTTCCAGGAAAATGCTGCTCTGAAAATGCTGAAAATGCGGCGGCACATGTGCGCGACCAACAAACATGTCCGATGTTGCTGGAGGACACTACAAAAAAGGACTTTCTGTACCTGCACAAGGTCGTGGCAGTGCACCATCTCCTCCATCCTCGCTTAGCCAAGCGTTTGTGATGCTGGCGAAATGCTTTCCCAGCCACGCACCCCAGTCACAAAACTGGCGTTTCCAGTTTTTTGACTGTGTCCAGTGTTTTTTGGACGCGCGGAAGCTGACACTTGGTGACTACTCCCCAGACGGAGAGGCAGCAATGGAGGCGCTGGAAAGCACGGGTCTGGGGTAAGAGCTTGATAACGTCGGGTGTAAAATGATGACGGACCTTGTGGAGGGATGATAGCCTAGAGAGGCATGGAGGGATCAGCATGGACATCTGCGAATCTCACGTCAGATGCTGGTCGAGGAATACGCCAACAATTTTAACGGCCTTACTGGGATGTGTGTGCACGCCTGATAATGCCGTGTGAACTGAATTTGCCTTTTTAAGAGAATGCTTGGTTCCAGTAGGAGCTACGCACGCTTTGCTTGGATTCATCTTGAGACTGGTACCCGGTACCATAATCGGAGAACAAAGATAGACTCAGATAGACCTGTGACCGTCGGCAGGAAGTGATCAGGAAGCCGGGTGTCGTCAGCGTCGGACGAGAGTCGGCCGAGGATGAGGAAACAGGGTAGAGCGTTGGTAAAGAGAAGGACGAGGCATTGGTCGGAACACAGATCACTGGGCTACTCCGTGGGTCAGTGGGAGGGGATCAGAGGAGCCGCCGGTCACCGTCTGTTTAGGGTCGCTGAGACAGCCCCGGAACCATTCCGACCGCACACCTCACCACTCACTCAGGCCACCACAGATGCGCTTCCGCTTGGCACGGGCGAGGAGGCTCCTCAGCCTGTTGTGGCTGAGCTAGCAGTCCTGCCCCGCCTCAGGCGCCCCGCTCCGCTCCCAGGCTCGTCTGGCCCCGCCTCAGGTGACCCGCTCCGCTCCCAGGCTCGTCTGGCCCCGCCTCAGGCGCCCCGTTCCGCTCCCAGGCTCGTCTGGCCCCGCCTCAGGTGACCCGCTCCGCTCCCAGGCTCGTCTGGCCCCGCCTCAGGCGCCCCGTTCCGCTCCCAGGCTCGTCTGGCCCCGCCTCAGGTGACCCGCTCCGCTCCCAGGCTCGTCTGGCCCCGCCTCAGGCGCCCCGTTCCGCTCCCAGGCTCGTCTGGCCCCGCCTCAGGTGACCCGTTCCGCTCCCAGGCTCGTCTGGCCCCGCCTCAGGTGACCCGTTCCGCTCCCAGGCTCGTCTGGCCCCGCCTCAGGTGACCCGTTCCGCTCCCAGGCTCGTCTGGCCCCGCCTCAGGTGCTCCGCTCCGCTCCCAGGCTCGTCTGGCCCCGCCTCAGGTGCTCCGCTCCGCTCCCAGGCTCGTCTGGCCCCGCCTCAGGTGCTCCGCTCCGCTCCCAGGCTCGCCTAGCCCCGCCTCAGGTGCTCCGCTCCGCTCCCAGGCTCGCCTAGCCCCGCCTCAGGTGCTCCGCTCCGCTCCCAGGCTCGTCTGGCCCCTGCCTCAGGTGCTCCGTTCCGCTCCCAGGCTCGTCTGGCCCCCGCCTCAGGTGCTCCGCTCCGCTCCCGGGCTCGTCTGGCCCCGCCTCAGGTGTCCCGCTCCGCTCCCGGGGTCGCCTGGCCAAGTCACGCTCCTCCATAGCTGTGTCCATGTCGGAGTCACCCCTCATCCGCAGGCAGCCCTGGCGGCGCCGCGATGTTGTGACGGCCGGACAGAGCCCGTCAACCGTCACAGTCCAGACGTCCATGAACGCCGCCACCTGCCCGTCCACAGCTGCTGTGCAGTGGAGCGGCTCCCGGCCAGCCGTCAGGAGCCGGAGGCGGAGAGCGTCCCAGTCAACACGCCTACGAGGTCTCGTGGTGACGGGAGCTGGGCGCGGACGGCGCTGGCGGCAGACCAGGGCGCTGAAAATCACGGGATGAGATCGGCGACAGGCTCGGGGAAAACACTGTTGGACGAGTAGCGGTCAGTCAGGTAGGCCAAGATGGGGACGAGCAGCGCAGGAGTGGGGTGGGTATGTGCGGGATTATCCACCAGCTGCGTGAGGCCCGGACTGCTAATGATGCATTTGAAGCCTCGAGTTTCTGGCTTGATGTCGCCAGGCATGTCGGAGCCGAAGTCCCCCAGCACGACCACCAGCCTGCGGGTCGCGACTGCTCCTGTCCCTGAAGCTGCCCCTCGATGAGCTGCCGCGCTTTGACGGCGGGCGATCCAGCAGGCCGGCGGATGGCGCCCACGTTAAGCGTCCTCCGACCGGCATCGGTGGCAGAGATCCACAGGGACTCCACCGCGGGCTGGCACCACCGATGGCCAGCTTCGTCAACCCGAGGTGATCCCGGTCAGCATCGTGACTCCTCCAGCACGTGGGCTTCTTAAGCCTGGCGGGCCAGTGTCCAAATTTGGCGATGGTAAAGGCAGAGAGGACCAGCACGCGGCTCGAGATGTGGGGTCCGGGCCAAGTCTCCGAGACACACCAGATGCAGCAGGCTCCTCCGGGACCGCGTCACCAGCACTCAGCCGTGTCACCACGGTGCCAGCGCCGGTCGGGGGACGAGTCACGAGGGAACCACCCCGAGCGGCGACCGCACTGACAGCACCCGGGATCAGCCCGCGGCGCCAGGGCTGGTCTGGGGACGAGTCACGAGCGACCACCCTGAGCGGCAACCGCACTGACAGCACCCGGGAACAGCACCGACGCCGCCACGGGCCCGGTCGCTAGCCTCCGATCCGCAGATGCCGCTCCGGTGACGACACTCGGGATGTATCTCCAGCCGTTGGTACTCCAGAGACGGCAGGTGTCCGCAATGTCACTATCAGACGCGATCTGCCCAAAGACGGACCCGCCATCTCGACAGATGGCGCCACCAGCTCCGCTCAGCACTCTGGTGATGCCTCGCAGAGCCGTCGTGGAATTGGCTGCTTGCTGGCTTAGACGTGTTTTGGGGTTCGACAATACCGTTGACTACGTATCGGCCGTTGCCGTACGATAACGGGAATCAGTTTTTCGAGTTACGCTCTCGTTTATTCTTTGTAGCTGCTCGATAGAGGACACAAAATTAGTTCGAAGTGTACCAACGCATATATTGAAGAAAAAAATACTTGCGCAGAGCAACACCAAGCGATTTTGTCACGCCTCCAAAAATGAAGAGTTGCTGAAATGCATTTCATTTACTGACCGGGCTTAGACACAAATCACTTAGATCATTGAAGACCAAGTCTAATGATGAAGAATGCTTATATCTTGAAGCTGGCACCGGACAGTGGCACTCTAGATTAGAAAGCCAAACAAACACGGCTGAAGCTGGAGCTAAGAAAACGTGACCACCTCAGTCAGCTGCACTCCGCTGGCTTACCAGCGTGAGGTGCACCTGTTGGTACTACCCTTGCCCAATTTGGATGAGCACCTTTGCTTACCAAATTTTAGGCGACAGAAGGTTATGCTTGTCACGCGTTTCAAAAAGGACTCCGCATTCATTTTTGGTATCTTCTCGTCTTATCCAAGAATAGCTGCCTCATCCCGCGCCCTGATGGTGCATTTCGTCACAGTCACTGCCCGAACCGTCAAAGGCTTGGTCGGGCGACAGCTGCCGGTAGACAAGGTTTCAGAGGTGGGGACATAGGCGTAGGAACGTTTCAAAAAGTGTTGGGGGGGGGGGGGGCAAGCTCAGGGTGTACTCCAGGAACTTTTTCTGGAAAGGGAGCCCGATTGATCGGTAGAGGGGGGGGGGGGGCAAGGATGGAGATTGTTATCGTTCTTTATTCAAATGCCATGTCTGCTAATGCTGGCTAGGCATCTAGAGCTGTTTATCACTGGTGCACAATCTTGCCTATTCGACTCATCTGTCATTTGGCAAATAAGGCTATCCAGCTTCCAAAGATTATTCGTCCATTTTAGCATTGTCTTTCCTGAGGAGACGAAATTCCACGAGCGGGTAGGTATTTTAGGTCATTAAGAAAACATTTGCCTCCACAGTGTAGATGCCAAAATACGGCATGAATATATAGGCTGGTGATAATTTTGAAAGTGGATCGATGGCTCACAGTGCGCCAGGTTTTTCATGCGCCTTCATTTCGCTGGCTGCTTTTAAAAAATAAAACTTGTCGCCGCATTTTGGGCGGAAAAAAACTCGGGAGCTTGAAACTGCTAGAAACAATGTGACCAGATCCATAAAAATGGAGATTCTCTTTTCAGAATCAAGCCACATAATGGGGCCCATCTGTCATATGTTCCTTATCTGGGTCCCACTCCTGTCCGCCGTCGGTGGTCACTGCCCTGGCCTGGATGTCTCCCGCATGACTGACTGCGAGCTGATCGTGTGGCTACTTTGTTGCATACTTTTGGATCAGCGTTACTTCTACATGGTGTATGAAACATGCGTTGGACACCTGCAACAGTATTTTTCCCGAATTATTTTCCCTTATACCACACCATCGCAGAAAAATAGACTCCGGGAAGCTGTCTGCCTTAGGTATGGATTGGCCCAACGGACACTTCATTGCCCATCATGCAACGTACGCAACTTGATCTGCTTTTGTGTGTAGGCAGGGGAGTAGCCAGAGCCTTGCCAAGAGGGAACACAGGGTTGACAAAAAGCCCATGTTATGGTGATCCCCCCCCCCCTAAAAAAATCCGGATATGGCTTGCTTGTTAACAAGTGACACGGTTTCTTTGTTTTGTTGTTATTTTCAACTTGCAACCAGAACAGAAGCCAGGAGCTGCCGTGAGCTCAATTCTGTTTGCATTTTGAGGTCAATAAGCTGCAGAAATGAGGCGTTGAACGACTGCATGGAAGAAATCACTGGCGCTCTTAATTTACAATGGTCAGCTGACTCTTTCTAAACCGATATAATTCAGAAGCTTTGTCAATTTTTTATCTGGGTTCTACAGATATTGAGAACATCGCGAATGTAGATTGTAGATCGATCTGTTTTGATCCAAATTTGGGGACGAAAATTTGGTTGCAAATCGATTGGTCAACAATATGTATTAATATGGCTAAGCCATGTTTGTCAGAAGATGTTCGCCATTCAGTCAGAATCGATTAGTGATACAATTTATGTAACGTGTTTTTTAACATGCTCGCTCACAAACTTAACAACAGAAACCTCGACACCAGGCGTTGTAGTGCCCATAGTCCGCGCAGCGTTAGCCCAGTAGATAATGTTTAGCCGTGTCCCTCCGTGGGACGAAAATGATGACGCTTCTGAAATAATTACCTTTAAACACTTTAATCGACTGGTAGTACAAGTTATGTGACGTAATTTTGAGCAAGCGCACTCGAAAATTTTAGAAACACAAGCCTCGGCCCCGGGCGTTGCAGTCTCCGTAGACCGCGCAGCGTCGGCCTAGCAGCTAATATTAAGTTGCGGCCAACGGGTGGACGAAAATGACGACGCTTCTGAAAAAGTATCCTTGGACGCTTCATGACATTAAATCTTACATTTAGAAGGCAGTCTGAGCGTATATCTCACGTGTGCAATTTTTAGACTGATGAAAGTAACGGATGAAAGGAACCCTTAAAGCACCGCGAAGTGGAGCTGGAATCTGGTGGTTGAACTGGAAGAGTTAAGGTAAAATCTCTATTTTTCGTGTTTTCGCAGCTATTTATCTATCCAGAAGACTGATTAACACGGCGCCCGCCGTCTGGTGGCACTTGCAGCAGGCTGAAGCGGTTCGATTTTACGGAAGCTGTAGCCCATGCCATCCTTATCCTTGCTCTCGGATGTTTTTGGCGGGCATGTTCAAGTCTTTGATGTAATTTGCTTCATTAGAGCATTCTGAAAAAGTAAACGTTCTCAGGAAAACATGGCATGACCTTGCTGATTTTTCAAATTCATGACGACCCACCCTATTCAGCAATAATGAGACCCCACTCTACTCAACAATAATAAGATCCCTTATTTCCTTCCGAGCAAGGGCCCTCTTGAGTAGACCAGGGGTACATTACCGTTTCCGGTCAAGGGCTGAAGGGCCATTCCGTTCCATCGCGAAGCGTCTTCTGGCTATCATTCTGGTGGCACGGGGCGGGATCTCCTGGTCGATCCGGAGGACATTAGGATATATCATATCACATTGTTCCCATCCCTGACACGGGAGGCCTTCCGATCCGCGCAGTTAGCCCCGGATCAGCACAGGGACCCTCATCGACGCAGCAACATCCCTGATAACCGCTGGCAGTCCGAAAGTTTTCACATAGCCTCCGGTTCCATGTTTTTTCTGTGTTCTTCAGAGATATTGAGTTCTCCCTCACTGAAGATTGCAGATGAAATGGGGTTCACAATTTGTATTAACAAGGGTGGCCCATGTTCGTCTTATAATGCTCAAAATCCTGTCATAACTGATTACTGATAAGAAAACTACGTAATATGGTGTTGAACATGCGTGCTCGCAAGTCATAGCAACAACAGCCTGGACACCCGGCGTTGCAGTCTCCAGGCCGTGCGGCTTCGGCCTTGTAGCTGTAACACTAAGTGATGGCCAATGAGCAAACGAAAAAGATGATGCATCTTAAGGGAGATGGCTGGTGAACTAGATAAATCGGCATGCATGTTAAATGCAGTAGTAAAATAATAAATGAAAAAGTAAGCCAAATACAACCTTAATCTGAAAAGTGGGGGCGGGGGTAGGGGCAATTAGCATTGCTGCCCCCCCCCACCTTGAAAAGTGGGGGGGGCCATGACCCCCTGGCCCCCCTGTTTTTACTCCCATGGGTAGGGACAAGGGAGGGGGAGGAGTTCTGGTCTACTGGGATGTTTGCGGTCACTGGGGGAATTTTCCAGCATTTAGCATGTGAGAATAGGTCCTGGCTGAAGGGTAGAAGGCTAAGACAAATGAGAAGCATCCCGCCGCTCAAGTGAAGGTGTTGGTGGCAGACCTATTGCCAAACGTGAGTTCTTTTTGACAGCGCGTAGGAAAGCGCATGAGCGGTGGCAGGAAACGGTCGGAAGATCCGCTTATTGGTGTTGGCTTCTTCATAGAACGAAAGTACGGAGGCGCGCACTTTCCAAAATGTGACTACTTTGTGATGTCCTTGCGTTGCCAGCCCTCGTTGCCGGGTTGGTGTTTGATTCTACATTTTTTGCCGGCATGCTGTTTGCGCACATTCAATCGTTAGGTCGCGAGGCGCATAACTACACAGCACATTTCTTCCCACACGTTGCTGGTATCCCGCACTGACTCACGCCTTTTGCTGCCATGCTTGACGGACGAGAGGCCAGCACGCACCAGGCCAAGTCGATTCCTGACCAGCGCCAGACAAGGCGACTGGAAGCCATTGCTAGCCATCGACTGGACGGCGCGCCAGGGTTACCGGTGTCGTCGGTGGTCAATCACAGCCGCCGGCGGCTGCCTGTGACGGGCACGCCGCCCCGCCGCTACCGCTGCAATGGCACCATCAGTGACCGCTGCCGCTGATGGTGATAATGATGGCGATGAGTGGCCGCTGCCGCTGATGATGATGGTAATGAGCGGCCGCTGTCGCTGCTGCTGATGATGATGGTGATGAGTGGCTGCTGTCGCTGATGATGATGGTGATGAGTAGCCGCTGTCGCTGATGATGATGGTGATGAGTGGCCGCTGTCGCTGATGACGATAGTAATGAGCGGCCGCTGTCGCTGATGATCGCAGGATTGCGAGGCTTGCTTTCCGCCTTGCATTTGGTCAACTGGCCCATTCAAGCACGAGGCCGCGTGAATGCGCACACACACGTCCGGCTCACGTGGATCATCGCTTTATGAGCGACCGCCCGTGTATTCTACAACATTCTTCAGGAATACCAGTGGCGGCAGAGAGAGAGAGAGAGAGAGAGAGAGAGAGAGAGAGAGAGAGAGAGAGAGAGAGAAGAGAGAGAGATTTATATATAAATATATATATATATATATATATATATATAATATTATATATATATGTATAATATATATGTACAATTTTACTTTTTCATTCGTCTAAAAATACGGAAAATGTATTACGGTGGCACAGGCCTATGAGCGTAAGCGTGCGCATGCACCCATTAGCCCACTCATTTTTAGGATACACGACATTTTTTAATGCTGTTATTTTGATGCACGTGTTTCGGAACATCAGGCAAAGCAACTCATTGGCTGCTAAACCATCGAAACCAAGCATGGACTTGACTGCTAGCTTGGGTATTTACGTATTTATGCTTATGTATTATGCTTATGTATTTATTATGTAGCTTATGCATTTATTATGTAGCTTATGTATTTATTATGTAGCTTATGTATTTATTTTGTAGCTTATGTATTTATTATGTAGCTTATGTATTTATTATGCAGCTTATGTATTTATTATATAGCTTATGTATTTATTATGTAGCTTATGTATTTATTATGTAGCTTATGTATTAAGCTTATGCTAGCTGGCTGGGAGATGATAATCAGCTGATGGCTGATGGCTTATGCAGAATTCTTCCCTTGCTATTGGGGAGTGCAACTTCTCAAAGCATTCAAAATATGTTAGGAACATGATGCACTGGCACAATAAGTGTCATACACCCAACAGGCAATGGGAATGACACATACAACGTCGGCGGCATGTCAAATTATGTTCGGCAATGGCGCGTAAAAACTCATTGGCGCATATTCGACTGCTGCTCTAATGCAAAAGCATCAAGGTCAATAGGGACGGAGCCTGAGCGATCATGGTGCCGCAGGAGGCCAACAAAGTGGCTCTCGTCAACAAGTCCAGGGCCCGCAGAACAAGCAAAAATAACGCAAGACCAACGTGATTGGCCCCTAAGCGATCAGTAGTGCCCCGGCAGGCCGGTCCCCCGAGTAAAGGGGAATTATCCAAGACCGTGAATTAATGCCCCTGTGTGATCAAGAGTGCATGGGCAGGCTAGCAACACAAGCCTCGATAGGAGTGAAGAGTCCTCCGTGAATGAGACCAAAGGGAGAGAGCCCTCGATCAAAGTAGAGGGCCCCTGAACATCGAATGTTCCCGTGCATTACTTTATAAGAGCCCTTGCAACAACACAAGGCCCTCCAAGCAAGTGGAGAAAGAATCCAAGACTTAGGTGAAGGGCCCCTGAGCCACTGAGTGTACCCTGGCATATGGGACCTCGGAAAAAGTGTATAGAGCCTTTCGGGCGAGTGGGAAGAATCCGTGGAGGAAAACCTGATCGATCAACAGTGCTCAGGCATAGAGGCAGACAACGTCCCAACAGCACGTTGAGCCCTACGAGAAAATGCAAAGAGATCAATGACAACGTGGAAAGCTCCCTAGCGATCACATTGACCCGGCAAGTGGACAGATAGGGTCAGGCAACGAACAGCGTGATGCCTATAGACAGCGTAATGGGCCCCCAAATTTCCCCCAAGCAACACTTCCTCAATCAGCGAAGAATGAACTTCGTTTACTTATGAATTCTCTTACTTTTGTTAACAATGGTTCTCGGTCGTCTGTAGGCCCAAAGGTATCCAATTTTGTTGTGTTTTTTGTTGTAAGAAGACTGCGTCCGTCCGGCCGGTTATAGGTCCCTTCGGTGCCTTTAGGTACCCTCGGCATGGTCCATGGGGGATGGTCTCGTGCCTCCCCTCCCCTCCACCCTCTGCATCCGTCACCGGCCCGAGCAACTGAAAAGATGGGGCCCGCCAAGGACATAAGGCCATCCATTCAAGTAAAACATACTCACGGCGCAATGTGTAGGGCTCTGGACGATGGAGTGCGCCCGAGCAGTTTTACATATAGGGCCCCCCTCAAGAGCGTGGGGCCCTCCACTCAAGCAGAAAGTATTTATGATCCAGTGCAGAGGACTCCCAAATGATCCACTGTGCCCGAGCAAGTTGGCATGTTGTAGAATCGTCCGCTCCCGCAGTCCGACCAAATACTAAGTGATGTGTTAACGTGAGTATTTGCCCAATACCTCGGTAATAACAACAATAGCAATAATATAACGTCCGAGGCGTCCCAACACGTCGCGCCCCCGCCATGCGCCACCACCCCAAGCCAACTCTCTCGCGCAACTGTCACTTGCCTGGCGCGCAGGCGCCCTAAACAACTGCCATACACCACACATATAGGGCCCCCGTCAGGAGCGTGGGGCCTCAATTCAAATAGGAAGTACCCAAGACCCGATGTAGAGAGCCCCCGAATGGTCGGGTGTACCCGAGCAGGTTAACAAATAGGGCCCCCACAAGAGCGTAAGGCTCTCCATTCAAATGGGAAGATACGAAGACCCTATGTGAATGGCCCCAGAATGATGGAATATGCCCGAGTAGCTTATCAGAAGGGGACCGACAAGGGTGTGGAGCCCTCCATTCAAATAAGAAGTGCCCAAAACCCAGTGCGGAGAGCCCCGAAAGATGGAGTATACCCGAGCAGATTATCAGGTGGCCAAGACAAGAATGTAGGGCCCTAAATTCAAACGCCAAGACCCAATAAACAGGCCCCGAACAACCCAGTGTGGACGAAGCGGCGAACAGATCGGGTCCCCGACAAGTGTGTAGCACCCTCCATTCAGATAGGAAGGACCCAAGACAAAATGTGGAATGCCCCCGGATATTCGAATGTGCCCGAGCAGATTAACAGATGAGGCCCCGGCAAGGGCGTAGCGCCTTCCGTTCAAATATGAAATACCCACGACACGATGTGGATGGCCCCGAATGATCGAGTGCGCCAGAGCAGGTTGATAGATAGAGTCCCCGAAAAGGTCCCCCCATTCCAATAAGAAGTACCCAAAATCTAATGAAAAGGGCCCCTAATGATCGGGAGTGCCCGAGCGGGTAAACAGATAATGTTCCCAAAAAGAGCGCAGGGACTTCCATTCAGATAGGAAGCATTCAAGACCCAACGCAGAGGACCCCCGAATGATCCAGTGCGTCAGAGCAGGTTAACATATAGGGCCCCCACCAAGAGCGTAGGGCCCTCCAATGAAGTAGAAAGTACCCAAGAACCAATGTAGGGGGCCCCCGAATGATCGAATGTGCCCGAGCAGGTTAACAGATAGGGCCCCCCCCGCAAGAGCGTAGGGAGCATTCAGATAGAAAGTACATTCAGAAAAGAAGTACCCAAGACCCAGTGTGGAGAGTCCCCGAACGACTGGGTGTGCCCAAGCAGGCCATTAGAAGGGCCCCCGACAACAGTGTAGGACCCTAAGCAAGTGACAGAGAATTGGAAACGCCCTAGACCAATGTAAAATACCTATGATCATATCGCAAGTGCGTCGGTAGGTTAACCGAGATCCACGTAAAGGGCCCCTGAGCAACCGAGAATACCCCGGCAGGTTAAGATATGGGACCCCGGCTATAGCCCACAGAGTCTTTTCGGCGAATGGAAGAGATCCGTGGAAGGGCCCGTGATTGACAAGAGTGCCCCGGCACGTTAACAAGAAGGGCCCAACAACAGCGCAGGGCCCTCCGAGCAAATGCAATGATCCAAATGATCCTGCAAGTGGACATATAGGTCCCCGGAAAGGGCATGGGGCCCCTAGACAGTGTATAGAGGGCTAAGATTTCCTGTTCACGACTTTTCCAGTCAGTGAATAACTTTTTGACTTCTCATAAGCCATTCGCTTTCGCTTATAACTGTTCTTGGTAGCCCGAAAGCCCAGAGATACCCAGTTTGGTTGCGTTTTGTGTCAAAAACTGCGCCTGTTCGGCCAGCCATCGGTCCCCTCGGAGCCAGTGGGCTCCTTTGGGGCCCAATGGGAGGGGGAATGACCCTGTGTCTCCCTTTGGATCCGTCTCTGTGGGAGACAACCTGTACTGCAAATGACGTTTTAAATTGAATTATTTGTCAAAAAAGATCTACAGGCAAAATGGGAAATACACACATTAAAATTGGATTCCACATGAAGAACAGGGAAAATAATACTTTCCGTCACCCAATCTTTATAGAAGCTCCGCCATCACTGGGCATGACGTGGCAGCTGGAAGACGGGAGACGTAGGATAGGTGGTAACAAGACAGAACAAGACAGGTAGGCGCCCGGGTCAGTATGCGAAAGGACAAGTTGAAAGAGGACAGTGGCGAAGATAACGGCACAAGACAGAAGATGACAAGGTAGAACAGCATCCGTCATTGGAATGTCACGAAGCACTGAGCTGCTGAGGCCATATAACCCTGTCATCAGTCATCTGCCCCTCACCCCAGCAGGAAAAGTGGGCACCGTGGGGAATGGAAACCCGTACCTCGTGCAGGACAGCAATGGAGGTTACATGGCAGGACAGGACAGAAACATCTAGATGAAATGTTTCTTATATCCTTACCCCAATTACAAGATGAGCCTCGGCTCACGTACTCCCCATTTTGCCCCCCCCCCCCCTTTCCATCCAGCACTGGCGAGTGTCTTCATCATCGCCCCACATGTAACACCCCTGTGTTCCCCTGGATGTGGAGCACACGACGGCGATCTACGACCGGCGCGGAGGGGGGGGGGGGGGGGGGAGGGGTAGGCGGCGATCAACGATTCCGCGAACCACAAACGGCGGGTCTAGAATGCTACGTTGACGGAACCATACATCATAAGTACTTGCAACAAAAAAAAAACCGCATAGAACTACGCTTCAAACTGCACAAGGGAACGCGCCTGTTCAAGTTTTGTGTCGATGCAGGACATGGTCTACTAAATATGAGTATGCAAAGCTGGACAATGTCGATGCTCAGGATGATTTCACCTTTGTCATGAAATAATGGGGATAAATATCAACCAAACAACAAAAAAGATTAACCATTCGCGATATCACGTTGAGACCAATTCACTGGTGTTTTTTTCGCTAGACTTAATGTTTTCTAGTTTGAAAACGGCAGGGGCATAGGTTTGTCGCACCGATCCCCACTGTTAGTTCGTCTTACGAAAAACGGCGAATCAGGGCGAAGGTTACTAATCACCTGCGTTCCTTCTTTCAAAGCATCGGCCATGTTCATGAGCACTGAGTACAAATGCAACAAACTAACAGCCTCAGATTGCAGGGTGTAGTTCCCGATTCAGTCGTAGTGTCCCGCCCTTCTCTTAGACTCCAGCCTCCCTTACTTTGCGAACAAAAGGGGCAAATTCGCAAAAAATCCGTTTGGTGGCATACCTTGGGGTTGGTCTCGTAGATCATTGTTGCTCAGTTCCCCAAACAATTTATTTCGGAAAACACACCCCTATCACGTTATCTGCATCGAGTGCCATCACGAATGTCGTGACATGTGGCGTTTTCTAGACGAACTCAAACACAAAACCAAATGTTGCACGCGTGAGGTTTACCCCCCCCCCCCGCCGAATTTAGAGAAGATAATGGGCTAAATTCGTGGACAAATCTATTCATTTAATGAAACAACACCCATATAGTTAGAGTGCAGTTTGTTCTAGATAAGTCCTTTAAGAGCTACTTTGTGCGGTTTTGTCTCACTCTCTACATAGGCAGATCATGGGGGGGGGGGGGGGGCACGGAGCCATGGCCCCTCCAAAACCTTTGAGAGTGTGCTTTTGCCCCCCCCCCCAAGCATTCCAGGAACTTCATAAAAGTTTCGTCTACTTACCGTCTGTTTTAACTTAAACTGTTTTAACTGTTTTGTTTTAACTTTCGTTTAAGATTCAAAAGCACTTCGGTGCTTTTTTCGATTTTGAATGGTGTCCCTACTAGGTACTCGCGAGAGGCACCATGCAATGGAACTCTGATCCCACACTAGCCAGCTGGCGACGAACGGTTGCCCCCCCCCCCTAAAAAAAACTCCAGGCTAGATCCGCCCCTGATTCTCCTCACTGTTCCTCACCCCTATTGATCGTGATAGGCACGAAAGCCTTTTATGTCAAACCCCAGGCACTAGGCTTACAGGATCAGTTGGTGGCATTCTGACCACAGCCGCACATTTGAAATTACTTGGAAGTAATTTTAAAAAAGTTTAACTGTGACTGCTACTATGCGGACTACGGCTGACTGTACTACTATAACTGGCTATGCAATTCGCCCACCTCGCTCAGCATAGTTGCCTTATGATCTCCGAGCTGACTTTAAGTACTCTAACGACTACGCTGCCAATGCGCTGTCGCGCTGTTGTTATAAGGCCTTGGCCGCCACCACGTCGCGCGCTTGCAGCGGCTTATAATGTTTGTTTACGCTTGGCATTTCGAGGACCTGACAACCCAGTGAGAAAATGTCTCTAATTTGGTAGCTTTGCAGCAGAATTTCTTTATCATTGCCATTTTCATATCTACCAAAATAAGTACGTCAGCCGGCTGTTGCTATGGAAACGGTGCTATCGCATCCTCTGTTTATAGGGCGAACCAAGCGTGAGTTCTGGAAGTGGGCAGGTGGCCCGATATATGCACGGATTTTCGCTCCAGACTTAACAGCATGTCAACTGAAGAAAGGACACCGACGAAGAGTCTCCAGCGTCTCCGGATGTAAATCAGTCTAACTTATTCGAAGCACGGGACAAGGAACTAAAAGCCAGTGGAAAAGTAAGTTCATAGGTGCATCCCAGTATTCATTAATGTACCTGTGATTGAAAACGAATGCGGTGATGCCTTACGGACGTGAAAGTCCGTAAGGCATATCTGTTTTTCATATATTTTTGGGGAGCTCGGAGACGTGTTTCCCAATTTTTATGACATTCGCCTCGTCATCTATCCATAGTCAAAATAAAACACATTTTGGTAGAGGGACGGGATTACAGCAGAGCCTTTATGATCGTTGTAGGCCAGGCGAAAAAAAAACGGGACATGTTTTTTTTTTATTTCGGACTTGATGAAGGGCCGCGAGAGCATGAGGTCAGATATACTTTAGTCAGCTAGAGTTAAAGTTCTGTTTTTAACTTCTCAGATATTTTCGGCCCCCAAGATATTCGGCTTTCCAGGTTTGTTGGTTTTGGTTTTTCCCTATTCTTCGTGCCATTCCACGCCGTGCTGTATTTTTACCTAGTTTTAAAAAAAGAGCTGTATTCTCTGACCCAGAAAAAGTCATGTTCTCTACATCAGGAGCACACGACCCGACTGCGTTCAAACTTTTAAAACAAAATCAATACTTGCATCTAAGTGGCTCAAGGTACCAGGCTTCAGACAATTCCGAGGTATGAGTGGTTATATTTCAGGTCCAGCAGCACGATTCGTCCCATTCGTCCTGGAACGCCCCACGCTTTACGGGCCCTATAGCTGTTGTCACTTGGCGTGGCGTGGAATAGCGTGTCCTAACCATGGGACACATCCTATAACGATCACATTTCAAAGGAAGCTGGCAATCCCGCCCCACTTTAGTTGTAGAGTTTCAGAGGCATGATTTTGTACACTCGACAGGGGTCAGTTGGTACGCAATAGGACGTATGACCGAGAACATCATGGGGCTGGACCCTACTCATAGTGTTCACCCCTGTCTGTCGCCCAGCGACCAAACTGCGAGTGCACAGATAAACTGTGCCCCTGGCCGCGGGTGGACGGGTGCGTATGCGATCTGCTGAGAGCCTATTGCGGCTAGGGGCTGACTTGTGCCCCCATCGGACCATCTCGCTTGGGAGTGCTGAGCTTGTACCACCTCGGCATCGCTTTCCGCCCCGCGACAGGTGACCTGGCGCGCGGGTGGGTGTGGCCATGTCGAATGCATCGATGCCGCCGCTGGTTAAAGGGAGTGTCCCACCTCAGGGAATATTAAAAAAAAGAACTCAGTGGAAACATTAGGACTAGTTACGTCTTGTAATAGCACTGGGTAGCGCAATCGCAGCACCGTCAAGACTAAGAATATAAATTTTAATAATTATTGTGTCCAAATTACGGAGTCAGCGTCCTGTAACAGCACTACGCTTCTTCCCTGCTCTAATACCACCATCGCCATGACAACCGTCATGGCATCTCCGCTGGTGCGAATAAAAGAACGTTTTAGGTTGACCCAGCGGACGGCAAGGGCCTGTTACTGGGGGCACATCGGTTGAAATTTGAGTCAATGCGCCACATGGATCATATAATGCTCCCATTCCCACAGCCAAAGTGCGCCTCGAAAAGAGCCGCCGTGGTAAACGTCCTGGGGGAGAAACCAAAGTCATTGTATAGCGTTTCATTGAGTTGGCGGAATAATAGCTTCATGTTTGCGTATATTTTTGTCCAAACAGAGTGTTCCAAGTTTTCGAACATTAAAGGAAATGTTTCACGTCTTAATGCAGTTTTGAACTGAAACAGCCACATGAAAGACCTTTCGGTGCTGTTCACGGTCCTGCCCTTCCTAAGGGCTAAGCTCTGGTTTCTGAGCTGCACGCCCGCAAAAAGGGGAGAAGTATACATGGAGAGTATTTTAAAGCCATCTTCGCATACATGACGTCATAAAAACCACATTCAAATTCTTTCATTCCATAAGCCATGCGGCGTTCAAGGCCAAGAAAACAGAATTGTAGAGACGTTCATATCCGGCGTTCGTGAGCGTGATTTCCAGAAATAACTGTCGTGGACTGGTTCTCAATCAATCTTGCGCAAGGTACGATGACGTAATCAAACTATGACGCGTTAATTTGTTTGTTATAGAATTTGTTAAGGTCATAGTGGTCAGTAGGAAATCAAATAAAATTTCTCCCGCAGGGTCGGCTACTTCGAATCGAAATTATTAGATACTGATGAAATCGCACGCGTCCAATGTAACAACAAGTACCAATTACCAAAAAGCTGGGTACTCCCTTTGATTTCCAGCGCACGTGGCTGCACCGCCTGTACGTGGTGGCGTCGCTGGATCTGAGGTACGAGGAACCGGACGACATACAGCGGCGGGCCTCCATTGTCAAGTCACAGGTACGCAGCCGCCGGCGGCCGTGCGCTGAGGCTCAGCTCAGCGGGGGCCAAGTGGACATACCGATCGTCGTCGCTCCAGTGTATCATATTGGGCCCCCCTCCCCCATGCCTCTATGCGCCTGATCCTGTTGTGTCGTGCCGTGATCCTTGTATGTCGGGATCTGGCGCGGCCGGCGGCTCAGATGATGCGTGCCGTGCCGTGCCGTGCCGTACCGCGCCGTGCCGCGGCGCGACGTGCCGTGCCGTGCCGTGCCGTGCCGTGCCGTGCCGTGCCGTGCCGTGCCGTGCCGTGCCGTGCCGTGCCGTGCCGTGGCGTGGCGTGGCGTGGCGTGGCGTGGCGTGGCGTGGCGTGGCGTGGCGTGGCGTGGCGTGGCGTGGCGTGGCGTGGCGTGGTGTGCCGTGGCTGTGGCGTGGCGTGGCGTGGCGCCGCTCCTCTCTGACCATCCCTGGAGCCGACAGCTGGATGACTTCGGCACCGAGTGTGAGCAGCAGATACGGCATATCTACAGCGGCTATCGTGAGGAGACCGCCTCGGGGTTTCTCATCATCTACCCCAAGTTTATGATCCACATCCTGGAGGTACGTCTGGTGACGGCTGACGGCCTTCCGACCCGTTCTCCCGGCTGTGCTCTGTGCTCTGTCGATGCTCGGTGCAGTGCACTGTCGCGGTGTGGCACGGTCCGTCCTCCCGTCCGTGCTCTGTGCTCTGCTGATGCTCGGTGCAGTGCACTGTCGCGGTGTGGCACGGTCCGTCCTCCCGTCCGTGTTCTGTGCTCTGTTGGTGTTCGGTGCAGTGCACTGTTGCGGTGTGGCGCGGTCGTCCTCCCGTCCGTGTTCTGTGCTCTGTTGGTGTTCGGTGCAGTGCACTGTCGCGGTGTGGCACGGTCCGTCCTCCCGTACGTGTTCTCCTCTAGCGTCATAAAAAAAAACAGCGATCATGCCCTGTTTAGAGCTCGGAGGACGCGCTGGTGGCCTACCTGAAGGAGCTGCGCAGCATGACGCAGCAGGGGGAGCCCAAGGTGCTGGAGGCCAGGGTGCTGCTCATGTCACATGACATTCCGGAGGTGAGGCTGCCGCCCAGCGGCATACCAGACATGCGGGCAACATTTCTGGCCGGAAAGTATCAGCTGTCCGACCGTAGTGCAGGGCAAAAGCCGCTGCGATGGGTCGAAGTGTCGCCGTGTTGGAGAACATCTGCTGGATGGATGTGTGAATAGAGTTAGCAGAAGTGTGTTCGGGAAGGTTTGCATGCATAACTATGTGGGAGCACATCGCTACACATGAAACGGAGGCTGTTGCACAGACATTTTGATTCAGTGGTTTCTGTGTCGCGACTACATGGACAGGCAAGTGTTTTCTTTTCGTTTATCTGAGGTGGACACGACTGCTTATACCGGAAATCTGTGATCCCATCTGCGTGCTGTTACGATGCGACCACTGCTTGCCAGAAGTGGTGAGTCGTTGCCGCATGCCATGTGTGTTGCGTTGGATTGCCGGCCGGCTTCCGTGAGTGGCCGCACTCGGCTGCTGGGACTGTATGACGTTGCCTGCCTCTCACGCTGGCAGGAAGGGCAGATAGCGCGCGGGATCTAACCCCGTACCTCTGGTCTCCCAGACTCAGTCCGGTCATCACGTGAGGCCCGTGGGTTGTTGGATTGACCAGGCGATCTGACCCATTCGCTGTCCCAGCAGCGTTTGTTCGAAGCCTGGTCGTTCCGAAGTATCGTCGCCTCTTCCCGGGAGCAGCTGGACTCGAGTCTGAGTCAGAAGAAGGCGGCCACCGGCTGCTTGAGCCAGCTGCTGGGCCTGGCTGTCCACCTCCGCAAAACGCCGAAGGTGAGCCGCAGCGCTCCGGCATGGCCTACCCAGTGCCAGGACTGCTGCAGAAGGCTGCGGAAGGCAGCGGAAGGCTGCGGAACGCTGCGAAAGGCTGCGGAAGGCCGCGGAAGGCTGCGGAACGCCGTGGAACGCCGCGGAACGCCGCGGAAGGCTGCAGAAGGCCGCGGAAGGCTGCAGAAGGCCGCGGAAGGCTGCCATTGCCCTCTCTTTCTTTCTCTCTTGCTCTCTTTCTCTCTTTCTCTCTTTCTCTTTCTCTTTCCCCCTTTCCCTCCTTCCCTCTTTCTCTCTCTTTCTCTCTCTCTCTCTCTCTCTCTCTCTCTTCTCTCTCTCTCCTCTCTCTCTCCTCTCTCTCTCTCTCTCTCTCTCTCTCCTCTCTCTCTCTCTCTCTCTCTCTCTCTCTCTCTCTCTCTCTCTCTCTCTCTCGCGCACGCCCGCGTGCCGCGGAAGGTCAAATGCGAGCAGACAATAGCCGTGGGGAAGATCGTTAGTCAAAGTAAGCTGCCATTACGGAGGCAGGCTCCCCCGCTTCGCCGGCATTCGGGTTACATCCCTGTTATGCGTCTAACTTGCTGTGTGCTGTCTGTAGCCGGGCAATGCTGGAAAGCGGGACCATGCTGTCTGAAGCGTGCGGTGCTCAGTCCTGACACCCGGCTGCGGGGAGTGGGATTGGGAGTGCGCTGGGGGATTCAACTCGGCCTGCTGCCAGCTTCCTTGAGGGATATCCGATGTGTGTGTGTGTGTGTGGTGTGTGTGTGTGTGTGTGTGTGTGTGTGTGTGTGGTGTGTGTGTGTGTGTGTGTGTGTGTGTGTGTGTGTGTGTGTGTGTGTGTGTGTGTGTGTGTGTGTGTGTGTGTGTGTGTGTGTGTGTGTGTGTGTGTGTGTGTGTGCGTGCGTGCGTGCGTGCGTGCGTGCGTGCGTGTGCATGCGGGCGGGTGTGCCTTCTCGCCAAATGCGGACAGGGCGATTTTTGTCCGTGTGCGAGTGCCCACCCGCCCGCACTGTGCTCTATAGCGCCATGGCTCGGAGCAGCCGCTGTAACATGACCGTGACCTTCGAGGCCGGGTATATAGACCCGGGCCAATGTTCCCAGATTGACTGCTGACGTGCGTGCATGCGCACGCCCACACAACGCGTGCGCATGCGCGTGGCGTGTGAGTGTCGGCGTAGGGATGCACGTTCAGTGCGCGGCCAGCTGGGGGTTATTTACGTTGAGGAGGGGTCGATGAACGCCCAGTCTTTGTCATTATATGAGATACGCGATGCAGGCGAACTTGAAGAACGCCATGGACCTGCTGTCGGAGCGGGTGCCCGAGCTGCTGCCCAGTGAGGACCTGCTCACCCTCCTCCTGCAGCATGAGACCTACCTCAGCGTGGAGGACTTTCTCAGCCTGTACTACTCGGAGCTCTCCTTTGTCGAGGATAGCGGTCAGTGGGCTCAGGGAGCGGGTGCAGGCACAGCGTCATTGCGAACAAGCCATCACCATTTCGTATTGTGTGTGTGGTTTTCACCCTGTGCCTACTGTTTTGGGCGTTGCCAACAGCAATGCGAGTGACATGTCAGACCGCGATACCGGCTCGCGATGCCTTCGTGCTCGAGCTTTATACCGCACACTCTGAAATGTCAGAGTGCGTCGGGCGCCATAGCTGACGAAAACAGTGAATGGATACAACCCAGGCTGGCCCAGACTATTATTTATGGCGTTCTTTTACGGACAAGCCCTGCACGAGCGTGCGGCTGCTCGTGCAGGGCTTGTCCGTAAAAGTAAAAGTATTAGCTGCTGACGGTCGTCGTTTTCAGAGCTGGTATGGCCGCTGCCGTCGCACGTGTTCCCATACAATAACTAGTCGGGGCGGCCGAGCCCACAAGCAGGGCGTTTGCACGGCTTTGCGGCACCCCGCGGAGGACAACAGAGCGCTGCCGTGGATACCGCTCGTGGAAGAGTGCAGCGGAGGACAACAGAGCGCTGATGTGGATACCGCTCGTGGAAGACAGCAGCGTGGACCACTGGAATGGCACGCCGCTGGCACGCCAACTTCCCGAGCGGAAGCGGCTCGTTTGGCAGCTGCTGGAGTGAGTGTCTTCTAGGTTAGTGCTGTAGTCTGGTGAGGTGGAGGTAGCTGTGTCTATGATCATTTGAAACCGCCAGA
This sequence comes from Pollicipes pollicipes, assembly GCF_011947565.3. NCBI lineage: Eukaryota > Metazoa > Arthropoda > Thecostraca > Pollicipedomorpha > Pollicipedidae > Pollicipes > Pollicipes pollicipes. The sequence continues at coordinate 4,893,195 of NW_023596448.1, forward strand.
ACGATGATGGCCGTATCTCAATCGCAGAAGAGAGAGTCATTGGGCGAGCCCATTCAGTACTGGTGCTGCTCATGCTCCGGCTACTTTGTGTGGAGTGGTAGAAGTTCAATCGTGGGATTTTCTTCTAACTAGAAATATATCTGTTAAGCTTCTCATGTCATTATTTTGCCCCTCCTCGTTTATCCATAGACCAACTGCGCCGCAAAAGAAACGCGATATGCGTATTTAAAAAACCCGTGCGATGCGACTGGAATCGAATGAAAGAAACGAGAACGCGCCATTGGTCTTCAGCTAACGAGTAAGTGAAATGAGTGGTGGCGCCAGCCGAAGGGATAGGTAGCCCAAAGGTTAATTGGAACTACCGGGTTAAGTTCCTGGGGCTATTGGTACTGAAATTAGCAAGACGTTTTATCCCGAAATGCAGCTTCGAACCCAAGTAAATCCCGAATGGTCAATAAATGTGTACGTAAATTCATTAGTCACATTACGAGTCCATTACCAGTGAGTTGAATTCGGTGACCCGATAACTTCACGATTCATGAATGGCGATCCAACGAGGCTTTTCCAAATCTGCTGCAGGCTGAAAAAAACATTCTGGGATAAAAGCTGTTTTTGGACTTGCTCATTTCAGTTGTGTCTCTTTCAGCGAGCTAAGTTACCGCCGTGCTACGCCGATGTGTTTGCTATGTGTATGTCGATGGCTACATGTCGTTTCCCTCGCGGGTCGATGCGCTTACACCAAATCTGTGTTTACTACAGCCAGAAGGCAGATCTCCAACATAAATCAAACATGTGGTTCGACGCAGGAACACTGGCAGAGCATTAAGTCATCCAAACATCAGTGACGTAATTGGAGGCGGAAATGCGCAAAGCTCGGCACAGCACGCACATTTGTTCATTCCAGGCTTGACAAAAACGTCATTCGGATACGTACGTGGAATGGACGTCATAAATGTCGGCTGCTATGATCACAACGGTGCCAAAACGCATTTGCCAAACTAAATTGCGTTGTTGACAGGAAGAAGATTTGTGCCTTTGGTTGAAGAAAGCGCTCCACATTTGTATAAGGTTTTGAACTGCACTAGTCATCTCGAAGATCATTTGGTGCGGTTCACAGTCCTTTCCTTCCTAAGACTTATAACCCTCATTTCTGAGGTACACGCCCGCGAAGATGCGCACACTGTTTCGTGCAGACTAGTTTAAGGCTTTTCAGTCTGTTGACGCCATAGAAAAGTAATTCAAACCATGCCACCTCCAAAACGTCACTCAAACGATGACGGTACGGCGTCCAAGACCGAGGAAAATATCACCATCGGGTCGTTCATATCTGGCGTTCCTGAACACGATTTCCACAGACAACGGACGTCAATTCGCCCGCGATCAATGCTGTGCACACTGCACAAGATTCAAAATCGAGTCGCGTTTTGTGGTACATAATACACGACGTTGGACATGGTTACTGCTTGTTACGGAAATAGGACCTTTAATGAAAAAACTTAGGAACAACGCCACAACCGAGCATGTGAATACAACCGAATGCCTAATATCATGAATAAGTATGCAAGAGCAACACGAGAAAAGGCGAGAGCACGAGCACATAACGATATTTGGTTCAGCAAACGCCGCTGGCACGGCCACGGCGTCATGGCTGCCTGCCGCGAGACTGAAGTACTAAAAGGACTGCTGGGGTGACAATTTCACACGGTTAGTTTGGCAACATCTGGACGTCAAACAAACGTTCCATGACGCAACCAATCAATGATGTATTGTGGAGCATATCTACTAAATTTTGTTGTCGGGAGCAGACTTTTCCACTTAAAAACATGCTGATAGCAATAAGTGAGCGTATTTCATCATACCTCGTGTTTGATTAAATATCTTATTTTTTATCCGCAATATCAGCATTTTTTAAAGTCTGAGTCGATAACAGCCTATACTGGAGTCTACAATATTTCTGAACGGTATATGCCTGTGAAACCTTTCGTGTTCGGCTGGCTAGAAAACGGAGATACAGAGATATGTAACATACGCGCTTCGTCAACACGATAGCATGACATCCGCACAGAAGATTTGAGCGTGCCCTCAGTCTCACCACACAGTTCTCCCCCTCGCATGCCAAAGGAAGGGAGACACATCATCTCGTGGCAGTGTATTAGCGGAAGAATGTGCATGACGTAACCGTGCCATCCCACACATGCATGTGGACTATGTTGTGTTGGAGAAAGAGAGTTTAATGGCAGGTTTCTTCTCATCAACGCCCACAAATGAAAATCTGTCACGTACTCGTAAGCAGTTACAGTTGGCCTGAACGGTTGCTGGTCGCCGAGTGCCTCAGGCAAGAAACTAAGCCGTGATCAATGACCAGCAAGCTGGAGGAACGCAAAAACTTCTAAGACGAACTTGTGAAGATTTTCCTTCAACAGCCAAAGGTCAGCCTTGGGGTTGCCAACCTTGCCAGCAGAATACCTGATGTAGAAATGGACATGAATGAAGGACAGTGCGGTCGAAATCCAGCGGAGGGAAGCCAACATCCGGGGAGGAGGTCCGAGTCAAATGTATCAGAGGAACGTCACAGGCAGCTATGGTATCCCGAACACGCATCTAGACCGAAACTGCCGCCGGCACGAGCCCCTGGACTTGGTGGCTGCGGCGGGCGGCACGGACACGCCGAGGGGGCCTGTGCCGGGTGCCGTGTGACGTCATCACCACAGCGTGCCGACGGCGGGCCGGTGGGCTTGCAGCGCCTGACCGGCTCGTGCAGACCGGGTCCAGCTCACTGGGCCAGCAGAGCGCGAGCACAGCCTGCCGCTGAATGGCGAGGGGAGCCCGAGAGGACCGACGTCTGGTAATCACCAACTCACTGGGCCAGCAGAGCGCGAGCACAGCCTGCCGCTGACGGGCGAGGGGAGCCCGAGAGGACCGACGTCTGGTAATCACCAACTCACTGGGCCAGCAGAGCGCGAGCACAGCCTGCCGCTGACGGGCGAGGGGAGCGCGAGAGGACCGACGCCTGGTAATCACCAGCTCACTGGGCCAGCAGAGCGCGAGCACAGGCCGTCACTGACGGGCGAGGGGAGCCCGAGAGGACCGACGCCTGGTAGTCACCAGCTCACTGGGCCAGCAAAGCGCGAGCACAGCCTGCCGCTGACGGGCGGGGGGGGGGGGAGCCCGAGAGGACCGACGCCTGGTAATCACCAGCTCACTGGGCCAGCAGAGCGCGAGCACAGCCCGCCGCTGACGGGCGAGGGGAGCCAGAGAGGACCGACGCCTGGTAGTCACCAGCGAGCCGCCAATGTAACATGTCTCACATACCGCCAGTGTTTAAAGAACGTGTTTGTGCGGTGTTCATAAAGTAGGGTGAAACTGGCATAGACGTTGTAATTGCGGATTTTTACTTCGAAGCTTCATTTTATCCGGAGAGAAAATGAGCTTTTAGAAGAAATGCTACACATTTGCAGATATGGAGGCAAACATCAGATATCATGGAATAAGCTAACTTATAAGTATTGGCATACTTTAAAGAAAGTGTCTCATCTTTTGGGGCACATTTAAAAATCATACTTAAGTGAAATCTCAGGACCAGATAGTCTTATCATAGCATTGGGTAGTGCCATTGCAGCACCGTCAATACATAAGGGTATCAATAGGTCATCATAACACAGGCCTTTTCATTATTGTCGAGCTTAACATACGCTGTGAACGCTTTGTAACAGCACTACGCTTCACCCCGCTGTCGCGACTACCGTCGTCATGACAATTGCCGTGGTGCGATTGGTTCTGCCGTGGTTCTGGTGCGAACAAAAGGGCGTTTGTGTACGTCTCAGCGGGCCGCACGGGTCTGCTACCGAGAAGCGCTTTGGTTAAACTTTGAACCAGTGCGCCACTACACACCATATGATATTCCCATTCCCAAAGCCGAAGCCCGCCTCGAGAAGATCCAGTGTGGTAAACGCCATAGGGGAGCATTCAAAGGCAAAGTGAACGTTTCGTTGAATTCGCGGAATAATAGGCTAATGCTCGCATGTCTTTTTGCATAAACAGTGTTTCAAGCTTTTGTAGCATTTGTTACGCAAGCGCTTTGACAAATTAGTGTATTACAAGCATAACAGAACATACCTGTTAGAAAAACAAGGCGAATTAAATGTAGTACTTTCATGGTGATGAGCAGACAGCATATTCAGATCTCTGCGCTGTGTCGGCTGCTTAAAATCAAAATTCAAAGCCTTTGATGAGGATTTCGAGAAAACCGGTGCTACTGATCAAATCGTGTGCGTCAGGTGCAACGATAAGCGGGACGTTCAATAAAAGGTGGGATGCTCCCTTCAGTGCTTGATGCGTGCGAGCTAATATCGTTTCCACGCATGAGTGATGCCAGGCGCGTGATGCACGATGCCTGTCTAACTGAAATCGTCTGCATGTATAAGTGATGCTTGATGGCTTTTTGCGCAAAATCGCTTGCATGCCTAAATGATGCGCGTGGCACGCGCGATGCCTCTTTATTTGCATTTGTTGACATCTACCCGTGTTTTACGCATTTTAAGTCTCAGTTGGATACACACTGTATTGTAGCCACAACTGGCCATTGCTCCATTTTTAATCTCTGAATGTTAATGATTTATAAATCTTGCTGCTACTTGCAAACAACCGGCTTGCTGCTTTAAAAAAGGTGAAAAATCGAGTAGTGTCGCAGGCAATTTTAGGATAACTACTGATAATTGCTTCGGTAAAGGCTTGTAGTAGAAATATCAATACATCTTTCACTTAGTTTTAATACTCCTTTCACCTGGTTACTCTATGAGGAACAAGGCTAGCATTACTGTCTTCTCTATAACCGTAACATTTGATTGCATCTTTTAGAATTTGAGGACACCGCAAATTGCGATGTAAGATATGTTTATGTGGACGGCCTGTCTACCCAACATGAAACTCGCATTCATTATTCACGGACCAGACTAGAGGTCTCGTGCGTGCATTCGACATGAATACAAAGTCGATATATACAACCACGATGCCGACACTGTGTACAATGCAGCGCAGTGCATTTACACGATACGATGTTACTGTTGGCATTTGCTAGGCAGCTTTACAACAGTTGTGCATAACTTGTCTACCAGTGCCTCCCACCAGCTACGCAGGTACTATGTTTGCAGACCAGCAAAGCGATGCCTGTACCTTCATGAATGATATGCCAGCGCGATTTGATGCAAGCACCGGAATTCGAGTGACTCGTGATAAATGGAGAAAAGCAGGCTCGTATTACCGTTGATCGCCAGTAATGGAAAAAAGCTATTGGATGAATATGATATGCATGACATTTGGAAAAGGGCTGTGCCATAAACGTGCTCTGCGTGACTGTTAAGGTTTCCTATGGTAACAAATCACCAACTGTTTAATCGCTGATATGTATGTATCGCACTGCTCTGGTCTTAAATGCTACTTTGAAAAGGTGGTCAAATCATGTGCGTCTGATCTAACAATGATTTAATACTGCAAAAGGGGCATACTTCCTTTAAGTGGAAAAGACTGCTCTAGACAACAAAAACTCTCTGTTTAGTATAAATGTTCTTCAACACGTATTGTTTGATTGCGCCGTGGAACGTTCGTGTGACGTTGAGATGCCGCCAAGCTAGCTGTTTGAACTTGTCACACTAACACTCACTCGAAGTAACTGAATCTTCCGACAGGTGGTCGTGGCGCTGTGACGACGCCGGAGGTGTTTTTTGAACCAAATATCGTAATGTTCTCGTGTTTTATCCTTGCTCATGCTGTTCTTGCATGGTTCTCGTCAGTTTAGGTGTTAACTTGCATTCGCACACTCGGATCTGGCGCCATTCTTAAGTTATTAGACCACTTTTAGGCCTTATTTTACTATTCATTCTTATTTTTGTTATAACTAGCAGCCATGTCCAACTTTTGATGCCATTTGGCACAAAACGTGATTTGTGTTTGAATCCTGCACAGCCTGTACAACGTCGGTTGCAAACCAGTTGGCGTTCATTATATATGGAAGTCGGGCTCACGAACACCCGATGTGAACGACTCTACGATACTATTCTTCTTGGTCTTAAACGCCGCATGACCAGTGGAGTAGCAGGATTTGAATGATGTTTCTATGGCGTCATCAACGTTCCTTTAACCAGTCTGCATGGAAAAGTCTGCACATCTTCGCGGGCGTGCACCCCAGAAACTAGAGGGTTATAGGTCTTAAGAAAGACAGGGCTATGAACTGCACCGAAAGATCTTCAAGACGGCTACTTTAATTCAAAACCACACACATATGTGGAACACTCCCTTTAAGATGCACTTCCTATGAGTACTTGCACACCTAGTTGTTACTGTTATGTCTATTTCCACCCAATCACGGCTGCCAGAAAAAGGTGAAATGAGGTTGAAGCTGTCAGCAACAGTAGTGGAGTATCGCGTGGGCACAGGCGTCCGCGCGGCTGCTGCGGAAGACAGTACAGCAGCCCGTGCCATCGTGCGCATACTTCGGGCGATAGGTTTGATCCGGAAGTTTGAGGTAATTTTATGATTAAAGGGAGCGTTCCACATTTGTATGGGGTTTTGATCTGAAATAGCCGTCTTGAAGTCCGTTCGGTGCAGTTCACAACCTTAATCTTCGTAACATCTAAGCTCGTCCAGTTTCTGGATTTTACGCCCGCGAAGATGTGAAGACAATTTAAGGTGGACTCTTCCAAGGTTTCCTAGATCCATGACGCAATAATAACGTCATTTAAATCCTGTCCTTACATTGCCATGCGGCGAGCAAGGCCATTAAAAATACAGGTATCGAGTCGTTGATATCTGGTGGTCATGAGCACGATTTCCAGACACAACGACCATCAAATGGCGCTCAGTAAATGTGCGAAATACGATGATATATTCAAACAAGGACACATTGACGAATATATTTACCAAACAGTGAAACTGAATTGTCTTGGGCAGCCTTTTCCACTTAAAAGTATACCAGCAGTCTAAAGTGAGCTACTTTAATCACATCTGACGCCTGCTTCGATATCTTCAAACGCGGAACGCTCCCTTCATCGAGCTATGCTGCATGATTACCTGACAACGCAGTCGTAATTGTACCGCGCGTGTCCTGGATACTGAGCACCAAAAAACATGCAAGCTGGAGGACTTAAGTAATCAAAAGGCAATTGTTCAACGATAGTCAAGTACAAAAACAACCCTCGGCACTTCGTTATCAACCAGCGACAGCATTGCACAAAAGGGCTGAGATTGATTAAAAGATCGTCTGTGGTGCCGGCCGCTTCCACAAGGTACTTTAACATCGAGCTCTGTTCGGTGACCGGCACGGAAAGGAAGGGTTTGAAGAAGCAATAGCACGGGCGCAAGGTGGACACAGTGGAGATGCTCACTCGGCCCACAGATGGGCGCTGTCTACTGAGGAAAGAGCAGCACTGCTTGATCGCCCACCGCGCAGGTTGGCCGTGCCTCCACCTAGCTGGGCGGCTCGTGCTGACTGGCTGGTCTCCGGCCGGGTCACGTGACATGAGGCGGAGGCCCGAGGCGTAAATCTCCGGTACGTCCTGGACGGCCGCCAGCAGCCGGCTGGCTGAAGACGGCACGAAATTCACATGGATATTCAAACGGATATTGGGGTCGTTCTGCAATTTACCGAAAGTTTGCATGTCGGAATATATTGCAATACTAAATCGCCTGGTATCAGCTCTGAGCCTAGGCCATGTCTAGGTCGGGCTGTCTAAAAAAGCAACGTATCAGCACAAATGCTACCTAATGCTTACAGCATGGCAAAACAGATACTAAAGTGACAGTCAATTCCACCGCACGTTTGATAATGAAGCATTTTTTTCTTCTTCACGTATTGCCCTTTAAAAAGCTGTAACAAACAATTTGGGCTGTTTTTCATCCCTGAGGGTAATTAACCTCATTCTGTCTCATAGGCCTCAGTATGGAGACCTATGAGACAGATGTTTGTGTTCCCATCAACTCCGCCAAAAAGGGACACATCACCGTATGGACCTATCTTAAATACACTCATTTAACATTTCGAAACATCAACGCTATTCATGTTCGGTGAGTGTCATTAACAACCACGCCAACATCAAACAATACCAAAATTCCAATGCTCGAAATGTGTGGCAAAAAGATAAAAGTTAAACTGAAACTGAGGTCAAGGCCTCACTGAAACCGAGTTGATGCCAATTAGGCATCGCTCTAGAGCTGACGCCCCCTCCCCCCACAAATTGAACGGTGGTAGTGTTCTCGCCATGGAGTCTCATGTTGGAGTGTCGTGGCCAATTTCATGTCAAGGAAGTCATTTTCTGTTATGATGTATTCTGTCTGTATCACACATTGTTGTTTTTCGTATTACTACTTGGAATGTATATTGATGAACTGCCTATTGATCGCAGCGTGGTGCTCTATGCAATGGATAATCTGGTCTCCACTGATTTCGCTTAACAGCGGCACATTCACTCGTTTCGCCCTAGCGCAAATACAACTCAGAGGATTAGGCTGTGCATTGGCTTATTTGATCTCCAAAGGTCAAGGTCTGGTCAAGGTGTAAAGTGCAAGTTCATGCCACTCGGGTACCTGGCCAACGTTCACGGTCACACCGTGTGATCACTCTTCACACGTCAGCGCTGTGGCGTGTGACGACTCGTGTGACTCACACGAGTCATCTAGAGGACCGACAGCAATCCAGGATAGGCACCACAAGAAAGCCGACTTTATGACGCATTCAGTGGTGATGTTGTTGCCATACATGAGCATATCGCTTTATGCTGAGGCACATGGGATTTAGCACTCCATGGTGAATCTACATCGCAAAAACAACACCAGCATTCAATCCTTCGTAAATCAGCTTCGTATCAATGACTTTACAGCATAATTTAGTTTTAGTGAAGCCTCGATCTTAATTGATCTTTGATCTTATTTGCCTCACGTCATTTCCAGCATTATAATTTTGATGTTGCATGATGGCGGCATGGTCGCTCGTGCCATTCATCTAATCTGAACAGCTTTCGTGCCTAAAAATGTTTCCACGTGGCTGATAAATTGTATTTGTATGCTATGTTTAATGTGCATTTTCATTACGTAGTTGTATATGGTTATTCAGTGGAATAGATAATGCAATATACCTACAATCTAAACCTTAAAATCTGCAATAGACTATCTACAACTACATAATCAAAAGTATTTTTGCTACAAACTCAAAACGCCGTAAATTTCGACTCCTCGGATGCCCTGCAATGACTGAAAATCATCTGGTTGGATATAAAGTGAAACAATCTCCTGTTACAAGTGCATGCAATACCGCTCTAAAGAAAGATAACATTTTGTAACATGCGACAGAGATAAGACGTTTGTCCTATTCGCAAGGCATGTCAATAACTTTCAAAGTATCGTTTAAGACCAGAGCGGTGTGATGCATACATATGAGCGATTAAACATTTGATAATTTATTACCACCATAGGAAACCTAAACAGTCACGCAGAACACATTTATGGCACAGACTTTTTCCACCCGTCATACATATATTCATCCAGAGCTTTTTTCATCACTGGTGATCAAGGGTAATACGAGCCTGCTATCTGAGCCGGGTTGAGAGTTTGCTTTCTCTATTCATCACGGTTCTTTAGTCACTCGGATTCCGGTGCTTACATCAAATCGCATTGGCATATCACTCATTAAGGAAGAGGCATCGCTTTTTGCTGGTTGGCAGAGATAGTACCTGCGTGGCTGATGGGAGGCACTGGCAGGTAAGTTCTGCACATCTGTTGCAAAGTTGCCTAGAAATTACCAACAGTAAAGTCGTATCGTGTAAATGCATTGCGCTGCATTGAACACAATGTCGGCATCTGGGTTGTATATATCGACACTGTATTCATGTCGAATGCACGCGCAAGGTCTCTTGTCTGGTCCGTGAATAATGAATGCGAGTTTCATGGTGGGTAGATAGACCGTCCTCATAAACGTATCTTACATCGCAATTTGCGGTGTCCTCAAGTTCTAAAAGATGCAATCAAATGTTAACGTTATAGATAAGACAATACTGCTAGCCTTATTCATCGTAGAATAATCAGGTGAAAGGAGTATTCAAACCAGGGGAAAGATGCATTGATACTTTGGCTGCCAGCTTTCACCAAGAACGATTATCAGTAGTTATTCTAAAATTGCCTACCAATCCCACTCGATTTCTTAAGTTTTTTTTAAAAACAGGAAACCATATTATTTACAAATCACAAACATTCAACGATTACGAATGGAGCAATAGCCATCTGCTACTACGGTACAGTGTACATCTAGCTGAGATGCTATTATCCTGCAAATTACACGAAACGTTATATAGCACGTTATATAGCACGTATAGCACGTTATATAACGTTATCCAAACGGTGCGGCGCAGCCGCGCCAGTGTGCATAATCATAGACAATGAAATAGTGGGTCTTATGGCGCGCATTTAGATGTACCTTGCAAGGTCGCTCACCTACGGCAGGTCAAATTCGGGCAACAGACTAAGCGGAGACAATTTCTAAGGAATCATTCAATCTCATGCAGCAACGGAGTGTTAGACGAAGCCATACATCTTTAACACAGTTTCTTAGGCAACACAACAATTTCATGAACAGATTTCGCTGACCTAGGTTCGTATATGCAGGTCAGACCAAGGTCAAAACGAAGCTGTTTTATTACTGTAGAGCTTGTTGTGTGGAGTAGGTTCTGATCGTCATTTTTAAGTTATTGATAACATGAACCACATTATGCACCCTCCATGAACTTTTTTAAGGTCAGGATATGTCACTGACCTAAACTGACAAACGAGTCAAACAAGGTCACTGCCCTTAGATGAACGCGACCTTTTGCTTAGAACAGCTTTCTAAGTTTTGGGGGCACTTTGGACACCAATTTTGAGTTTGGTCTTGGTTGACTTTACTTCAACTAAAAGCCATGACCTAGGAGCTCCACATTTTGACACAAGTGAGTTCGCATCAAGGCAAATGCACCCTGTGGATTTACTACACCTAGTTCTCTTGCTTGCCGAGATCTCAGGGAGTGAAATTGACCCCCATTCGGGGAAGGGTACTGAACCGGCCACCCAGGCGCGTGTCAACATATAACGTAAATGAGGGAACTTTTATATTGGTTACGTCATCCTTTTCCAAACTCATCAGTGCTTACTTTTTCTGTTTGACAGATGTGACTGCGATTATATAAGCACAATATGCAGGGAACGCTGAGCAGCATCAACCCGCTGGAGGCAGGCTTGACATGCCATCTTCCAAGTATACTCTTCGGCCCAACAGCCCACCCCGTCGCACAATGTCCTCTGCATTTGCAGAAAACAAGCTTTTACAGAAAATAGAGAAATAAATCTTCATTTACAGTCGCTTTAAAGGGACGATTTCCTGTTTCAGGGCTGTTTTTATAAAGGTCTGACGTTTCCTTCGTCGGGAGTAGCGCTTAGAGGGAGTGCGACAACTTTGTGTACTTTTGTCTCCTAGATCAGCTGCATCCTCCTTAAAAGCACTCCTCAGCGTTATCACTGGAGATGTCTGGTGCTGAGAGCTGGTCCAGAGGATGGCCTATGAGGTTTTGCCTCAAATGCAACACATTGCATGTTTCCCGTTTGAAAATATTATAGCCGCATCAGCTATGATAAACATAGGCCCCCTTATAGCTGTTGGTACACAGACTGGCTTTTGACAACATGATTTCTCCCATTCAATAATATGTTCGCCATTACGTCCTGACAGCGTCATGGACGTGCGTATGTGTATAACAGCACCCACTTTTGGCTCTTCAATCTTCCTAGCGATGCCAGCATGAGACGGAAGTGCTCACTGAGCCAAATATCACTATGTGCTCGTATTTGTCCCTTTCTCATGATGTTCTTGCATATTCATCCGCAAGTTTAAGATGTTTACTTGCATTCACATACTCAGGTATACCGCTATGAACAAATTATTTTATATTGCAAATCCTATTTCCATAATAATGAGAAAATATGCATAAGTTCTTGTAATATACGGCAAAGAGACGTGACGTGATCAGTTTTAAAATCTTGTTTAACTTGCACAACATTCGTTGACAGGCAATTCACGCTCGTGGTATCTAGAAATCGTGCACACGAACGCTAGATATGACCGCCCGACCATTTGATTTAATGCAAGGGTGGAACATTTCCTTCAATGAGCCGGCCACAGTATGGCGTACAGTACAGTATCGTTACCTAAGCGGCACCTGTTGCATGCCATGATTTTTCAGTCGGTGAATAATGAACACTAGCAGAGCACGTCCTGGTTGCTGAATGAAAGCGCTGCTCGAAACACGAGTCATTCGGGGCTTGTGAGCACAGTGATACAGCGGCTCTCCTGACCTTTGGCATTAACTATCGCCCGTTCACCGGGTCCCCGGCGTTGGACGGACGTAAAGCGCACTAAGGTCACCAATTAGAATGGACGGGGGTACTGATGTAGTGACGTCACTGCGCCATTGCTTGGAAGCATGTGCACAACATGCATGCTGAGGCTCCGCCCCAGCCGCTGTCCCAAACCTGAGCAAGTGTCACCCGTGCAGTGGCAGAACCCGAACTGTACCTGCGCCCGAACCCTAAACCGAACTCTACCTGTGCAAGCTTAACAGCGGATGAGGCGCGGCGATCTCCCGAAGGGGGGGTACCGAGTCAAGCAACTGCCGAAATGTGGTTAGTGGCGATCTTCCTGCCGGGCTGCGCCGTTTGCCTATCCAGCAGCTTCTTTGATCTGCAGGTGAACGTCACGTACACCAACGCCGCCTTCTCCTCACACGAAGCCGCAAATAGGCAGCAGTGCGCCACGCGCTGCGACCGTCTGGAGCCCGAATACTGCGACGGCTTCCGGTACGGGCCGCGGGGCCGCTGCGAGCTGCTGGTGGACCCCCACCACTGTCTGCAAACCGCCGCACCGCCGCCAGGGCTGGAACAGAGCGCCTACTCCCGGCGGGCGACGCGGGTCACGACCTTATGCGCCCCTGGCTGGATCACCTTCAACGGCGGCTGCTACTACAGAAGCACGTCGCAAAACAGCCGCGGTGCGACAAACAAAGTCTGCCGGGATCTGAATCCGTGCTCTAGAGTAACCTCCGTCAACAGTAAGCTGGAAATGACCTTTCTACTGCACCACTCCAGCCGCCCCAATGCCCCTGAGTGGATCGGACCACGTGACTTACCTCCCTGGAGCAACCCGGACGGCACGCCATTTCTGAGCTCCCTTCCAAAAACAGTGGCGACATCCCAAGGCACATGCTTGTATATGCAGGGCCAGTATGTCACAACGGCGCTCACTCAGAGCTCGTGCGGCCCCGAGCTCCGCGCGGTGTGTGAGGCCCCCCAGTCGGCGCGTCTGCCGCGCGGCTGTCCCCCCACCTGGCTGGAGATTGACACCTACTGCTACCTGGCGGTGTCGCAGGCGCTGACCTTCCACCAGGCGGACCAGCACTGCGGCCAGCTGGCGGGTGGCGCCAGACTGGGCCACCCGCATGGGCCGGGCGTCCACACCATCCTGGAAGCCTACGCTTCGCAAGTGGGCATCTCAGGCAACTTCTGGGTGGGCGTCCGCGATGAGGCTTCTGAGGGCACCTGGCAGTCTATGGACGGGTCGGCTTGGCACTTCGCCTGGAGCCCTGTGCACTACCAGCCGAACGGAGGCACCAGTGAGAACTGCGTCACACTGGATGCCGAGCTGGGTGGTGCACATGATTTTTATTGTGGAGAGTCATTCCCTTTCGTATGCCGCCAGCCTACAGCAAGCTAAAGGACGGATAGGGCCCCATACAAGCAGCCTCACTCTTGTTCCGGATCCAGACCGCCAGATGACCCATCGGACCCGGCAGTGACTAACCCGCAGTCGCACTGCGGCACTCCGTGCGCCTCACCGCCGGCCCGAGCGCCCCATTGAGGTCATGCGAGGTCACTGGTCGTCGTACAGTGTGGCCCCGCGAGGCCACTGATCGCTGTACAGTGTGGCCCCGTTATCCTGCAGGTCACGATCACACGCTCCATGCACGTCACTCGGCTGATTGCTCGGGAGTCGGTGACGCCTGCTCCTCCGTGGTTGGCCACTGTTTGGTGTTGCTCGCCGCGCTGCGCCAGGACCGCCAACCCCTTCCGCTGAGTCACACCTTAATTAACGTCACGTCGCGCCTGCAGCGAGGTCACGACTCCGAGATGTGTCGTCTCTTAGTTCTACCGCAGTCTGCGACAACAGGCAATGTTTCGGCCCGCCGTCTCTCCATCAGTCTCACCCGTGTGCAGTGTGTGCTGCCAACGACGGCCCGTCAGACGTCAATAGCGGACCTGATTTGTGAACACTGAACTCACTGATGACGACGTCAATACATCAATATTGTCGCCCTGAATCCATTGTCGTAGGTTTTGAGAAGAAATTTGGGCCCTATGTGCGATAAAAGTGAGCTAAATCGCCAGCAACTGAGCATGTTGAATGCACGCTTCTGACTGGTTGTTACGGTCGTGAAGCAACATGTCCGTAATGGCCGATCATTAGGGCTCGTTGGCGGCACCATTTGTGTTTCGCAGCGTCGTTGGCCTGGCACGCGATATGCGGCTATGTACCGGCAGGTT
>NW_023596448.1:4907811-5070944 GCF_011947565.3 Pollicipes pollicipes
TTGTTCGAAGCCTGGTCGTTCCGAAGTATCGTCGCCTCTTCCCGGGAGCAGCTGGACTCGAGTCTGAGTCAGAAGAAGGCGGCCACCGGCTGCTTGAGCCAGCTGCTGGGCCTGGCTGTCCACCTCCGCAAAACGCCGAAGGTAAGCCGCAGCGCTCCCGGCATGGCCTACCCAGTGCCAGGACTGCTGCGGAAGGCTGCGGAAGGCTGCGGAAGGCAGTGGAAGGCTGCGGAGGGCTGCGGAAGGCTGCGGAAGGCTGCGGAACGCCGTGGAACGATGCCGCGGAACGCCGCGGAAGGCTGCAGAAGCCGCGGAAGGCTGCCATTGCCCTCTCTTTCTCTCTTTCTCTCTTTCTCTCTCCTCTCTCTTTCTCCCCTCTCCCCTTCTCCCTCCTCTCTCTCCTCCTTTCTCTCTCTCTCTCCCTCTCTCTCTCTCCCCTCTCTCTCTCCTCTCTCTCTCTCTCCTCTCTCTCTCTCTCCTCTCTCTCCTCTCTCTCTCTCTCTCCTCCTCTCCCTCCTCTCTCTCCCTCTCCTCTCTCCTCGCTCTCTCTCTTTCTCTTTCTCTCTTTCTCTCTTTTTTTTTTTCTCTCTCTCTCTCTCTCTTGCTCGCTCGCTCGCTCGCTCGCTCGCGCGCGCACGCGCCCGCGTGCCGCGCAAGGTCAAACGCGAGCAGACAATAGCCGTGGAGAAGATTGTTTGTCAAAGTAAGCTGCCATTACGGAGCCAGGCTATCACGCATCGCCGGCATTCGGGTTGCATCCCAGTTGTGCGTCTAACTTACTATGTACTGTCTGTAACCTGGAAATACTGGAAAGCGGGACCATGCCGACTCCTGAAGCGTGCGGTGCTCAGTCCTGACGCTCGGCTGCGGGGAGTGGGATTGGGAGGGATTCAGCTCGGCCCACTGCGAGCTTCCTTGACGGATACCCGATGTGTGTGTGTGTGTGTGTGTGTGTGTGTGTGTGTGTGGTGTGTGTGTGTGTGTGTGTGTGTGTGTGTGTGTGTGCGTGTGCGTGTGCGTGTGCGTGTGCGTGTGCGTGTGCGTGTGCGTGTGCGTGTGCGTGTGTGCGTGTGTGCGTGTGTGCGTGTGTGCGTGTGTGAGTGTGTGCGTGTGTGTGTGTGTGGTGTGTGTGTGTGTGTGTGTGTGTGTGCGTGCGTATGCGCGCGCGCGCGCGCGTGTGCGTATGCGTGTGCGTGTGCGTGTGTGTGTACGTGTGTGTGCGTGCGTATGCGTGTGTGTGCGTGCGTGAGTGTGTGTGCGTGTGCGTGCGTTTATGTGTGTGTGTGTGTGTGTGTGTGTGTGTTGTGTGTGGTGTGTGTGTGTGTTGTGTGTGTGTGGTGTGTGTGTGTGTGTGTGTGTGTGTGTGTGTGTGTGTGTGTGTGTGTGTGTGCGGGCGCGCGCGCGCGCGCGCGGCGCGTGAGGGTGTGTGTGCCTTCTTGCCAAATGCGGACACGGCGATTTTTGTCCGTGTGCGAGCGCCCGCCCGCCCGCACTGTGCTCTATAGCGCCATGGCTCGGAGCAGCCGCTGTAACATGACCGTGACCTTCGAGGCCGGGTGTATAGACCCGGGCCAATGTTCCCAGATTGACTGCTGACGTGCGTGCATGCGCACGCCCACACAACACGTGCGCATGCGCGCGGCGTGTGGGTGTCGGCGTAGGGATGCACGTTCAGTGCGCGGCCAACTGGGGGTTATTTTACGTTGAGGAGGGGTCGATGAACGTCCAGTGTTTGTCATTATATGAGATCCGCGCTGCAGGCGAACCTGAAGAACGCCATGGACCTGCTGTCGGAGCGGGTGCCCGAGCTGCTGCCCAGTGAGGACCTGCTCACCCTCCTCCTGCAGCATGAGACCTACCTCAGCGTGGAGGACTTTCTCAGCCTCTACTACTCGGAGCTCTCCTTTGTCGAGGATAGCGGTCAGTGGGCTCAGGGAGCGGGTGCAGGCACAGCGTCATTGCGGACAAGCCATCACCATTTCGTATTGTGTGTGTGGTTTTCACCCTGTGCCTACTGTTTTGGGCGTTGCCAACAGCAATGCGAGTGACATGTCAGACCGCGATACCGGCTCGCGATGCCTTCGTGCTCGAGCTTCATACCGCACACTCTGAAATGTCAGAGTGCGTCGAGTGCCATAGCTGACGAAAACAGTGAATGGATACAACCCAGGCTGGCCCAGACTATTATTTATGGCGTTCTTTTACGGACAAGCCCTGCACGAGCGTGCGGCTGCTCGTGCAGGGCTTGTCCGTAAAAGTAAAAGTATTAGCTGCTGACGGTCGTCGTTTTCAGAGCTGGTATGGCCGCTGCCGTCGCACGTGTTCCCATACAATAACTAGTCGGGGCGGTCGAGCCCACAAGCAGGGCGTTTGCACGGCTTTGCGGCACCCCGCGGAGGACAACAGAGCGCTGCCGTGGATACCGCTCGTGGAAGAGTGCAGCGGAGGACAACAGAGCGCTGATGTGGATACCGCTCGTGGAAGACTGCAGCGTGGACCACTGGAATGGCACGCCGCTGGCACGCCAACTTCCCGAGCGGAAGCGGCTCGATTGGCAGCTGCTGGAGTGAGTGTCTTCTAGGTTAGTGCTGTAGTCTGGTGAGGTGGAGGTAGCTGTGTCTGTGATCATTTGAAACCGCCAGAACGATGATGGCCGTATCTCAATCGCAGAAGAGAGAGTCATTGGGCGAGCCCATTCAGTACTGGTGCTGGTCATGCTCCGGTTACTTTGTGTGGAGTGGTAGAAGTTCAATCGTGGGATTTTCTTCTAACTAGAAATATATCTGTTAAGCTTCTCATGTCATTATTTTGCCCCTCCTCGTTTATCCATAGACCAACTGCGCCGCAAAAGAAACGCGATATGCGTATTTAAAAAACCCGTGCGATGCGACTGGAATCGAATGAAAGAAACGAGAACGCGCCATTGGTCTTCAGCTAGCGAGTAAGTGAAATGAGTGGTGGCGCCAGCCGAAGGGATAGGTAGCCCAAAGGTTAATTGGAACTACCGGGTAAAGTTCCTAGGGCTATTGGTACTGAAATTAGCAAGACGTTTTATCCCGAAATGCAGCTTCGAACCCAAGTAAATCCCGAATGGTCAATAAATGTGTACGTAAATTCATTAGTCACATTACGAGTCCATTACCAGTGAGTTGAATTCGGTGACCCGATAACTTCACGATTCATGAATGGCGATCCAACGAGGTTTTTCCAAATCTGCTGCAGGCTGAAAAAAACATTCTGGGATAAAAACTGTTTTTGGACTTGCTCATTTCAGTTGTGTCTCTTTCAGCGAGCTAAGTTACCGCCGTGCTACGCCGATGTGTTTCCTATGTGTATGTCGATAGCTACGTGTCGTTTCCCTCGCGGGTCGATGCGCTTACACCAAATCTGTGTTTACTACAGCCAGAAGGCAGATCTGCAACATAAATCAGACGTGTGGTTCGACGCACAAACACTGGCAGAGCCTTAAGTCATCCAAATATCAGTGACGTAATTGGGGGCGGAAATGCACAAAGCTCGGCACAGCACGCACATTTGTTCATTCCAGGCTTGACAAAAACGTCATTCGGACACGTACGTGGAATGGACGTTATCAATGTCGACTGCTATGATCACAACGGTGCCAAAACGCATGTGCCAAACTAAATTGCGTCGTTGACAGGAAGTAGATTTGTGTCTTTGGTTGAAGAAAGCGTTCCACATTTGTATAAGGTTTTGAAGTGCACTAGTCATCTTGAAGATCATTCGGTGCGGTTCACAGTCATACCCTTCCTAAGACTTATAACATTCATTTCTGGAGTACACGCCCGCGAAGATGCGCACACTGTTTCGTGCAGACTATTTTAAGGCTATTCAGTCTGCTTGACGTCATAGAAACGTCATTCAAACCATACCACCTCCAAAACGTCACTCAAACGATGAGGATACGGCGTTCAAGACCGAGGAAACCATAACCATCGGGGCATTCATATCTGCCGTTCCTGAACACGATTTCCACAGACAACAGACGTCAATGCGCCCGCAATCAATGTTGTGCAGACTGCAAAATTCAAAATCAAGTCGCGTTTTGTGGTACACAATACAGGGCGTTGGAAATGGTTACTGCTTGTTACGGAAATAGGACCTTCAATGAAAAAACTTAGGAACAACGCCACAACCGAGCATGTGAATATAACTGAATGCCTAACATCATGAATAAGTATGCAAGAGCAACACGAGAAAAGGCGAGAACACGAGCACATAACGATATTTGGTTCAGCAAACGCCGCTGGCACGGCCACGGCGTCATGGCTGCCTGCCGCGAGACTGAAGTACTAAAAGGACTGCTGGGGTGACAATTTCACACGGTTAGTTTGGCAACATCTGGACGTCAAACAAACGTTCCATGACGCAACCAATCAATGAAGTATTGTGGAGCATATCTACTAAATTTTGTTGTCGGGAGCAGACTTTTCCACTTAAAAACATGCTCATAGTAATAAGTGAGCGTATTTCATCATACCTCGTGTTTGATTAAATATCTTATTTTTTATCCGCAATATCAGCATTTTTTAAAGTCTGAGTCGATAACAGCCTATACTGGAGTCTACAATATTTCTGAACGGTATATGCCTGTGAAACCTTTCGTGTTCGGCTGGCTAGAAAACGGAGATACAGGGATATGTAACATACGCGCTGCGTCAACACGATAGCATCACATCCGCACAGAAGATTTGAGCGTGCCCTCAGTCTCACCACACAGTTCTCCCCCTCGCATGCCAAAGGAAGGGAGACACGTCATCTCGTGGCAGTGTATTAGCGGAAGAATGTGCATGACGTAACCGTGACATCCCACACATGCATGTGGACTATGTTGTGTTGGAGAAAGAGAGTTTAATGGCAGGTTTCTTCTCATCAACGCCCACAAATGAAAATCTGTCACGTACTCGTAAGCAGCTACAGTTGGCCTGAACGGTTGCTGGTCGCCGAGTGCCTCAGGCAAGAAACTAAGCTGCCGCCGTGATCAATGACCAGCAAGCTGGAGGAACGCAAAAACTTCTAAGACGAACTTGTGAAGATTTTCCTTCAACAGCCAAAGGTCAGCCTTGGGGTTGCCAGCCTTGCCAGCAGAATACCTGATGTAGAAATGGACATGAATGAAGGACAGTGCGGTCGAAATCCAGCGGAGGGAAGCCGACATCCGGGGAGGAGGTCCGAGTCAAATGTATCAGAGGAACGTCACAGGCAGCTATGGTATCCCGAACACGCATCTAGACCGAAACTGCCGCCGGCACGAGCCCCTGGACTTAGTGGCTGCGGCGGGCGGCACGGACACGCCGAGGGAGCCTGTGCCGGGGGCCGTGTGACGTCATCACCACAGCGTGCCGACGGCGGGCCGGTGGGCTTGCAGCGCCTGACCGGCTCGTGCAGACCGGGTCCAGCTCACTGGGCCAGCAGAGCGCGAGCACAGCCTGCCGCTGAATGGCGAGGGGAGCCCGAGAGGACCGACGTCTGGTAATCACCAACTCACTGGGCCAGCAGAGCGCGAGCACAGCCTGCCGCTGACGGGCGAGGGGAGCCCGAGAGGACCGACGTCTGGTAATCACCAACTCACTGGGCCAGCAGAGCGCGAGCACAGCCTGCCGCTGACGGGCGAGGGGAGCCCGAGAGGACCGACGCCTGGTAATCACCAGCTCACTGGGCCAGCAGAGCGCGAGCACAGGCCGTCACTGACGGGCGAGGGGAGCCCGAGAGGACCGACGCCTGGTAGTCACCAGCTCACTGGGCCAGCAAAGCGCGAGCACAGCCTGCCGCTGACGGGCGGGGGGGGGGGGGGGGAGCCCGAGAGGACCGACGCCTGGTAGTCACCAGCTCACTGGGCCAGCAGAGCGCGAGCACAGGCCGTCGCTGACGGGCGAGGGGAGCCCGAGAGGACCGACGCCTGGTAATCACCAGCTCACTGGGCCAGCAGAGCGCGAGCACAGGCCGTCGCTGACGGGCGAGGGGAGCCCGAGAGGACTGACGCCTGGTAATCACCAGCTCACTGGGCCAGCAGAGCGCGAGCACAGTCTGCCGCTGACGGGCGAGGGGAGCCCGAGAGGACCGACGCCTGGTAATCACCAGCTCACTGGGCCAGCAGAGCGCAAGCACAGCCCGCCGCTGACGGGCGAGGGGAGCCAGAGAGGACCGACGCCTGGTAGTCACCAGCGAGCCGCCAATGTAACATGTCTCACATACCGCCAGTGTTTAAAGAACGTGTTTGTGCGGTGTTCATAAAGTAGGGTGAAACTGGCATAGACGTTGTAATTGCGGATTTTTACTTCGAAGCTTCATTTTATCCGGAGAGAGAATGAGCTTTTAGAAGAAATGCTACACATTTGCAGATATGGAGGCAAACATCAGATGTCATGGAATAAGCTAACTTATAAGTATTGGCATACTTTAAAGAAAGTGTCCCATCTTTTGGGGCACATTTAAAAATCATACTTTAGTGAAATCTCAGGACCAGATAGTCTTATCATAGCACTGGGTAGTGCCATTGCAGCACCGTCAATACATAATAAGGGTATCAATAGGTCATCATAACACAGGCCTTTTCATTATTGTCGAGTTTAACATACGCTGTGAACGCTTTGTAACAGCACTACGCTTCACCCTGCTGTCGCGACTACCGTCGTCATGACAATTGCCGTGGTGCGATTGGTTCTGCCGTGGTTCTGGTGCGAACAAAAGGGCGTTTGTGTACGTCTCAGCGGGTCGCACGGGTCTACTACCGAGAAGCGCTTTGGTTAAACTTTGAACCAGTGCGCCACTACACACCATGTGATATTCCCATTCCCAAAGCCAAAGCCCGCCTCGAGAAGATCCAGTGTGGTAAACGCCATAGGGGAGCATTCAAAGGCAAAGTGAACGTTTCGTTGAATTCGCGGAATAATAGGCTAATGCTCGCATGTCTTTTTGCATAAACAGTGTTTCAAGCTTTTGTAGCATTTGTTACGCAAGCGCTTTGACAAATTAGTGTATTACAAGCATAACAGAACATACCTGTTAGAAAAACAAGGCGAATTAAATGTAGTACTTTCATGGTGATGAGCAGACAGCATATTCAGATCTCTGCGCTGTGTCGGCTGCTTAAAATCAAAATTCAAAGCCTTTGATGAGGATTTCGAGAAAACCGGTGTTACTGATCAAATCGTGTGCGTCAGGTGCAACGATAAGCGGGACGTTCAATAAAAGGTGGGATGCTCCCTTCAGTGCTTGATGCGTGCGAGCTAATATCGTTTCCACGCATGAGTGATGCCAGGCGCGTGATGCACGATGCCTGTCTAACTGAAATCGTCTGCATGTATAAGTGATGCTTGATGGCTTTTTACGCAAAATCGCTTGCATGCCTAAATGATGCGCGTGGCACGCGCGATGCCTCTTTATTTGCATTTGTTGACATCTACCCGTGTTTTACGCATTTTAAGTCTCAGTTGGATACACACTGTATTGTAGCCACAACTGGCCATTGCTCCATTTTTAATCTCTGAATGTTAATGATTTATAAATCTTGCTGCTACTTGCAAACAACCGGCTTGCTGCTTTAAAAAAGGTGAAAAATCGAGTAGTGTCGCAGGCAATTTTAGGATAACTACTGATAATTGCTTCGGTAAAGGCTTGTAGTAGAAATATCAATACATCTTTCACTTAGTTTTAATACTCCTTTCACCTGGTTACTCTATGAGGAACAAGGCTAGCATTACTGTCTTCTCTATAACCGTAACATTTGATTGCATCTTTTAGAACTTGAGGACACCGCAAATTGCGATGTAAGATATGTTTATGTGGACAGTCTGTCTACCCAACATGAAACTCGCATTCATTATTCACGGACCAGACTAGAGGTCTCGTGCGTGCATTCGACATGAATACAAAGTCGATATATACAACCACGATGCCGACACTGTACAATGCAGCGCAGTGCATTTACACGATACGATGTTACTGTTGGCATTTGCTAGGCAGCTTTACAACAGTTGTGCATAACTTATCTACCAGTGCCTCCCACCAGCTACGCAGGTACTATGTTTGCAGACCAGCAAAGCGGTGCCTGTACCTTCATGAATGATATGCCAGCGCGATTTGATGCAAGCACCGGAATTCGAGTGACTAAAGAACCGTGATAAATGGAGAAAAGCAGGCTCGTATTACCGTTGATCGCCAGTAATGGAAAAAAGCTATTGGATGAATATGATATGCATGACGTATGAAAAAGGGCTGTGCCATAAACGTGCTCTGCGTGACTGTTAAGGTTTCCTATGGTAACAAATCACCAACTGTTTAATCGCTGATATGTATGTATCGCACTGCTCTGGTCTTAAATGCTACTTTGAAAAGGTGGTCAAATCATGTGCGTCTGATCTAACGATGATTTAATGCTGCAAAAGGGGCATACTTCCTTTAAGTGGAAAAGACTGCTCTAGACAACAAAAACTCTCTGTTTAGTATAAATGTTCTTCAACACGTATTGTTTGATTGCGCCGTGGAACGTTCGTGTGACGTTGAGATGCCGCCAAGCTAGCTGTTTGAACTTGTTACACTAACACTCACTCGAAGTAACTGAATCTTCCGACAGGTGGTCGTGGCGCTGTGACGACGCCGGAGGTGTTTGTTGAACCAAATATCGTAATGTTCTCGTGTTTTATCCTTGCTCATGCTGTTCTTGCATGGTTCTCGTCAGTTTAGGTGTTAACTTGCATTCGCATACTCGGATCTGGCGCCATTCTTAAGTTATTAGACCACTTTTAGGCCTTATTCTACTATTCATTCTTATTTTTGTTATAACTAGCAGCCATGTCCAACTTTTGATGCCATTTGGCACAAAACGTGATTTGTGTTTGAATCCTGCACAGCCTGTACAACATCGGTTGCAAACCAGTTGGCGTTCATTATATATGGAAGTCGTGCTCACGAACACCCGATGTGAACGACTCTACGATACTATTCTTCTTGGTCTTGAACGCCGCATGACCAGTGGAGTAGCAGGATTTGAATGATGTTTCTATGGCGTCATCAACGTTCCTTTGACCAGTCTGCACGGAAAAGTCTGCACGTCTTCGCGGGCGTGCACCCCAGAAACTAGAGGGTTATAGGTCTTAAGAAAGACAGGGCTATGAACTGCACCGAAAGATCTTCAAGACGGCTACTTTAATTCAAAACCACACACATATGTGGAACACTCCCTTTAAGATGCACTTCCTATGAGTACTTGCACACCTAGTTGTTACTGTTATGTCTATTTCCACCCAATCACGGCTGCCAGAAAAAGGTGAAATGAGGTTGAAGCTGTCAGCAACAGTAGTGGAGTATCGCGTGGGCACAGGCGTCCGCGCGGCTGCTGCGGAAGACAGTACAGCAGCCCGTGCCATCGTGCACATACTTCGGGCGATAGGTTTGATCCGGAAGTTTGAGGTAATTTTATGATTAAAGGGAGCGTTCCACATTTGTATGGGGTTTTGATCTGAAATAGCCGTCTTGAAGTCCGTTCGGTGCAGTTCACAACCTTAATCTTCGTAACATCTAAGCTCGTCCAGTTTCTGGATTTTACGCCCGCGAAGATGTGAAGACAATTTAAGGTGGACTCTTCCAAGGTTTCCTAGATCCATGACGCAATAATAACGTCATTTAAATCCTGTCCTTACATTGCCATGCGGCGAGCAAGGCCATTAAAAATACAGTTATCGAGTCGTTGATATCTGGTGGTCATGAGCACGATTTCCAGACACAACGACCGTCAAATGGCGCTCAGTAAATGTGCGAAATACGATGATATATTCAAACAAGGACACATTGACGAATATATTTACCAAACAGTGAAACTGAATTGTCTTGGGCAGCCTTTTCCACTTAAAAGTATACCAGCAGTCTAAAGTGAGCTACTTTAATCACATCTGACGCCTGCTTCGATATCTTCAAACGCGGAACGCTCCCTTCATCGAGCTATGCTGCATGATTGCCTGACAACGCAGTCGTAATTGTACCGCGCGTGTCCTGGATACTGAGCACCAAAAAACATGCAAGCTGGAGGACTTAAGTAATCAAAAGGCAATTGTTCAACGATAGTCAAGTACAAAAACAACCCTCGGCACTTCGTTATCAACCAGCGACAGCATTGCACAAAAGGGCTGAGATTGATCAAAAGGTCGTCTGTGGTGCCGGCCGCTTCCACAAGGTACTTTAACATCGAGCTCTGTTCGGTGACCGGCACGGAAAGGGAGGGTTGAAGAAGCAATAGCACGGGCGCAAGGTGGACACAGTGGAGATGCTCACTCGGCCCACAGATGGGCGCTGTCTACTGAGGAAAGAGCAGCACTGCTTGATCGCCCACCGCGCAGGTTGGCCGTGCCTCCACCTGGTTGGGCGGCTCGTGCTGACTGGCTGGTCTCCGGCCGGGTCACGTGACATGAGGCGGAGGCCCGAGGCGTAAATCTCCGGTACGTCCTGGACGGCCGCCAGCAGCCGGCTGGCTGAAGACGGCACGAAATTCACATGGATATTCAAACGGATATTGGGGTTGTTCTGCAATTTACCGAAAGTTTGCATGTCGGAATATATTGCAATACTAAATCGCCTGGTATCAGCTCTGAGCCTAGGCCATGTCTAGGTCGGGCTGTCTAAAAAAGCAACGTATCAGCACAAATGCTACCTAATGCTTACAGCATGGCAAAACAGATACTAAAGTGACAGTCAATTCCACCGCACGTTTGATAATGAAGCATTTTTTCTTCTTCACGTTTTGCCCTTTAAAAAGCTGTAACAAACAATTTGGGCTGTTTTTCATCCCTGAGGGTAATTAACCTCATTCTGTCTCATAGGCCTCAGTATGGAGACCTATGAGACAGATGTTTGTGTTCCCATCAACTCCGCCAAAAAGGGACACATCACCGTATGGACCTATCTTAAATACACTCATTTAACATTTCGAAACATCAACGCTATTCATGTTCGGTGAGTGTCATTAACAACCACGCCAACATCAAACAATGCCAAAATTCCAATGCTCGAAATGTGTGGCAAAAAAGATAAAAGTTAAACTGAAACTGAGGTCAAGGCCTCACTGAAACCGAGTTGATGCCAATTAGGCATCGCTCTAGAGCTGACACCCCCTCCGCCCACAAATTGAACGGTGGTAGTGTTCTCGCCATGGAGTCTCATGTTGAAGTGTTGTGGCCAATTTCATGTCGAGGAAGTCATTTTCTGTTATGATGTATTCTGTCTGTATCACACATTGTTGTTTTTCGTATTACTACTTGGAATGTATATTGATGAACTGCCTATTGATCGCAGCGTGGCGCTCTATGCAATGGATAATCTGGTCTCCACTGATTTCGCTTAACAGCGGCACATTCACTCGTTTCGCCCTAGCGCAAATACAACTCAGAGGATTAGGCTGTGCATTGGCTTATTTGATCTCCAAAAGGTCAAGGTCTGGTCAAGGTGTAAAGTGCAAGTTCGTGCCACTCGGGTACCTGGCCAACGTTCACGGTCACACCGTGTGATCACTCTTCACACGTCAGCGCTGTGGCGTGTAACGACTCGTGTGACTCACACGAGTCATCTAGAGGACCGACAGCAATCCAGGATAGGCACCACAAGAAAGCCGACTTTACGACGCATTCAGTGGTGATGATGTTGCCATACATGAGCATATCGCTTTATGCTGAGGCACATGTGATTTAGCACTCCATGGTGAATCTACATCGCAAAAACAACACCAGCATTCAATCCTTCGTAAATCAGCTTCGTATCAATGACTTTACAGCAAAATTTGGTTTTAGTGAAGCCTCGATCTTAATTTATCTTCGATCTTATTTGCCTCACGTTTTTTGCCTCACATTTCCAGCATTATAATTTTGATGTTGCATGATGGCGGCATGGTCGCTCGTGCCATTCATCTAATCTGAACAGCTTTCGTGCCTAAAAATGTTTCCACGTGGCTGATAAATTGTATTTGTATGCTATGTTCAATGTGCATTTTCATTACGTAGTTGTATATGGTTATTCAGTGGAATAGATAATGCAATATACTTACAATCTAAACCTTAAAATCTGCAATAGACTATCTACAACTACATAATCAAAAGTATTTTTGCTACAAACTCAAAACGCCGTAAATTTCGACTCCTCGGATGCCCTGCAATGACTGAAAATCATCTGGTTGGATATAAAGTGAAACAATCTCCTGTTACAAGTGCATGCATTACCGCTCTAAAGAAAGATAGCATTTTGTAACATGCGACAGAGATAAGACGTTTGTCCTATTCACAAGGCATGTCAATAACTTTTCAAAGTATCGTTTAAGACCAGAGCGGTGTGATGCATACATATGAGCGATTAAACATTTGATAATTTATTATCACCATAGGAAACCTAAACAGTCACGCAGAACACATTTATGGCACAGACCTTTTCCACCAGTCATACATATATTCATCCAGAGCTTTTTTCATCACTGGTGATCAAGGGTAATACGAGCCTGCTATCTGAGCCGGGTTGAGAGTTTGCTTTCTCTATTTATCACGGTTCTTTAGTCACTCGGATTCCGGTGCTTACATCGAATCGCATTGGCATATCACTCATTAAGGAAGAGGCATCGCTTTTTGCTGGTTGGCAGAGATAGTACCTGCGTGGCTGATGGGAGACACTGGTAGATAAGTTCTGCACATCTGTTATAAAGTTGCCTAGAAATTACCAACAGTAAAGTCGTATCGTGTAAATGCATTGCGCTGCATTGTACACAATGTCGGCATCTGGGTTGTGTATATCGACACTGTTTTCACGTCGAATGCACGCGCAAGGTCTCTTGTCTGGTCCGTGAATAATGAATGCGAGTTTCATGGTGGGTAGATAAACCGTCCTCATAAACGTATCTTACATCGCAATTTGCGGTGTCCTCAAGTTCTAAAAGAGGCAGTCAAATGTTAAGGTTATAGACAAGGCCGTAATGCTAGCCTTATTCATCGTAGAATAATCAGGTGAGAGGAGGATTCAAACCAGGGAAAGATGCATTTATATTTTGGCTGCCAGCTTTTACCAAAACGATTATCAGTAGTTATTCTAAAATTGTCTACCAATCCTACTCGATTTCTTAAGTTTTTTTTTAAAAACAGGAAACCATATTATTTGCAAATCACAAACATTCAACGATTACGAATGGAGCAATAGCCATCTGCTACTACGGTACAGTGTACATCTAGCTGAGATGTTATTATCCTGCAAATTACACGAAACGTTATATAGCACGTTATATAGCACGCAAAGCACGTTATATAACGTTATCCAAACGGTGCGGCGCAGCCTCGCCAAAGTTTGCATAATCATAGACAATGCAATAGTGGATGTCATGTGCGCGCATTTAGATGTACCTTGCAAGGTCGCTGACCTACGGCAGGTCAAATTCAGGCAATAGACTAAGCGGAGACAATTTCTAAGGAATCGTTCAATCTCACGCAGCAACGGAGTGTTAGACGAAGCCATGCATATTTAACATAGTTTCTTAGGCAACACAACAATTTCATGAACGGATTTCGCTGACTTAGGTTCAGGTATGCAGGTCAGACCAAGGTCAAAACCAAAATATTTATTACTGTAGAGCTTGCTGTGTGGAGTAGGTTCTGATCGTCATTTTTAAGTTATTGATAACATGAACCACATTATATACCTTCCATGAACTTTTTTAAGGTCAGGATATGTCACTGACCTGAACTGACAAACAAGTCAAACAAGGTCACTGACCTTAGATGAACGCGACCTTTTGCTTAGAACAGGTTTCTAGGTTTTGGGGCACTTTGGACACCAATTTTGAGTTTGGTCTTGGTTGGCCTTACCTCAACTAAAAGTCATGACCTAGGAGCTCCACATTTTGACACAAGTGAGTTCGCATCAAGGCAAATGCACCCTGTGGATTTACTACACCTAGTTCTCTTGCTTGCCGAGATCTCAGGGAGTGAAATTGACCCCCATTCGGGGGAAGGGTACTGAACCGGCCACCCAGGCGCGTGTCAACATATAACGTAAATGAGGAACTTTTATATTGGTTACGTCATCCTTTTCCAAACTCATCAGTGCTTAGTTTTGCTGTTTTGACAGATGTGACTGCGATTATATAAGCACAATATGCAGGGAACGCTGAGCAGCGTCAACCCGCTGGAGGCAGGCTTGACATGCCATCTTCCAAGTATACTCTTCCGGCCCAACAGCCCACCGTCGCACAATGTCCTCTGCATTTGCGGAAAACAAGCTTTACAGAAAATAGATAAATAAATCTTCATTTACAGTCGCTATAAAGGGACGACTTTCCTGTTTCAGGCCGTTTTTAAAAGGTCTGACGTTTCCTTCGTCTGGAGTAGCGCTTAGAGGGAGTGCGACAACTTTGTGTACTTTTGTCTCCTAGATCAGCTGCATCCTCCTTAAAAGCACTCCTCAGCGTTATCACTGGAGATGTCTGGTGCTGAGAGCTGGTCCAGAGGATGCCTATGAGGTTTGCCTCAAATGCAACACATTGCATGTTTCCCGTTTGAAAATATTATAGCCAGCATCAGCTATGATAACATAGGCCCACTTATAGCTGTTGGTATACAGACTGCTTTCGACAACATGATTTCTCCATTCAATAAATATGTTCGCCATTACGTCACTGACAGCGTCATGGAACGTGCGTATGTGTATAACAGCACCCACTTTTCGCTCTTCAATCTTCCTAGCGATGCCAGCATGAGACGGAAGTGCTCACTGAGCCAAATATCACTATGTGCTCGTATTATATTTTTGTATTTTATATATTTTGTATTTTTATATTATTATATTATTATGTATTTTGTATTTTGTCCCTTTCTCGTGATGTTCTTGCATATTCATCCGCAAGTTTAAGATGCTTGCTTGCATTCACATACTCAGGTATACCGCTATGAACAAATTATTTTATATTGCAAATCCTATTTCCATAATAGTGAGAAAATATGCATAAGTTCTTGTAATATGCAGCAAAGAGACGTGATCAGTTTCAAAATCTTGTTTAACTTGCACAACATTCGTTGACAGGCAATTCACGCTCGTGGTATCTAGAAATCGTGCGCACGAACGCTAGATATGAACGCCCGACCATTTGATTTAATGCAAGGGTGGAACATTTCCTTCAATGAGCCGGTCACAGTATGGCGTACAGTACAGTATCGTTACCTAAGCGGCACCTGTTGCATGCCATGATTTTTCAGTCGGTGAATAATGAACACTAGCAGAGCACGTTCCTGGTTGCTGAATGAAAGCGCTGCTCGAAACACGAGTCATTCGGGGCTTGTGAGCACAGTGTAATACAGCGACTCAGTCCTGACCTTTGGCATTAACTATCGCCCGTTCACCCGGGTCCCCGGCATTGGACGGACGTAAAGCCGCACTAAGGTCACCAATTAGAATGAGCAGGCGGTACTGATGTAGTGACGTCACTGCGCCATTGCTTGGAAGCATGTGCACAACATGCATGCTGAGGCTCCGCCCCAGCCGCTGTCCCAAACCTGAGCAAGTGTCACCCGTGCAGTGGCAGAACCCGAACTGTACCTGCGCCCGAACCCTAAACCGAACTCTACCTGTGCAAGCTTAACAGCGGATGAGGCGCGGCGATCTCCCGAAGCGGGGTACCGAGTCAAGCAACTGCCGAAATGTGGTTAGTGGCGATCTTCCTGCCGGGCTGCGCCGTTTGCCTATCCAGCAGCTTCTTTGATCTGCAGGTGAACGTCACGTACACCAACGCCGCCTTCTCCTCACACGAAGCCGCAAATAGGCAGCAGTGCGCCACGCGCTGCGACCGTCTGGAGCCCGAATACTGCGACGGCTTCCGGTACGGGCCGCGGGGCCACTGCGAGCTGCTGGTGGACCCCCACCACTGTCTGCAAACCGCCGCACCGCCGCCAGGGCTGGAACAGAGCGCCTACTCCCGGCGGGCGACGCGGGTCACGACCTTATGCGCCCCTGGCTGGATCACCTTCAACGGCGGCTGCTACTACAGAAGCACGTCGCAAAACAGCCGCGGTGCGACAAACAAAGTCTGCCGGGATCTGAATCCGTGCTCTAGAGTAACCTCCGTCAACAGTAAGCTGGAAATGACCTTTCTACTGCACCACTCCAGCCGCCCCAATGCCCCTGAGTGGATCGGACCACGTGACTTACCTCCCTGGAGCAACCCGGACGGCACGCCATTTCTGAGCTCCCTTCCAAAAACAGTGGCGACATCCCAAGGCACATGCTTGTATATGCAGGGCCAGTATGTCACAACGGCGCTCACTCAGAGCTCGTGCGGCCCCGAGCTCCGCGCGGTGTGTGAGGCCCCCCAGTCGGCGCGTCTGCCGCGCGGCTGTCCCCCCACCTGGCTGGAGATTGACACCTACTGCTACCTGGCGGTGTCGCAGGCGCTGACCTTCCACCAGGCGGACCAGCACTGCGGCCAGCTGGCGGGTGGCGCCAGACTGGGCCACCCGCATGGGCCGGGCGTCCACACCATCCTGGAAGCCTACGCTTCGCAAGTGGGCATCTCAGGCAACTTCTGGGTGGGCGTCCGCGATGAGGCTTCTGAGGGCACCTGGCAGTCTATGGACGGGTCGGCTTGGCACTTCGCCTGGAGCCCTGTGCACTACCAGCCGAACGGAGGCACCAGTGAGAACTGCGTCACACTGGATGCCGAGCTGGGTGGTGCACATGATTTTTATTGTGGAGAGTCATTCCCTTTCGTATGCCGCCAGCCTACAGCAAGCTAAAGGACGGATAGGGCCCCATACAAGCAGCCTCACTCTTGTTCCGGATCCAGACCGCCAGATGACCCATCGGACCCGGCAGTGACTAACCCGCAGTCGCACTGCGGCACTCCGTGCGCCTCACCGCCGGCCCGAGCGCCCCATTGAGGTCATGCGAGGTCACTGGTCGTCGTACAGTGTGGCCCCGCGAGGCCACTGATCGCTGTACAGTGTGGCCCCGTTATCCTGCAGGTCACGATCACACGCTCCATGCACGTCACTCGGCTGATTGCTCGGGAGTCGGTGACGCCTGCTCCTCCGTGGTTGGCCACTGTTTGGTGTTGCTCGCCGCGCTGCGCCAGGACCGCCAACCCCTTCCGCTGAGTCACACCTTAATTAACGTCACGTCGCGCCTGCAGCGAGGTCACGACTCCGAGATGTGTCGTCTCTTAGTTCTACCGCAGTCTGCGACAACAGGCAATGTTTCGGCCCGCCGTCTCTCCATCAGTCTCACCCGTGTGCAGTGTGTGCTGCCAACGACGGCCCGTCAGACGTCAATAGCGGACCTGATTTGTGAACACTGAACTCACTGATGACGACGTCAATACATCAATATTGTCGCCCTGAATCCATTGTCGTAGGTTTTGAGAAGAAATTTGGGCCCTATGTGCGATAAAAGTGAGCTAAATCGCCAGCAACTGAGCATGTTGAATGCACGCTTCTGACTGGTTGTTACGGTCGTGAAGCAACATGTCCGTAATGGCCGATCATTAGGGCTCGTTGGCGGCACCATTTGTGTTTCGCAGCGTCGTTGGCCTGGCACGCGATATGCGGCTATGTACCGGCAGGTTCTTGAAGGCCTCGCATTGGTTGGCGTGGTGTGGTGTGGTCGTACGCCAGGTTGCCCAACCTGGCGTAAGAGCGAGCCCCATCTGTGTTAACTGTGGTTCACTCTCCTTAATGCTGAAATGCTTTGCAATGGTTTCAGTGTGCTCTTGGCTGCACTGGGCGGCACTCCGTTAAGAACAGGACAAACGTTGCAAACCTATTTATAGAGGATCATTGACCGCGTTGTTCCCACTCCAGAGTCCTGGGGCCCAACCATATTTCGAACTCGGACCCCTTGCGTGAAAGCCGAACGCGGTAACCACTCAGCCATTACGCCCTCGGGAACGACTGCTAGTTTGCATGACAAGAATAATGATATGAAATGGGAGTGTTCCACAACTGTGCGGGGTTTTGAGCTGAAACAGCCATCTTGAGGATCATTGGGTGCAGTTTACAGCCCTGCCCTTCTTAGGGCAAACAACTCACCAGTTTCTTAGCTACACGTCCGCGAATATGCGCAAACTGTGTCGTGCAGACTATGTCAGGGTTACGCAGGCATCCATGACGCCACAATTACGTCATCTAAATTCTGCCATTTCACTGGCTATGCGACATTCAAAGCCAATGCAAATATAGCTGTTCATAACTGGCGATCGTAGGGAGGATTACCAGACATAACGGCCATCAGCTGGCCCTCAATCAGTGTTGTTTGCAAGCTATGCAAGATTCCCAGACAATAGCGTGTTCGGTTACTTGGATAAGACCCCTTTTGACCAGTAATTACCATTTCAGAGATATGGGATGTAGGAGGGTGGGTAATGGTCGGTAGCGATGGAGCGGGTCTACACGCCCCTGCAGAGCCAATCGCCGATCATTATCGCAGGGACCCCTCTGTGGGTACGCGCTGAGCGCTCGGCTGAGGCCCACTCGTGGCTGACGCATGCAGCCCGCCCCGGGCGAGCGGGGTGTCGCGAGGATGCATGATGAAGCAGGGTGTAGAACAAGAGGCCCCAATACAATGTTTTTCGTTTTGTTTTTTTGGATTACAACCCTTTCGACCAGAAATTATCATTTCAAATTTATGGGATGAAGGAAGATGGTTAACGGTGGGGCAGACTTGCATGCGCTTGGAGGTCAACCGCTGAGTTTTAACCCGCCGCACATGCACACCGCCCCAACACAAGGTACGCTTTGCGCTACAAAATGCAAGAAGTCATGCATTCTTTCCATTTAAACTGGAAATAAAAATGTAAGCCGGATAACTTAAGAAAAAAAGCATCCTTAGCTCATGGATAAATATGCAAAAACACCACAAGAAAGGGTCAAAACACGGGCGCGCAACCATAGTTAGCTGAGCGAACACTCCCAGCCCGTGTACCATCTCTCGGGAAATTGAAGAACTTCTAGTCAGTGCTATCATGCAAACGTTCTGTGACGCAATCAAACAGTGCCGCATTGAGGAGAATGTTTACTCAATAAAGTTTGTTGCCTAGGGTAGCCACTTCTACTTAAAAGCCAACCATTAGATATAAGTGAGCCTATTCCATCATATCGGATGCTCGCTTCTATGCCTTGAAATGTGGAACATTTCATTTAAATGCTAATACCGTATCAATATTCATGCACCAATCAAGGAATATGTCGAAAGATCACGGAACGACCATGGCGAATGCGAAGAGTAAAAGCGCTGGTAATCAACCGAATTAGTGTCACAGGAGTTGCATGCTGGCAGTTCACATCACAAAAAGCAGTGCTGGGGGGGGGGGGGGGGGGGATAGCAAGTCATGCTGGCAGCCGCAGCAGAGGAGGCAGCCACAGCTGAAGCACATAGCGTGAGTGTATGTGTGGGGGGGGGGGGGGGAAGGCGTAAGCGGCCGCCGCTACTAAGAGCGTAGACTCAGTCGAGAGATACCGCTTCATACCAGACGTACACACCAGTACCCGGTAGGAAGAAGTTTACCCCCAATATATAAAGTTAGAACTAACAATTGCCACAACCCAGCATATGAACGCAAGTAAAGAACATTAAATCACGGACAGATAGTGTTTTTGTAATTGATGGGGAGGAGAGCCTGAGGCGGAGGTCCGAATGACCTCCCACAAAGTTTTTTTTGCTCGACGAATTTAGCCCACTTTTGATAAGAGCCAATCTTTATCATCATTCCTTATCTTTAGAAATCTTCGTTGATTTAAGCAGGATGATAGTCATGCAGAGGCTGATCTAGAGGGAGCGGGGGGGGGGGGGGGCGGGGGTTGAAGGTTGGGCAGTGCACTGGAGGCACGTTTCCGTCTGATCGGAAAAGAAAGGTGCCCTCTAGAGGCCGCCGTAAGGCTCGGAAAACACCCTCCTATGGCGACCATTGGCAGCGGCATGTATTTTTGGGAGTGGGGTTCGGAGAAGGGGCTAGTCGTAAAGGATTTAGACCATTTTTGCATTCCGGGGCTTTTCAGTTTAATTTCCCAAACATTCGCGCGTCTTATTGCCAAAGGTGTGCAAAATTTATTGCATTGTTTATCCGCTCAGCGGTTACGATTTTAGCTGGAGGTGGGGGTAAACACGACTGTTCATTACGAGGGCAGCGGTGATCCGGTGTGGATCGTTGCATTACTCTACAAGACGACAGTCTGTTTTGTATTTATGAGGGCTGGTACACATCTGGTTACATTATTAGGTTATTTCGGCTTGTTATATCATCGGCTCGTAAATGCAACCAAATTACATTACGGAGCTCGCGTTACATCTGGTTACATTACGGGGCTCGCGAGGCATGCCAGATTACGCAACCTGTCCAAATTTGCGTTTTTTTCTTCTCATTTTCATTGAATGTATTACCGTGCGAACACACCAATCGTCGTGGCGGAAGCCCAACTTTGGTAGAACGCTGAACTTACGCTGACCACATTCGTGATGAGGCGACACGCGTGGTGGTACGCTAACCTGTCAGGATACGTGTTCGTATAGGACTCGTCAAAGGAGGCATTTGGACGTCGGCCTAAAAATGGCAGCCTGGTTACGAGGCGGCCGACAGTCGCATGGTAACCGGGCACGGTAAAGGTCGTTTCGTTAGGTCGGATTCGGGACCGAGGCAAAGTGGATGTTGAACATGCATTGTAATAGCGGGATAGTGCGTCCAGAGTGTACGCGATACGTCATGCTCAGCATGGAATCATACCTTCAAGTAAAACAACATTAGGGTCATAGCCCACCTGGTGGAGGCAGACCACCATAGAAGAGAATCAACTGCCGCTTGGCATAAGAGTTTCTACGAGACCTAAGAATCAGTAGCGTCAATATCACGTTGGGGTAATGGGGAGCAAAACCGTCTCGGCTGAGATTCGACGAAAAAACAAAACAAAATAAAAAAACGGCCGAATATAAAATAGTTTGCCTCCAATGCTTCAGGTTCCCCCTCTCTTAAGGAAATCATTTTGAGGCTGCATGGTCAAGTAACTCAGCTGCACCCTCCATGGCGACGTTGCTACGAAGAGGGGATCAAAGAAGATAGTGTTCATCTGATGGCAAACTTTTCCGACGCTTTTGTAATGTTAAAACCAAAAATATTGGGAGCGGGGTCAAACCAGCAATGGGAGTGAGGGTGAGGGTGGATGGGGGGGGGGGGGAGAGGGCTGACCCTTACAAAATAATGGAAACGACTCCAGTATGGATGAATATGCAAGAACACCACGGGAAAGGGTTAAAACAACAGCGCATAACGGGAGCATGCTTTTCCGAAAATCTTCGGCATCCGGAAGGCTCCCCTAATGTGGAAGCTTGGCGAGGTAGTCCCGACCTTCAAGAAGGATAACCAACAATCCCCAGCGAGCTACCGCCCTGTGAGCCTCACTGCAATTGCTTCCAAAATGCTCGAAACTTTCGTCCGTGATGCCCTACTTAATCAGTTATCGGAGTCTGGACTTCTTCATGCAGCCCGACATGGGTTTCTCCCAAAGCGGTCCTGTATTACCCAGCTGTTAAAGGTCATGGAGGATTGGAGCGCCGCGATAGACGATGGAGAGCCGGTGGACGTGGCGTACCTGGACTTCGGCAAAGCCTTTGATTCCGTGCCTCATAACCGTCTGCTCTCCAAGCTTCATGCTTGCGCTGTGAGAGGTAATTTGCTACGCTGGATCAGGGTTTTTCTTACCCACCGGATGCAGAGAGTGCGGGTCCAGGGCCCGAAGTCGGACTGGGCCAACGTCATCAGCGGCATCCCGGGATCAGTACTTGGGTCACCGCTGTTCATAATTTTCGTGAACGATCTGCCAGAACAAGTGCGAAGCGTGGTCAAGATGTTTGCGGATGACCTGGCCAAGTGGTCAGAGGAGTGGCTGCTCTCCTTTAGTGCAGCAAAGTGCAAAATAATGCACATCGGGAACTGCAACTCCAGGCTGACCTACTTCTTGGACAATGCCGAAATCGCGGTCGAGTCCACCGAGAAGGACCCCGAGATCTTCGTGGATTACCGGCTCCAGTTCCACGTGCAGACGGCGGAAGCGATCTCCAAGGCCAACCAGATGCTTGCGGCCGTGAGGCGGTCTTTTGGCAACATCGATGCTCGCAGGTTGCCATTGCCCTTTAAGATCTTAGTACGTCCGTACTTAGAGTGTGGCAACGTCATCTGAGCCCCGTTCGGCGAACTGGACCAGGAGCGGCTGGAACGGGTTCAGCGACGAGCTACCCGGGTTGTTTATGAAGTGAGGCGCCAGCCATACCCTGAGAGGCTCAGACTCCTTCAGTTACCCTCGCTGTACGATCGTCGTTGTAGGGGAGGCATGGTAACAGTGTACCAGCTGTTTCACGGAGGCATGTCGCTGTCGGAAGAGGAGTTCCTGACAAGGCACAACTCGGAGGTGACGAGATAACACCAATGGAAGCCCAGAAAACCTCGAGCTAGGACTCTCGTTCGTCGTAACTCGTTCAACACGCGGGTTGTCAACGACTGCAACGCTCTTCCACACCCGGTCGTGTCGTCAACGTCAGTTGAACAGTTCAAGTCTAGGCTTGATATGCACTGGGCTGACATCATGTACGACTCCCACACTGAATCTTCTCATGATTTGAGACTGTTTGGTTACCAGACCAGTTGCCTGTCGAGACCGGGACCTACAGGCCTAGTGGCCTTTTATAATTCCCTATCACCATAAGGTAAGGTAAGGTATAGCGATGCTCTGCTTCAGCAAACACGTTCCAGAAAACACCGCCTCATGTCGGCAATTTCAAACATGTCAAGTGAGTCAGGCCATCCGCTACAATGGCAGTTCTTGCACGGCCAGTTTGGCAACGACATGTCATGAGGACATTCCATAACGTAAAGAAACGATGACGTATAAGAAACATATTTACTAAACAATGAAGTTTTGTCGTCTAGAGCAGCCTCTTACCCTCAAAGGTAAGCCGAGAGTTAAAAGTGGGTTTATTTCACGATAACCTTTTTTGCCTCAATGTCTTCAAATGTGGAATATCGCTACCGTAACACAGATGCCAGTGTTTCAGCACCTGCACAGACCGGTTTCGTTATTGACCCGCCACAAATGTCACGGACGTCTGTGAGCCGGATGAAAAGTGTGTGGGTGTGTTGTGCAGCATAACTAGTATAGGTGGATTAACGGGCGGTTGCTACCGGGGAACCACGGGGTGTGAAGAGACATGTAAACCCATGTGACACTGTTACGTTCGGCTGGTTTCGAAATCGCGTGCTCAGTCAACATTTCAGCCGTCTAACTGCGTTGTAAGGGGCCCCGGTACGTGCTCACCTGCATAATTTATGCGGGGTGTGGCACATCGGTGCAGATTCCGCAGCGCAGCGCAAAATCGTCTGGTTTCCTCCCGCGTGAGCTGCAACATTCTGGTGAGTGCTTTTTAGTTTTGCTATTTCTGTTCATAAATAGCCACTGGGTGAGACAGCAATGCCAGTGAGTTTCTAGGAAACAAACTGTTGGATCAGACACTGCCATCTGGGTCTTTTACCTGGTGCTTTTCCAAATGGTAAGACATGAAGATTTTACTTCAGAGGTCAGCCCACAATAAGGTTAAATCCATGATGTATCAATATTCTGTAGCAATTACTAATCATTGGTCAGCAATTCCTGCTCCCCATTTCTTATATCACATACCATTCCAAAAAACCCAACCACTCTGCTGGATACATACATGTCTGTGGTATTCAAATTAAGGTTATTTGACAAATGTGTTGTAGGATTTTTGCCAGAAATGAAATTTGAAGTATTATAAATGCTTGAAATATTGGCATTTAGCGCTGACATGGTAATATGCATGAAACTCTGAGCTCTCAGATTTAATGCTATTCAATGACATTGTTGCTTCAACTAACATTTATTTGTCAAACTCTGGCATCCAAAGAAACCATTGGATAAGAGCATAAAAGCTAGGAGATACATTCCCACAGACAAATTGACTTGAAATGGCTGTCACCTTCAAATTTCCTGCTAAAAATGAGCAATATTTGTGAGAATATCTTGCAAAGGGTATTTCATCACATGCTCACAAAAAGAGTGAAATTGCATGGCTAACATAATCAGAAAATTGCATTGGAGGCACATAATCCTATGGCCCCATTGGCATTACCAAAAGATGTCTTTAAAAAATTGGTCTAATTGGGGGGGGGGGGGGGGGAAACACACACAAGATCAACCTTGACATATACCATCTTTTGGTGTGCATGACAGCTAGGCAAATATACAATTATGGATCACCTAGTGATGGTGCTCCTCACCCCCCCCCCCCCTATCCTGAAGGATGACAATACCTTTTTTCTAGAGATCTTGTTTATGTAGTGTGACTGTCTCAAGTGTCTTGGCTGTGACACACTCTACAATACATTGTTAAAAGTCCCCAGGAACTGGCAAGTGTATTTATGGTATGCCTACCAAGCTGAGAGCTTATTTATGAAAGTTGTCCATAGACACTCTTTAAAACATCTCTCTGTGTAAGTGATCAAGATGCCTCTGTGGTAAAGATACCCTGTAATAATGCTGTAGGTGCTGTATGGTGTAAAAACCTTTGCCAGGTAGCTCTGTAATGTACAGTTATCATTATAATATTTTTGTCGAAGTGTGCTGTTACTTCTGGATGTATTTTCAGGTGTCTGTTTTCAACACGTGCCATGGCATATGTAAATGTTGCTTCCTGGAGCAATGACCAGGTGGCAGAATGGATTAAAGGTGAGTTGAAATGAAAGCATTATTCTATAAGAACATATGTAGGCCACATGCTCATCAGCACTGTTTGCTCAGTCAGTCAGAGTGCATGGATTCAGATCCTGGAGTCAGGTGCCTTTACATTTTTCTAAGTGTTCACTTTTTATCCCAGGCTGAGACAACCTGAGGCCTGTAGTATTGCATGCACTGAAACAGCATGCTAAGTTTTTCCGCGAAGTCCTGGTGTTGACCCAGAATTTCATGGTTGGATGATGGCATCAGAATTTTATAGTGTATGCAACTAGCATTCTAGATTCACTCAATAATACCTTAGCTATTTTATGCAGAAGGATGTACATACTTAATGTGCAATCGGTATAAAATGTTGTTGTGCATTACAGTGTGAGGGATGACATGCCATTTAACCCTCACACTGATATAGAGGAGAGTCGTTGCGACCCCTAAGGTTTTTTAGGATACCTCTCCAGCATGTTATGTGATTGGGCCCATATCCTCAGCAGCCTATAGAGCCATCCATTGTGCATGTTTTGACACCAAAAAGGTCTTTCCTGGCTTTTGTGGTTTCGGGGCAGCGGCGGTTTTTGAGAAACACTGCACGGCGATCTATGGCCGACATGGCGGTGGGCGACAACTGAGGATACGGCCGCGGAGCGCGCGCGGCGGACCAACATTATTACATCGACACAGCCATATATCATAAACATATGCCCAAAACACATATAAATATGCCCAATTGTACTCAGAATTTAACGAGCGCACTTGTTTGGGTTTGCTGTGGCTAGGAGTTATGGTTTCGTATGTGTGATGTTGTGACTACGAAAAGTTGTAATTCTCCGGAAAATTTCACCTTTAATCTGGCATAATGGGCCCAATTTTTGATGACATACAAATTCATACCAATCGCAAGAACCTTCTGGCTCTCGGGCCCTCCAAAACTCTAACCATCTTACCCTCTGACCATCTGACCACTTCACCTCTTGCTCTTCTGACCCCCTGCCCCTCTAACCATCTAACCCTTTGACCACCTCATCTCCCGCCCCTCTGACCCCCTGCCCATCTAATCATCTAACCCTCTGACACCCTGCCCTTCTAATCATCTGTCCCTCTGCTCCTCTGTGCCCTCTGACCCAAGCCCCTCTGGCTTGCTGCCCATCTAAACATCTAAGCCTCTGACCCTCTGACCCCCTGCCCCCCTGCCCCTCTGACTTTCCATCCCTCTGACCCCCTGTCCCTCTAAACATTTAACCCCCTGACCCTCTGCCCCCTACCCCTCTAACCTTCTGCCCCCTGACCCCCTGTCCCTCTAAACATTTAACCATCTGACCCTTTGAACCCCTGCCCCTCTAACCTTCTGCCCCTCTGACCCCTGCCCCTCTAACTCTCTAACCTCCAGACCCTCTGACCCCCTGCCCCTCTAACCTTCTGCCCCTTTGACCCCCTACCCCTCTTAACAACATCTAACCCTCTGACCCTCTGACCCCCTGCCCCTCTAACCTTCTTCTCCCCTGATTTCTGCCCCTCTGACTCCTTGCCCATCTAACCCTCTAACCCTCTGACCCCCTGCCCCTCTAACCCTCTGCCCCTCCGCCCCTCTGACCAGTATCCACCTCTGTCAGGTCTGTCGGACCACGAAGCGATGCAGCAGTACGCGCGGCACCTGCAGGCGGCCGAGATCAGCGGCTCGCGGCTACTGCAGCTGCGCGCCGGTGACCTGCGCGAGCTCAGCATCAGTCGCGTCGGCCACCAGGAGATCATCCTGGCTGCCATCGCTCGCCTGCAGACGCTGGTCAGCCTCCCCCCCCCCCCCCTCCCCCGGCTGCCGACGGCACGCCACTAACACACGCCGTCATTGACACGCTGTCACTGACATGCTGTCACTGACGTACTGTCTCTGTCATGCTGTCTTTGACATGTCTCTGACATGCTGTCAATGACACACTGACTGATATGCTGTGTCTGTCACTGTCGTCATTGACACGCTGCCACTGACACGCTGCCACTGACACGCTGCCACTGACACGCTGCTACGAGCACGCTGTCACCGACACACTGTCACTCACTGGCATGCTGTTTTTCACTGACATACTGTCACTGATGTACTCTTGCTGTCACACTGCTGCTATCACACTGTCAGTCTCAGTGTGACAGTGTGATAGCGACATGCTGTCGCTATCACACTGTCTCTGACATTGCCAGCGAGTCCAGCAGGGCAGGTGCGGTTGGTGCGGCGACTAGTCTTGGTGGCCTCCATGAAAATAACGGGCTTTTGGAATCACACACCCAGTGTTAATCTGATGCGCGATTTTCGGTGTCCACCCGATGCCACGTAGTACATTAGCAGAACAAACAGGCCCTTGGGAGTGCTTTTAACGTCATTTTACATCATATTGGTACAGTTATTTGTGACCTGCGGAAATAAATCGCCAATGGGGGTGTTTACCATGGTAATAGCAGAGTGACCCATCTGCTCAGTGTCATGAGAGGCTACCTGTGTGCAGGTGCCTGTTCTGACTGTGTCTGTGCTGACTGGTGCTGTGCAGACTGTGCTAAGCTGACTGTGCTGTGCTGACTGTGCTGTGCTGACTGTGTTGTACTGACTGTACTGTGCTGCCTGTGCCTGTGTTGAATATGCTGTGCTGACTGTGCTGTGCTGCCTGTGCCTGTGGTGAATATGCTGTGCTGCCTGTGGCTGTGTTGAATATGCTGTGCTGACTTTGCTTTGCTGACTTGTGCTGTGCTGGCTGTGCTGTGCTGACTGTGCTGCGCTGACTGTGCTGCGCTAACTGTGCCCGTGCTGACCCGCCCCGCCCTTGTCGCCGGCAGCACTTCACGCTCAACTCGGAGAACCTGCAGCAGCTGGCCATGCGGCTGTGCAGCAAGACGCGCAGCCTGCACAGCCAGCTGTGCCACGAGCCGGTCTCGGCCGGCGGCGCCCTGCAGCGCGTCACCGTGCCCATCCTGGAGGCCGTCACCGACGCCATGACCTCCGTCAAGGACATCATCTCCTGGCTCAACACGTCAGTGCAGGGCCTGCGCGGCGCCCACGCGGGCGGCGCCGAACCAGCGGCGGGCTGCTGGTGTTGATCTGGTCTCCTCGGGCTTGCGTTGTCGCTGGGTGGGGACCTTTCCACCTGAGCGGTGCTAGTGGAGCCTTCCTGAGACCTGTTTTATGAAGATGAATTGCGCCTTTTTGATTTGCGTAGGTTTGGATGCACGTATTGGAATCTAATCAAACCTTTGAATTCGTCAATGACTCCGATGCCAGAACCTGAAGTAAAACGGACCTGTTACGACACAAGCTTACACCTTACGATTTAAAAACACCGTCACCTGATTGACCCGATCACCCCGGTTGGGATTGGAGGGGGGGGGGGGAGGGGGGATTTTGAGCGATAAGCAGATATGCTGGTGACTGACTACAGTCTTTTTAGCCATTGATTTGTGAAAATGCAAAAGGCATTATTTAAGTTGCAAGTTGGAACAATGATGTGCAATATGTAGGTGGTTTGTTTTGTGATGCGGCTTTTTCGTGCCGAGGTACAGGTATGCGAGTGCGTGTATTGCAGGGCCTCGCTTTTCGTCACGCCCCGTGTATTGTGGCTGAGCCTGCCACGCCGCCGGCAGCTCGCATGTGTAACCCAGCGCACCACTGCCTGTGCCTGTGGCGTTCGACGACCTCCAGCGGCAGATCACGCCTACCCCTTACCGAAGCCCCCTGACGTGGCGCGAGGCACGCGCTTCTCACTGGTGACCACGCTCGGCTAACCGGCGGTAGCGCCCCGGCCGCCGGACTGTGTGTGCCGCCAACGGGACGACACCGGGCGTCGGCTGGCACTGGCAGCTCTGTGCTGGGGCCGGCAGGGCGCCGTTCGACGGCCAGGACGTGTTCACCGAGATCAAGTCACGCATCCTCGAGCCCAGCATCAAGCTCGTGATCAACGCCCAGCGGGACAGCTTCGCCGTGCGGCCCGTGGACGGCATCATGGCCGCGTCCAAACAGCTGGCGGACGTCTGCGACTCGGTGATACAGGTGCGCGCTGGGGGGGGAGGGGGGGGGGGCTTCTGATGGCCAACACCTCGGGGGGGGGGGGGGGACTGGGCCATACAGGTGCGTTGTTGAGCGCGGTGCCCTCCGGCGGCCAGCCCCGGGAGACTGGGCCATGCAGGTGCGTCGTTGAGCGCGGCGCCCTCTGGCGGCCAGCGCCGGGGGGACTGGGTCGTACGGGTGCGCCGGCGGGCCTGGTCAGCGTCCTCTGAGATCCGACGGGCGAGAGGGGATGACTGGGTCCCCGGCCGCCGGCTGGGTCTTCACACCCGCCGCCCTGCACTGTGAGCGGGCTGACGGGGCCGGGCTGGTGCGACTCCGGCTTGGATGGGTACTGACTGCGTGGCGGTGGTCGGAGCGAGGCGCGGTGTTTACCGAACTATGGGGCGGCGGGGCCTGCGGCTGCGTGCAGGTGTTCCGGTCCGCCCAGCCCTGAGGCTACGACATAGTGAGCGCTTCTCCGGAGCCTGGCGTAGCTGGGCATGGACGCATCGTGACGAGCGCACAGCGCATGTCACGAGGCGTCACACTAACAGTGCGTGACGTCACACGCACTGTGTGACGTCACAGGTCCACTGACGGGCTGCTGTTACGGCCGGTTAGTCGGCTGCAGTCTGGAAGTCTGACGGCCTGCTCCGACGGCCGGCGAGTTGGCTACAGTCTGGGAGAGTGACGGACTGGTCTTGCGGCCGGCGAGCCGGCTGCAGTCTG
Source organism: Pollicipes pollicipes (assembly GCF_011947565.3). Classification (NCBI taxonomy): domain Eukaryota; kingdom Metazoa; phylum Arthropoda; class Thecostraca; order Pollicipedomorpha; family Pollicipedidae; genus Pollicipes; species Pollicipes pollicipes. Next base: position 4,937,317 of record NW_023596448.1, read on the forward strand.
GGAGTCTGACGGGCTGCTCCGGCTGCCGGCTAGTCGGCTGCAGTCTGGAAGACTGACCGGCTGGTCTTGTGGCTGGCGAGTCGGCTGCAGTCTGGGAGTCTGACGGGCTGCTCCGGCTGCCGGCTAGTCGACTGCAGTCTGGAAGACTGACGGGCTGCTCCGGCCGCCGGCTGGTCAGCTGCAGTTTGGAAGCCTGAGGAGCTCTTCCGGCGACCCGCGAGTCGGCTGCAGTCTGGGAGTCTGACGGGCTGCTCCGGCGGCCGGCGAGTCGGCTGCAGTCTGGGAGTCTGACGACGCCAGCCGGTGCGCGGGGGCGGATCACGCTTACCAGTGTCGCGGCGCTGTTGCTGTCCTCGGCCAGCTTGCTCCATACCATCGGGCTCATGCGTAACGGAGGATTAGCGGTGCCGGCACTAGGTTGTAGTCTCAAGGTCGGGAGGCCATAGCTGTCATGGTATCGCGTCACCTCGTCATCAAAAACGGATTGAGCTCTTTCAGCCGGAAGTGGCACGAGTGCCGCACGCAGCCGTTGGGCAACGGTGTGTTGCGGCTATGCATCAGTAGCCTGCACCAACAGCCTGTGATTACAGGCTGCGGTGTGACATACGGCAGACAAGTGCATATGCGTGCGTGCGTGCGTGCGTGCGTGCGTGTGTGTGTGCAGGCGTGAGCGCGACCGTGACGCGCCGTGGCGCTGCCGCAGGACTGCGCCGACTCGCTGACGCTGCTGCCCGCCCCTCTGCTCATCATGACCATCAAGCGCAAGCCGGACGAGCCGCTGGTGAGTGGCGGCCGGACGTCTGCCGACGTGGCTGCGGAACGCCGTACTTGCTGTCTCGCAATCTTTGCGCTTGCGCATAGATTGTGCAGAGCACGTAGATTGCACACGCGCAGAGCAAGGATTGAGTAACGGTGGTTTTATGTGAAGCTCATTACGAGAGCCTTGGTGGGCTGCTTTTCAGTAGATATATAACTTTTCCAGTTGTCTTCCAGTGGATGTTCATTCCCCCCCCCCCGTCCCCCGAACTGGACTGTCACAGGACCCGTTTGAGGATCAACACTGCCGCTCGTGTCGACCGCGTCGGCGCGCAACTGATCGCACAATGTGCTGTTCAGCTCGCTCTCCGCGCCCCGGAAATGGCGCGATGGTGCGTCCGCCGTGCACTTCCCCCTCCCCCTCGGCCCCCTCCCCGCAAGTCTCACCCGCTCCGAGTCTGAGTCCGCGTTAGCCGTGCGCGCCTGGGCATAAAGATGGCTGGACTTGGAGTCAAAGTGCTAGTGCTAGGCGGGCGTACGTCATATGGGTGCATATGTGGTCCAGGCGTTGGGTGTTGTCAGAACATTCGGTACTTATCTGCCAACATGGGACATGTAAACTCTTTTGAACTGATGGGGGGACTGACACAACACGGCATGCAAACCGCGGCGCATGCATAGGTGCCGCTGACCGGCCATGTGTCACTTGTGTGTCGGCTGTGTCGGCCATTTCGACTGTCCGTGTCGGTGGCGGTGGCCCGGGAGTGCGCCGCTAGCCGGTCGTGTGTCGGCTGTGTCGGCTGTGTCGGCTATGCCGGCTGTGTCGACTGTGTCGGCTGTGTCGACTGTGTCGACTGTGTCGGCTGTGTCGGCAGCGGTGGCCCGGGAGCGCGCCGCTGACCGGTCGTGTGTCGGCTGTGTCAGCTGTCAGCTGTGTCCACTGTGTCAGCTGTGCCGGCTGTGTCGGCAGCGGTAGCCCAGGAGTGTGCCACTGACCTGCCGTGTGTCGGCTGCGTCGGCAGGGTCTGCACATCGTGCGCGCCATCTCGGGCGTACACATCATCACCGGTGTCAAGTTCCAGTCCCCGGCCTACATCTGCGGCAAGCTAGAAGAAGGCGACGAAATCGTCCAGGTCAACTACCAGACGGTGGTATGTAGCTGGTGGGGACCAGTGGACAGGCTACTGCTGGGATGGTGGGTACCAGTAGACAGGCTACTGCTGGGCTGGTGGGGACCAGTGGACAGGCTGCTGCTGGGCTGGTGGGGACCAGTGGACAGGCTGCTGCTGGGCTGGCAGGGGCCAGTGGACAGGCTACTGCTGGGCTGGTGGGGACCAGTGGACAGGCTGCTGCTGGGCTAGTGGGGACCGGTGGACAGGCTACTGCTGGGCTGGCGGGGACCGGTGGACAGGCTACTGCTGGGCTGATGGGGACCAGTGGACAGGCTACTGCTGGGCTGGTGGGGACCAGTAGACAGGCTACTGCTGGGCTGGTGGGGACCAGTGGACAGGCTACTGCTGGGCTGGTGGGGCGGCTGGAGCGTTCGTTTTCAGCGCCGGGCCGGGCACCATAAACGCGAGTGTAATGCTGCTAGGCCAGTGTATTCAATTCGTTACCATGGTTTAAAAACAAATGAGATGGAGGCAATGTGCACCAACGGTCTCCAAACAAACACTTTCATTTAAGGAAAAATAGAGGGCAGGTGGGACCCGGCTTCAGGTCGGGCCCGTGCTCGAGGGACCCCAACGCGCCGGGGCACCAGCTGCACAGCCGTGACGCGCGCCTCTCTCGCCAGGTGGGCTGGCAGCTGGGCAAGGTGATCGACCTGCTGCAGGACACGGAGTTCGGCTCCGAGGTCTACCTCACCGTCAAGAAGCGGCCAAAACACTCCAACCTCATCGACCAGGTGTACTTCAAGCCGTTTCGGCTGCCCAATAAGAAGCGCACGCCGTACCGCTGGAACACGTCGCCCCGGCCCGACCTGCTCGCCTCGCTGCCGAAGATCACGCTGCCGCCCCGGCTGTGAGTACCCTAGCCGCGGCCGAGTACGGCCCCCGCTCACCGCAGCTGCGGCCGAGCACGGCTCTTGCTCACTACAGCTGCGGCCGAGCACGGCTCTCACCGCAGCTGCGGCCGAGCACGGCTCTCGCTCACTACAGCTGCGGCCGAGCACGGCTCTTGCTCACTGCAGCTGCGGCCGAGCACGGCTCTCACCGCAGCTGCGGCCGAGCACGGCTCTCGCTGACTGGGGCTGTGCCGATTCGGCCGGGAGCTCGCCGTCCCAGCTGACACCCTGACAGGCACCTGGCCACCACGCCTAGGCGAGGTCTTATGTAGTTGCATATTCGACGCATTTGTGTGGCAGACGATGCGGGGTTTCATAGATTAAAACTTCAAACAACTGTGGGCTAATATTGGGATTTCGGACTGTTACGTGTGTTGATTTGGCATTGGCATTCGGGAAAGACACATGTTCGTACATCTCAATGTTTCACTATACCTTTGTTGCGCGCGAACCGGTATGTGGAGCCGTCTCCAGGAGCGTCATCTTGCACATGACTGGCGCGCATCTGCGTTTGACTCGACACATGGATATTACTGGCTGGACGCTGTTGCCGCGAGCCGCACATCCGCCGTTTTCGACGCTCGTGGCATATATTCTTGTGCCCTACCGCGCGCTGCCAGCGCCATCTGTGCGTGACCGGCGTGACCTGTGTTTCAGGCCGTCGCCGGAGGTGTGCGTGACCGAGCTGACGCCGCAGCAGTCGAGCGACTCCGACTCGGACGCGTTCCTGGCGGAGCCGGGCGCCGGCGCCGCCTCGCCCACCAGCGTGCGCCACTACCTGCCGAAGCCGCGGCCGACGCTGCAGCGGCGCGCCACCGTCACCGGCGCCAGCCCCACCTCGCGCCGGCCGCCGGCCAGCATCGAGCAGGTGGGGCGTCGCAGCGAGGTCGCACGGCCTGCGCCGCCGCCGGTGTCGCTCCGCACGACCCCGGCACGAACACTGCGCCGGCTCGCAGTGGGTGGGGGGGGGGGGGGGGGGGGGGGAGAAAGGAAGGAGAGCGGTGGTCGGAGGTCGGTGCAGGACTGCAGGGCACAAGTGGTCGGGTGAACTGGGAAGGCTTGGAGAGGGTGACGATCGTGCGGTACGTTGGAAATTATCCCATATTTTGCGATGAAGCGTTGCGATACAATCAAGTGATAATCTCACGATATCGGCAATCACCGACCCGTGCTGCTATAGCCAAGTGGTCAAAAGGTCACAGGAGGCCACACGGGTCGGCTGCAGGCGCACTGGAAGATGTGAGTTTGGTCGCCTGACCTGCGAGGTCCGCTCTCCCGCCGCGGACGCCGGTCAGCACCGTTCGGACCCCACCACAGACCGCTACACTCGTCGCATTTACCCCTCGTCCGTACCAGTCGTCCGGGACTCCGGGGCAGGGCACACAAAATAGCGACGAGTCGCGGTGATAGGCTGGCTCCGGTAGTGTGCCACACGTCCTCCGCTCCTGGCTGCTGTTCCCGGTTGGCTGACACGTGGCCGGTGTGGACGAACCTCGGCGTCCTCGGGGTGTGGGCGTGGACGCCACGGCGGCCAGGGCGTGGGCAGCCGTGCGGTGCCTGGACGCGTGCCGCGGCCGGCCGAGGGAGCGCTGTCCGGACGGGAACGCGGCACACGTCCGGCGCTCCAGCCGTGAGCGAGGCCGGCGCGGCCAGGCCGCGGCGCCGCCGGAACTGGCGCCGTTAGTTGGCGGCGGCTGCGGGGAGGCGTTGGTAGGCGCGGCTCTGTGGTGTCCGGTTATCGCAAGGGGAGGGGCCTGCCCTGGCGCTGGCAACATGACCGGGTTGGTGGGCGACCAGTGTTCGCGGGGCCTCATCACGTCCTGGTAGGGCAATATTTATCATTCTGTAGCGCTCATGTCTTAATAGCGCGAGGTAAGACTCGGTAAGTGAACTTGCCGTTCGCATCTGTTAAGGGTAAGTACTAGATTTGGTGCATTGTTTGTGATATGTGTCTTTTCGATGTTCCCTTTCGATTTTATATGTGGTGTACCAGAGACCTCTTCCTGCTCTGTTGCCGGCGGCGGTCATCCTTATCGTCCGTTGCGTCATGTCCTTTTGCTGCCTTTTCCCGGCACAAATTTAGGCCTAGTTCGTGCCTGGTTCCGCCAGTTCCCTGGCTTGTTGTGTCGCTGGCCCCCCCATCATGAGGCTCATGAGCGTCCCAGCGTCTGCCGCCGGCGCCGGGCCGCCCCTCTGTGTTGGCTGTGCCCCGGCCCGCCTGAGCCGTACCTCGCCTACGAACGACGTCGTCTGGCCGGCCTTCGCCCTCTCTGCCTGCACGCGGCCCGTCGCTGTTGCAGTTCTGGAAGGAGATGCGCCGGGAGCGGGCAGGGCAGCGGCGCCAGCTCGCCACTGCTCCGCTCGCGCTCGCCCTCGCTGGCCGGCTCGGACGATGACGTGGCGCCGCCGCCGCCGCCGGCCCGGCCCCTCACCTGCATCGGCTCGCGCGGCAGCGTCGAGGCGCGCGGTGGCGGCGGCGGCGGCGGCGGCGGCGCGCTCCAGCTGCGGCCGCCGACCGCCGCGCCGCAGGAGCCGCCGCCGTCGCCACCGTCGCCGCCGTCGCCACCGCCGCTGGCACCGCGGCAGCAGCAGCAGGAGGAGGAGCCGCCGCCCGAGTCGCCCCAGCAGCGTACCTCCGTCTCGTCGCTGCCGGAGCGGGCTGTCGAGAAGCCGCGCCTCGAGAAATGCCAGAGCGCGCCCGCTTACGACGTCGGTCGACGTGACGAGAGCTTTGAGCGCGTGCTGCGCGAGCTGCCGCGACGGCCGGCCATCCAGGAGGAGCCGGAGACAGGTAGGTGGCGCCGTCGCCGCCGCTGCCGCCCCCGGTGGCGGCTCGCTAGACAGGTCGCTTTCGGTGGACTTCAGCTGGATGGATGTGCTGTAGGCGTCGCTGCCTGAACGCGCCGGCGTCATGCGTGTCGCACGGGTGTGCGCAAGGCGGTGGGCTCGAGCTGTCCCCGCTGTCCGGTTCTCCGCTGACCCGTTGCGTGGGTGTGAGTGTAGGCGTGTGTCCGCACCCCATGTACCCCGCCCTGGACGTTGCCGTGCGCGGCTGGAAGAGGACCGGCACCACGACGTCGTCAGGTGGGTGAGGGCCGGTCCGCTGGCGCCGCCGCCGAGGGATGGCTGATGGCGTCCGTCGGCGGCGGAAGCGGCAGTCGGTGCCGGCAGCCGTCGGTACTGACGGGACTCGGACACGTCTGCGGGCCAGCACCCCTGCTGGGCTGGGCTGGGCTGGGCTGGGCTGGGCTGGGCTGGGCTGGGCTGGGCTGGGCTGGGCTGGGCTGGGCTGGGCTGGGCTGGGCTGGGCTGGGCTGGGCTGGGCTGGGCTGGGCTGGGCTGGGCTGAGGAGGATAACATGGGGCCCGGTAGCCGGCGCCAGCAGGCTGGAAGCGGGCTGACCAGAATGCCTGCAATGACCACCCCAGCGATGTGCCGTGGTCATGCAGCGGTGGAACACTGGTCAGATTTCTCGCCACGTATTATGCTGTACAGGCTGGCGCCAAATCGCTCGAGGGCGATGTCAAGATTAAACACAGTTCCCTCCTTGCTTATATGATGCGTGTTAGAGAGAGAGAGAGAGATACAGCGATCGGTCAGGGCCGTCCACCTGTGCGGCGTCGCTCGCCACCCCTGCCGTCTAAACCTCACCTGGCCCGGCTAATTCGGCTCTCCGGGTGTAAACGAGCCGGCCGATGACGTGTTGATGGGCTGAGCGAGGGCGGCGGTGGTGCCTGGCTGCCCGGCAGCGTCCAGCGGCCGACGTCAGCCCGCCGGCGGCCAACAGACGGAGCGGCGGGGCGGCCGGCGACCCCGCGGCTCAGCCGGCCGCCAGCACGTGACGTCTTTTGGCAAGAATTGTCGGTTGAACGTGATTGTGGTATTTTGCTGCCTGGGTAAGAGGCTTCGCAGCAGATTCCATAACCACCCTGCGAAGGACTCGGCCTGTTGTACCTGCGACTGTTCCGTTTGTGCTGAGGCCACCGCACCACTCCAGCGGACGTCGCGTGGGGCTGTTCTGTGCTCTGCGTACTTCACAGTCGGCTTCTGCAGTCGGCCCGAATCTCGGTGCCGGGTCTGCGTGGCATCCGCCCCGGAGGTTGTCTCCCCGTCACCATCACACATGCAGTGAACAGCTGCGCCTTGTTACGGCTTCGGTTGACCGGGCCAAGATGCGACGCCATCGCTGATTGTTGGGGGAATAACCAGCTCCGTGGCTCAGGGCGGGGTTCGATTCCCCGCGGTGCCCGCCCCTCCTGCCAGGGTGAGAGGCAGGCGACGCCATATAGCCTCAGCAGCTGAGTGCGTCGTAAAGCCCCAATGACACACACGTGGCTCAGGGCGGCTGTCTCCTAGGTCGTGGTGTCCAGGGTAGATATCAGCCCGTGCATAGGTATATGTCACCTTGGAAGCAGTTTTGGGCCATTCATTCCCGGCCCCAATAATGCGTTCTTTTATCAACAATTCGAACGTTTTAGCTTCTAAAGACAACAGACGTTAATTTTACATGCACAGATTATTATTAAAAGCAAGTGATCTCGGTAATGCGCTGCTAGCGCGCTGTGTTTACGGAGGAGTCTTGATTGCGCAGCTGCCGCTATTTTTCAGCAACAGAGAGATTATCGCTGCTTTTTCAGCATTGGAGAGGTCGTCCGCCGTGCTGCTCCTTTGGCGGCACTACTCGGATGAGTTGCGTCCGTGAGCACTGGTTCTGCATTCAGGCTGTATTGGGGGCTGGCAATGCTTTCAATGGAGGTGGATCTCAGAAGCTCTGACCAATCAGTTGCACTTGCCACGCTCAGTCAGCATGTGCCAAACCCACCAAGCGTAAGTCCAGATGTGATGGGAGATGTGAAGCATAAGATAGTGCCCCAATTCGAATGCGTGTTGGTTGCCAGAACGAGTCGGACGGCACGCGCCTGATCTTCATACCGTTCATCATGTCTTCATTGGGTCGTGGTGCTGAGCTTTTCTGGTTGGGCGCCACGTAAGATGGGACCAAGAAGCGTGGGACACAAAAGCCTGTGTTGGAAGTCACCCGTGATGTGGCGGGTAACGCCCTGTTACCAGATCTCAATACATTACTACAGGCAGACATTTTTGGCGCGTTCATGGGGCGTTGCCAGCCCGCGCTTTGCTCCAGCACCACTGGCACCGGCAGTGCGGCGCCGAGGACCTCCAGCTCCAGCAGGTCCTGAGCTGTACGCCGGCCACCGGAGCCGTGCGTGGCCCGCCCTGGGCGGCCCCAGGGGGTCGGCTGACCCGCCGCCCGCCGTCACTGGGGCTGACGTCACTTCCGGCGTGTGTCACGTGACCGGGGTCTGGCGCCGTCCGGGCGCGTCTCTTGTTCGCTGGCGGCCGAGCCGCACCCCGGCCCGTCGGCCCAGCTCACCGAGACACGCGGGCGCCGGCGCAAAACACGCGCTCCGGAATGCGGCGACGGGGCTCCGGCTCGCGCCGCGCCAAGCACGGGCCAGAGGAGCCGTGCCGAGGAGGGGTTAGAGGAGCCGTGCTGAGGACGGGCCAGAGGAGTCGTGCTAAGGAGGGGTATGGAGGAGCCATGCCGAGGAGGGGTATAGAGGAGCCATATCGAGAAGAGGGATAGAGGAGCCGTGCTGAGAAGGGGGATAGAGGAGCCGTGCCGAGGAGGGGAATAGAGGAGCCGTGCGGAGGATGGTTATAGAGGAGCCGTGCGGAGGATGGTTATAGAGGAGCCGTGCCGTGGAGGGGGATAGAGGAACTGTACGGAGGAGGGGGATAGAGGAGCCGTACTGAGATGGGTTATAGAGGAGCCGTGCTGAGAATGGGTATGGAGGAGCCGTGCTGAGAATGGGTATAGAGGAGCGGTGCTGGGAAGGGGGATAGAGGAGCCATGCCGAGGAGGGGGATAGGGGGCAGACGAGCTGTGCCGGGAGGGGTTAGAGGAGCCGTTCTGGCGGGGGGGGGGGGGTTGTGAGGGGGCAGGAAGCCATGCTGGGGACCCGATGAGCCGGTCCGGGGAGAGACACGGGACGCGGGGGCTGCGCCGAGCGCGGATGGTCTTCAGCTGGCGGGGAGTTGGAGAGGTGACCGGGGTGTGCACACCGAGCTAGCGGATGGCACCCGTCCGCCGTCGCCGCGGAGACACCGAAAGCAGCCGGCCAGGGAAATGCCTCGGTGAGCATTCCGATGGGTCATTAGGCAAAACGCGGGGAGTGTCTCGGGTCTGTCCTGGGGGCAATTTGTCTACCGCTGTGGGTGGGACAGCGCTGCAGTTCCCAGTAGAGGCGCAGGGGAAATGCTTTCCGTTGTGCGAGGTATTCAGCCGGCCATTGGCTGCGCAGCACGGAGCCCTGATGTGCTTGGATCATCGTTCGTGTTATCTGTAAACATAGAGCTTGTATTATATAGAGCAAGGGACACGGTAGAACTCGAAGGCGGCAGCACGTCAGCAAGGCCAAGGTAGAAGTCTGGTGTGCGGGACAGTTCGGATTGAGGTCTGTTTTAGGGTGACTGTCGCTGGTCCTGGTAATGCGCGTAATACAACGGTGGCCATTGGTTCGCTGAGATAAGGATGATGGATGCACCCGCGGTTGAATACGGGAGGAAACTGGGCGAGGCGTTGTTTAGAAGAACTGCACGCATACTAACGTGCGTGCTGATGTGCTCTTTGGTAAGATTGTAGTCATTAAATGCCGTCGTGAAAATTGAATAAAACCAAGACTTGATGCCATAGTTGATAATCTAGCATGCTTGCAGCGGATTCTTTAAAACAAACAGTTAACGGTCATGTATTGGTCTTTGTCCACCTCAGGAGCGAGGCAGACATTTCCTCCTCCAGGAAGGGTAACCCTCCAAGTGCGACGATGCCCCGGCGTATGGGCCAGACAGAGCGCCTGTCTGCGTGCCGCGCGCAGCAGCTTCAGACCCCTTGACCGGGGTCAGGCTGGCAGCGTAGTGAGCCGTGCCATAGACACGGGCGGGGGCGGGGGCGGGGGCGGGCGAATCAATGTCAGCGGGCGGGCTGGGCCGGTGGCCACAGCTGGTGCGTCGCCCGCCGCACAGGTGCCGGACGGACGGCAGGCGCCGCGCGCCGCCGCCGGCCATCACGCACAGCCCGGCTGAATGGCGCGCCCGTCAATGGCGCGCCAGATCCGCCCCGCTGGGCCTGCCCCGCACCGGGCCGGTGCTGACTGGCTGTCGGTCGGCATCGGTAGGCATCGGTCTTCGCCAGTGGTGAACTGAAGTGCGGACACGGTGTGCATGACTACACAGACAGACACGCCACACCTTCCTTGGAAGATTTGAACCTTGATTTAGGCACGTTATGTGGACGCAGCCAGCCTTCCTGCACGGGCCCAGTCGTCTCTCGTTTAAGCTGTGGTCTCACGTTGGCCTGTGTTTCCCGGTAATCGTCAGCTGCCTCTGTGTTCTGGATGCTGCGCTCCCGGCTGCGGCGCTGGGATTATCGGCGCGAGGCCGTGTCGGGCCGGGCTCTTGTTTTCCGGGGGTGGCGTGTGGTCTCGCGTGTCACTATGTCGGGGGAGGGGGTTTGCCCTGTCAATGTGCGACCGTTGACACGCCGGAAGTGGGGGGGGGGAGGGGGGGGGGGGGCGTCGGCACGCGAATGTCAGCGGGGCGTCGTGTCGTTGCAGACGGGCGACGCCGGGTTTGGCGGGCGGCGCCTTCTCCCGCGCGCCGGCCTCGGCTGCGGGGCGTGCAGCGCAGGCTGGGCCACAGTCACCTGCTGACACGGCGAGGCGGGCACCGCCCCCCCCCCCCCCCCTCTACTGACGCCGGACTGCGGTCACTTGCTGACGGGGACGAGGCCCGGGCCTCCCTCCACAGACACTGGGCCACGGTCATCTGCTGACGGGCCGGGGCGGGACCGGGGGTCTCCGTCAACTGACGCCGGACTGCGGTCACTTGCTGACGGGGACGAGGCCGGGGCGTCCCTCCATTGACGCCTGGCTGCGGTCGCCGGCCAGGGCGGGGCGGGGCGCGGGGCCTCCCCCCCACTGACGCGGGGCTGTAGTCACATGCTGGCGGGGGCGGGACCTGGGGCGTCCCTCCACTGACGCCGTCCCGGGGCCTCCCTCCACTGACGCGGGGCTGCAGTCACCTGCTGACGGGGGCGGGGCCCGGGGCTCGGGTGAGGCCGGGCCGCGCCAGGCCGGCCGCGGCGGCCAGCGCTCATTTGTCAGCTGTCACCGGCAGTCGGTCACAGGTGTCCGGCCGATGAATGGGGTGCTGGCCACCTCCGCATGGGTCGTTGTGCCGGCCGAGCCGTGGCCGCGTATGCCGCCGCCGCTCGGACAGCAGCGGCGGGAGGGCCGGCCGCCGGCGGAAGGGGTGGGCGATGTCCTGACGAGCGGGGTGTGGCGGCCGACTCCGGCGTCGGGCCGGGCGCCGGAGCTGCCGGGACCGCCTCGGCAGCGGCCGCCGGTCGGAGCCGGGCCGCAGTGTGCGCCGCTGGTGACATACGTACCGGCGCCGGTGGGGTGGCCAGACTTCTGATCGGCCGCTGGTGGTGTTCGGGTGAGCTCCGGATGAAGCCAAACTGGTGGGGCATCGGAGCGGAGGTGGATAATAGCAACGCCGCTAGCCAGAATTCCAATTAAATATCCGTGCCTTTTATAGCGGGTATATATATATATATATATATATATATATATATATATATATATATATATGTATACATATGCATTCCAAAGATGACGTACATCGATCATTGTGTAGATATTTCGACTTAAATGGCTAGGCCAGGCCAGGCCGGCCATTTAAGAAACGACCGATGTTCTTGTTCTACAAGCTCGCACATGCTTGCGGAATGAGGACATAGTTATGCTGCTGCCATTTCTCAGACACATTTCGTATGGGTGGTTATGTACAGCCCGTAACACGGTTCATGTTGTTAACTGTTGCCTCCGAGTTCGGAGCCGACTTCATCGACGGGTGTTCTGAAATTAAACCACACTCAAGACTCAACATTTTATGAGTTTGAGTCAGAAATTTCGTGCTGGTGACCTGGAATAAAACACAAAGCCCCTGGCGATTTGTAACCCTTGAACTCTGACCCCCACACCTGGCAGCCAACGCTGTTCATCTGGTCGTTCCCGTAACCTCTCACGTTCTGATCCCGCAGGGGACATGCGATAACATGGACGCTCGTGCCCCCCCCCCCCCCCTCCCACCGTCACGGACAGCAGACGGAGCGTGGGCGGCTGGCCTTTGTCGCCACTCGCCTGGACCGAGAGTGACCGGGTCAGTGGAGGGCATTTTTCTTGGCGCCTGAGGTGTGACGCCGCCGCAGGACGTCCGCGGTGTCGTGACGACCGGTGGCAGGGTTGGGGTGGACTCCATGGGACGCCGCTAGGCCGCTGGTGTGACGCTGCCGCAGGATGTCCGCGGTGTGGTGACGGCCTGTGGCAGGGTTGGGGCGGGCTCCATGAGACGCCGCTGGGCCGCTGGTGTGACGCCGCCGCAGGATGTCCACGGTGTGGTGACGACCGGTGGCAGGGTTGGGGTGGGCTCCATGAGACGCCGCTAGGCCGCTGGTGTGACGCCGCCGCAGGATGTCCGCGGTGTGGTGACGGCCGGTGGCAGGGTTGGGGTGGACTCCATGGGACGCCGCTAGGCCGCTGGTGTGACGCCGCCGCAGGATGTCCGCGGTGTGGTGACGACCGGTGGCAGGGTTGGGGTGGGCTCCGTGAGACGCCGCTAGGCCGCTGGTGTGACGCCGCCGCAGGATGTCCGCGGTGTGGTGACGACCGGTGGCAGGGTTGGGGTGGACTCCATCAGACGCCGCTAGGCCGCTGGTGTGACGCCGCCACTCGCCAGAGGGCGGTGGCCCGCTCCTCACCTCGGCGCCAATCCGACACCCAGAAGCCGCCGCTGACCGGCCACCAGGCTCTCGGCGGGGAACGGACGTCGCACCAACTGAGCGCCGTCCGCGGCATCCGCCCCTCTCCCTCTGCCTCCCCTCTCTCTGCCGTGCGTCGGCCGTCGGCGGCGGCTGGCCGTCAGTCGGGCGACGGTCGGCACGCGGACCGGGGCGCCGCCGCCCCGCGCTCCGTGCGAGTGCCGGCGGGACTGTGTCTGTGTGCGGGTAGTCGCCGCTGAGCTCTGTCACACTAACGCTGCACCTCTCCGCCGCTGCGCCGCACAGGAGGGCACGCATTGGTAAGTGGCGGCGGGAGGTCGGCGGCGGCGCGACCGTGCCCCGCCCCGACTCTTCTGCGACCGGATCGGTGTCCCCCGGTGTCTCTGTCCCTCGGGACTCTCCGTCGTCGGTGTTTCTGTCTCCCCAGCTCGTCTGTGGTCGTCGTCCCTGTCTGTCCGCCTGCACTGTCATCGATGTCCTTATCAGGGGTGCAGTTTTGAGGATTTCTCCTCGGCTTTGGCCCATTTCCTACTCAAGCCGGGGGCGGGGGGGGGGATGGGGGACCACTGCAACTGAATTGAAAACTCCTCACCGAATCCTTGTCCCTCCGACCTTTTTGTGATCAATAACCCAGAAACGCACGTGGTTGATTCGCCTTATCCCGTGAACTCAGTGATTACTTTTCCAACGGTGCTTCAGCCGCAAGAAATCAATGTGCTTCGACTTACATTGTGCTATTGATGGAAAGTTCCGGGCGTTTCCATGGCGAAGTTCACCAGCTGCTTCAATTACTCCTTGACACCATGCAGTCCAGATGCACTTAAGCGGCGTCAATAAATTGCGTCGCTCATTTTTGCCTTTTTTGCAGCTTTCCCTCCCCCATGCTAGAAATACGAAACACGTAATGGGTGTGTTCCTTGTCCTGAGAGGAAACCAGCAACATCGGATTTTAAGGTTTTAGGTTGTTTTTTTTTAAAAAGATTTTAGCACCAGATTTGTGGTCACACCTGAGCGTAACACTCCGCTGTTTAGGGCCTGCCCTGCCGCCCTTGTTACACTTCGGTTACACTCCATCAAAACGCCCTCCTCCTCCATGCGGAACGTAATTTAAGGGTTGCCCCACAGAGGGACTTTGAAAACATACGATAATGTTGATAGAGAACACGTAATCTCGACAATTCACTTTATTTGGGTTGAGGCGGTCACAGTAACACGGCCTGTCTGCTGTCTGTGTTGTACACTGCGGACATGACCTCGCAGTCGGACTGGATTCCCGTGTCCGCCGCCCGAAGGCGCCCGCTCCATCACCGCCCGTTCGCAGCGAGGTTTTTCTCGGCACCTTTCTCTCCTGTCGCGTATTTAACGTGCGTTTTTACGTGGCTCGTTTTCGTCGCGGATGGCGTCGCGGAGCCTGAGCGTCGCCGATGTTTGTGTGCGTGTGTGTGGGTGTGTTTGTGGGTGCTTGTGTGTACTTGTGTCCGGCATCCGCTCGCTGTGCAGAGAGGCATGATGCAGATATGCGCACTGGCTGCTGCTGTCTGATGAGAATGGAATGCTGTTGCTCTAGGTGCACTTAGGCAGGCCATCGGCGCAGTTCTTAGTGCAAGATCGCACCGTTAGTTGGATCCAAAGAACTGTAGTTATTCTCGTTTGAGCCATTCCATTGGTTTCGTGATCTGCGCCTCCGTGGTTGGCTGCCACACTCTCCTCCTGCACGGTGTGGTAAATATGTGTGGTTTGCGGCCCATGTGTGCAGTTTGGAAATGGTTTATGGTACGCAGGAATTATGCACCAGATCAGTTGTACATTTAAGCTGCGTTTGGTATTCAAGATAAATGCAAGACATGACAAATTTTCTGACCTGCGGCTTGATATGCAACAGCGGCCCGATAGCGAAAGATAGCAACTTGGATGTAGTTATTGCCCCTCATGCCATACACATACATAAACATGCGCCAAGTAGATAGCTGATTACGCGGGAGCTGTGAAAAGTGCGGACCGTGAGCGGCGACTCGTGGCTTTTGGGCCTTCTCTCCTACGGGATGGAAGGTGACGCCACGGAGCGTGTGACAACCTCGGTACACGGCCTTCCGTCCGGTAAGGTCGGCCGAGGCGGATGCGGTGCCAATGGACGCTGTCAGGCCGTTCAAGTACTTGGATCTCTTCGAGTCGTCCGAACGTGAGGGCGGATTCCGGGGAGGAGAGGGTGAGCGGTCGGGCCATGGCCCCTCAGGGATGACCACACTAAGGAAATATATATATATATATATATATATATATATATATATATGTCTGATTGATCGAAATCGGAGCAACTTTTACTTGCCTTGTACGTTTGACTGAGGGCAGTTGGCTTTGGAGCACGCATTGAGATAACAGGAAGCGATTCCGATGATATTTGTAAATCACGACATATTTTTGTAGCCGGCGCTAATCTCCGAGGTGTGCTCTGGATCCACCTGCACGCTCATGTACCCCCTCGTGCTGCTGTTTTAAAGTGAGTAACTTGTTTGTCCCTGACCCTCCCCAAATGCCGTTTATAGGGATGACTAGCGCGACGGCCGCTTCCGTCGCGCATGTGCTGTCGCTCGTGCAGTGGGTCTCCGCTAGCCCCAGCGTGATACTGACCAGCAGCCGGCGCCGGCAGTCAGCTGGCTGGTGGCCGGGTCAGCTAGACCCTGACCCTGACCCTGACCCTGACCCCGACCCGTCGCCGTCGCCGGTCCGCGCGCCAGCCCGGCAGCGGCGCTGGTGCTGCGGTGTAGGCCTTCCCCGGCGCCCGTGCGTGTCGGGGGGCTGTACTGCGCCGCGTAGTGCGCGGGACCTGCTCGCCGCGTGCACTGGAAGGGTGGAGTCTTGTGACAGAAGGTCGGTCCAACAAACCTGGCCACAGATCGTGATTGCAGTTACAAACATTACAATTCGTTTTCAGTGTAAAGTAGCCATAAATGAAATCGTAAATTCAAAAAGGCCCATACAGCCCAGACTCATTTCCGCCGGCATGTCATGAATGCTCCTCAACAAGGCTAAGACGCGCTTTAAGTGTGACGCCTCCCCGAGCGCCCCCCCCCCCCTCCCCTTTGTCACCATCTCCTGAAGCGTGGAACGCCGCTGGGGGCATTTTCCAGACATAAGGGATATGAATCGGACAACCCTTTCACTGAGAGCCGCGCGTCCCAAGCGGGGTGCCCAGTGGCGGGCCGCCGTTTTTTTCGCCGCGTGTTGGCACTGTGAGTCACGACTACTCACAGAGTAGCTCGACGCTGCTGAGTCAGCCGGGTGAGAACTCGTCAAACTGCGGCGCCTCGCTGACTCATCGGTAATTGAGCTGATCCATGGGAACTGGTTCGTGGTGTCAGTCCTCCCCCCTGCCTCTCCCTCCCAGGCCCGCCCCACCCCGAGCCGAACACCAACCCCGCTGAGGGCAGAAGTCAGGCTGTGCAGTTGTGCTGCAAAGTAAAGCACCCGTGTACTAATCTCTTATGCCGATGGGGCATTAACGTATTCCCGTTATCTGTTATACTGGTGGGGCATTAACATATTACTGCCTGCCATCTGGTACACCCGAGGCGTACGAACGCTCCAAAAAGTGAGAGGGCTGTCCTTCCGTGCACTACTGTGGGTGCGAATGTTCCCACACGTGCTGTGCATGGACGTGCCTCCCTTGTTTGTTGACTTCTATTATGTATTGAGCCTCAAAGTCTTAAGAATGCCGATTAAGTCAAAAGCCTTACAGCTGCCCTAGGAATGTGGCTGGTAAAGCCCACGTTATTCTCTCCGCGACTGAAATATGGCCGGCGAAGTCCATGTCAATTCAACTCTCCCCGGTTTTGCACATTCTCCGGTCACCGCTTCCGAAGTTGGCCTGTGCCGGAGCCAGCAGGCCCGAGACTGTCCCTGAAAACGCGCGTCAGCGATCATCCGGAAGCGGGGGGGGGGGGGGGGGGGGGCGGAGGGAAGTGCGGCGCCTTTGATTCGCGATGCAAATACGCGCTGGCTTGTTTGGTCGCCGTAGCCAACGCGGAGCTGCTGGCGGGCGGCGTGCGTTAGTGCCGGTTGACGCGCCCCTCCCCCCCCCCCCCCTGCAGTGATGTGGGATGTGCTGTAGGCTAGTATATGTTGCGCTTCTCCGGTTCCGGAGAATCGTTGTGAGGGATATCTGGGTTTATTAGATCTTGGTTTTCGTAAGGTCTGGTGCCAAATGACAGTCATTTGCCGAATGGCACCTACCGCGAGACGGGATGGCCAAGAGAAATGCCTGCCTTCCGGCCGGGCGGCGGGGAGCGGAGCGGACCTTGACCGGCGCAATGTGGCATTGTTCGCGCGGGCCATCCGCATACCAGGCTGGGGGTGCGCTCGCGCGCCGCCCCGGTGGGGCAGCGCTGGGAGCGGCCTCGTCCCTCAAGAGGCGGCGCACTTCCCTTTCAAGGGCTCGCCGCCCATTGTCCGACCGAACAGATTGACCCGGTAGATAGCCCCAGAAGCGGCGCGGCTCCCTGCCGCCACCTCTCGTCAGGACCCCGCCGGACCAGGAGAGAGGTCATTCCTCCCTACCACCTCTCCCCAGAACCCCGCCGGACCAGGAGAGAGGTCACTCCTCCCCTCCACCTCTCGTCAGGACCCCGCCGGACCAGGAGAGAGACCACCCCTCCACGTCACCTCTCCTAGAACCCCGCCGGACCAGGAGAGAGGCCACTCCTCCCCGCTACCTCTCGTCAGGACCCCGCCGGACCAGGAGAGAGACCACTCCTCCACGTCACCTCTCCTAGAACCTCGCCGAACCAGGAGAGAGACCGCCTCTCTCCGTCACCTCTCTTCAAAGCCCCGCCGGACCAGAAGCCATGCCGTGCTCCTCTGCCCTGCTCGCTCCCGCTATGGCTCGTACGCCGTGTGGGTGAGGTAGGCAGGGGAAGCCGCGTGTTTGCTGATCGCTGTGTTCTTACAACCGGTGCTCCGGCACGACCCCATGCCTGCTTATTATGCATCTTTTGGTTCGTGGCAAATTATGCTCGTGTACGTACTAGTGTCGACACTCCAATTAGGACACGGGCTTTATCGCCCTGCCCATGTGTGCATGCCTGAGATCAGACTCACTTCCGGCGGGACATGTTTGCCGCCGAGGTTTGGCCACACCAGCGGCCTGTGGTTTCCGTCTGCTCTAGAGCACGTGCTCTACACCCTGGCCGGAGAGGGGCCGACCGCGAGCTGCTGCTGTAAGCGGCGCCGAGTCAGTACTGGAGCGGCGCCGGTCATGTGCAGCTGCGCACAGCCGTCGGGCCGCGCGCTAGCGGACGGCGCTGTGGAGCAGCGGCGTCGTCGTCGGCTCCCCATGGCTGTCGGTCAGCCCGCCTCGCTGACGGGCCGGGTCGGCGACCGGTGCGGCCGTCCTCTGTGGAGACTGACACCGGGGACGGGCCGCCGCCTCGGACAGCAAGGCGGCGTCACCGCCGCTACCGGTCCGGGCCGGACGGCACCGCGTCTCGGCACTGGTCAGCTCCCGTCAGCTCAGCTCCCGTCAGTTCGGCTCCCGTCAGCTCAGCTCCCGTCAGCGCAGGTTCCGTCAGCTCGGCGACCATCAGCTCAGCTCCCGTCAGCTCAGGTCCCGTCAGCTCAGCTCCCAGCAGCTCAGCTTCCGCAATTCAGCTCCCCTCAGCGCTCAGCTTCCGTCAGCTCAGCTCTCATCAGCTCAGCTCCCCTCAGCTCAGCTCCCTTCAGCTCAACTCCCGTCAGTTCAGCTCCCGTCAGCTCAGCTCCCATCAGCTCAGCTTTCCGTCAGCTCAGCTCCCATCAGTTCAGCTCCCGTCAGCTCAGCTGCCGTCAGCTCAGCTCCCGTCAGCTCAGCTCCCTTCAGCTCATCTCCCGTCAGTTCAGCTCCCGTCAGCTCAGCTCCCGTCAGCTGACCTGAGGTCGGGTGGCCTCAGGATGTGGATGGGGCTCAGCGGTCGTGTCCTTAGCGCCGCCGACAGTCGTTCTGTGTTCAGTTGCCTGCCGTCGGCGGCGACCCGCATTATCCAATCATTGAGCTGACCTTGGCGGCCGCCGACTGCGGGGTGGCGGACGGCTCCAGCGCGCCCGGCGGCCGCTCCAGGCCGGCTCGGACTCCCGGCGACGCCGCGCCACCTCGGGCGTCGGTGCCGCGGGGCGCCGTCGGCCCGGCCGGCCCTGCGCTGGCGACAAGTCGGGCTGGCGCGTGCCACCGATCGGCACGGCCCCTGCGGCGGCGGGCTGTCCGCTGCCCGTCGCTGCCGAGAGCGGCCGGATGGCGAGTTCGCCGTCTGGGAAACAGACCATGCATGCAGAGGGACGAGTGCGAGCTGTGGACCTCCTCTGTACTGCGAGCGTGCCTAACTTCTGGTCGCCTGCGTGGACACCAGGACTCGGCGGCGACGATAAGAAGGCCGATTACGGTGCTTCCGGGACGCGTGTGAACGTGCTGGACATTCTGGTTAAAACACGTGATATAGCTAAGCGTCCGAATTTTATGATGGTTGTCATCGCTGCCATTCCTCTCTTCCGGGTTTTGTGGCCAAGAAACCACAAACAGAGGAGAGCGATTAACCTTGGCGCAGTCTTGTTACCTGAAAACCAGTTGCGGAAATAGCATAATCGATCGCAGGTCATATAATGATTTCGCGCCTTCGCTCGCTGGGCTCTGTAAGAACACGGCGAGCGATCTGGTGTTTGTTATACGAGCTCAGGAAGAGACATTAGCCGACATGCCGTTACCAGTTGTTTGGGATCGAAATAATCCGAGAGGGTCTGCCTGCGTGCTGTTTTCACAACCGCGGCCTTGCGAGGTTTAATTGTTTCACCCGGGTTTATCTGTATTGTATTTAGCGCCGCCAAAGAACGTGCTGTTTTCACAGCCGCGGCCTTGCGAGGATTAATTGTTTCACCCGGGTTCATCTGTATTGTATTTAGCACGGCTAAAGGTAGGCGGCCGCTTAACTCGGCCAGCTGGGCGTTTTGGCCTTGCTCAGCCTCTCGGCGGTTTGTGGCGAGTGTCCACCCGGCCGCTAACCTCAGCGCCGACTGTACCCAGCTCCATATCGCCCGTCAGGGGGCACGTGCGAACCTGTGGCGTCCGGGCACACCCAGAGCAAAACCGTCCGGCATCACGCTGGGAGTCTCCGTGCGACGATGTCGGCGCTGTCGGGAACGACCCGGGACTGATGACAGAGCGTCACACGAACGGCGCCCTCTCGGGGAGCCGGGGTCGTCTCGGCCTCTGACGGCGGCCAGTCTCGGCCTCTGAGAGCGTCCAGTCTCGGCCTCTGAGGGCGGCCAGTCTCGGCCTCTGACGGCGGCCAGTCTCGGCCTCTGAGAGCGTCCAGTCTCGGCCTCTGAGAGCGGCCAGTCTCGGCCTCTGAGGGCGGCCAGTCTCGGCCTCTGAGAGCGGCCAGTCTCGGCCTCTGAGGGCGGCCAGTCTCGGCCTCTGAGAGCGTCCAGTCTCGGCCTCTGAGAGCAGCCAGTGTCGGCCTCTGAGGGCGGCCAGTCTCGGCCTCTGAGGGCGGCCAGTCTCGGCCTCTGAGGGCGTCCAGTCTCGGCCTCTGGGAACGGCCAGTGTCGGCCTCTGAGGGCGGCCAGTCTCGGCCTCTGAGAGCGGCCAGTCTCGCCCTCTGAGAGCGGCCGGCCGGGCCGTCGCGGCCGGCGTGGGCGTGTTTCGGGTGAGCCGCGGCCGGCGGGTGCGGCTGGGCCCCGCTGCGACCCGTGGAGCCCGGCCAAACACCACCGACCTGCCGCCAGCCGGCGGCGCCGCCGGCCGGAAACGTGACGTCAGCCACTGCTCCGCGGCGGCGGCGGCGGCGGCGGCTTTCCTCCGCGGCGCCGCGCTGCCAGACATGCGGTCCCGGCCGGCACACTCCGCTGCTGGCCAGATACCCTGCGCTGCCAGACATGCGGTCCCGGCCGGCACACTCCGCTGCTGGCCAGCTACCCTGCGCTGCCAGACATGCGGTCCCGGCCGGCACACTCCGCTGCTGGCTAGCACATACGGTCCCGGCCGGCACACTCCGCTGCTGGCCAGCTACCCTGCGCTGCCAGACATACGGTCCCGGCCGGCACACTCCGCTGCTGGCCAGCTACCCTGCGCTGCCAGACATGCGGTCCCGGCCGGCACACTCCGCTGCTGGCCAGCTACCCTGCGCTGCCAGACATGCGGTCCCGGCCGGCACACTCCGCTGCTGGCCAAGCTACCCCTGCGCTGCCAGACCATGCGGTCCCGGCCGGCACACTCCGCTGCTGGCCAGCTACCCTGCGCTTGCCAGACATGCGGTCCCAGGCCGGCACACTCCGCTGCTGGCCAGCTACCCTGCGCTGCCAGACATGCGGTCCCGGCCGGCACACTCCGCTGCTGGCCAGATACCCTGCGCTGCCAGACATGCGGTCCCGGCCGGCACACTCCGCTGCTGGCCAGCTACCCTGCGCTGCCAGACATGCGGTCCCGGCCGGCACACTCCGCTGCTGGCCAGCTACCCTGCGCCTCGCCGGGAGGGTGTCCCTCGTGCCAACACGCTGGGCATCCTGTGTGTTATCTCGCGGCAGGCAGTACGTAGTGCAGCTGTGAATGCCAGCCTGTGGCATGGCTCACGTCAATCTGCGGGCTGCTCTATTAGTGCTCCTTTTCTTACTCAACTAGCATGTCCAAGTGCCTTCATTTCATGGAGAAGAACGTTTTAGTCTGACTGTTGCACATAGCTTCGTCACAGTCATCCACCGAATGCCGGAATCATGACACCATAGTCGGATTGGCTGCGATGGACACTGCTCTGCGCCTGGCAGGAATGCGTGCGGCTGTTTTCCCGGTCGCGTGCTGTCACGTGTGCTGGCATGTTGGGAGAACAGAGGCCCAGGAGCCACTGTACCAAAAACCTGCTGCAACTTCCCGTCACGCGGCGGCAGGGCGGCGTCTGCCGAATGTCCCCCCCCCCCTGCGTGCCGCTCGGCAGCCGAAGGTCCCCGGCTGTGTGGTGGCCGGCGCGTGCCGGTACGCCGTACGCCGCCGCTCAGCCGGCCGTCGGGCCGCCGTGAGCTGGAGGTCACGCCCGGTCAGCGATGCCGACCCCTCGGCCGCTCCGGGCGCCGGCGGCCAAACCTGCCACGGGCCCCGCGCGCCTCTCGGCCGGGGGCCGGGACCGCAGCCAGACCGCCCGGCCTGGCGCGCCCGTCAGCGCTGTTTGCTTACGGCGTCGTACGGCGCTGTTTGCTTAACCCTGGCGGTGATGCTGTGCGTGCGCTTGCCAGAGACCTGTGGCGCGCCGGCGTCAGTGGCTGTGTCAGCGGCGCTGACAGCGGCCGCCGTCTGGCCGACAGATGCCGCCGCCGAGCGGCCCGCAGGTTCGCCGACGACAACGAGCAGCGGCGCCGCCGGCCCGGGCCCGGCCCTGCCGCTGACGGACGGGCCGCCGCCGCCGGCGCCGCCCGACATCCCCGCTGTCCGCCAGACCCCGCCGCCAGGTGAGGACGGACCGCCGCCGGCGCCGCCCGACATCCCCGCTGTCCGCCAGACCCCGCCGCCAGGTGAGGACGGGCCGCCGCCGTCGCCCGACACCCCCGATGTCCGCCAGACCCCGCCGCCAGGTGAGGACGGGCCGCCGGCGCCGCCCGACACGCCCGCTGTCCGCCAGACCCCGCCGCCAGGTGAGGACGGGCCGCCGCCGTCGCCTGACACCCCCGCTATCCGCCAGACCCCGCTGCCAGGTGAGGACGGGCCGCGGCCGCCGCCCGACACCCCCGATGTCCGCCAGACCCCGCCGCCAGGTGAGGACGGGCCGCCGCCGCCGCCCGACGCCCCCGCAGCCCAGCGAGGTTCGAACCAGCAGCCGTGAGATCAGTAGAATGACCGTATTTGTGTGACTGCCCGACATTGGTGCTGCAGACACTGGGCAGGGGGGGGGGGGGGGCAACTAACACTTTAGGTTAGAGGCCCGCAACACATTTAACCTCCTTTAGAGGTAAAGAGGCCCGCAATGCACTTGACCCCTCTCTCCCCACACGCGCGTTGCGACTCCGGTGGAAGAAGACTACAGAAGGTAAAGAAATTGAGTAAATTTAACGAATCGTAAAACTGTTGCTGCAAAGCAGCTGGAGTCGGTGGTAAGCCCGGTTTTGGCGTGCGTATTGTGTTGTTCGACACCGATGGGACGTCGGCCGGCGAGGGCTGGCGACATGCTGAGTAGCCGACCGTCTCCCGAGCGTGGTGTGTGGAGGCACGCGCCGGAGCACCCAGACGTCTGCTGTCCTCCGTCAGACCGGCCGTCCTCGGAGGAGGAGGAGGAGGAGGAGGTCGACACTCACCCGCCCGCTGCCACCCCCGCCCACCGCACCGCGCTGCACCTGGCCGGCGTGACGCAAGGTGAGCAGACCCTGCCGCCAGGCCGGCGGACCGCGCACGCGGCGCGGCGCTGGGCCGGTGAATCAGCGCCGGGTGTCGGCGTCTGAGTCAGAGATGTGTCCACTGTCGCGGTCAGCTACGGTGCGCTCTCTTCTGCGTGGTTCTGGCGGCCAGCGGCTGCTGGTGAACTGGTAACCGGTGTGTGACTCAGGCCGGTGAGTGGTACCCGAGGTGATGCGCTGCTGCAAACGGTGGCCGGGACTCCAGACGAACGCCACGCCCCAGCCCGCTGTCTGTCGCCGCCGCAGATCGCCTGGGGCGTCTGACAGTGGTCCGCAGATCGCATGGGACGGCTCGCAATGGTCCGCGGATCGCTTGGCATGTCTGGCAATGGTCCGCAGATCGCTTGGCACATCTGGCAATGGTCCGCAGATCGCTTGGCACGTCTAGCAATGGTCCGCAGATCGCTTGGCACGTCTGGCAACGGTCCGCGGATCGCTCGGGACGGCTTGCAATGGTCCGCAGATCGCATGGGACGGCTCTCAATGGCCTGCAGATCGCTTGGGACGTCTGGCAATGGTCTGCAGATCGCTTGGGACGGCTTGCAATAGTGCCGGTGTGCGGGCGGAAATGTGTGTCGGCTGTTGGGCTAATTAACTGCCTGGGCCGCTGACAGCTGCTGGCGGGCCGTGATTAACGAGTGTGTGGTGATGAACGTCGCCGCCGGGATCGGACGCTCGCGCGCGCGTGCGTGCGTCCGTGTGCGTGTTCACGGCCTGTGGCAGGTCGGGACTGGTCAGTGCTGCCCCGCGCCGGCCCTCTGGAGCGTCACGGTGGGGACAGCCGCGAGGCGCGTCACAGGATCGGGTGCGGGGGCCGGACTCAGCAACCTGAAGGTACAGGAGTCGGACGTGGTGGTGACGCGCTGTCCCTCGGGTGGCGGCGTCTGCCGGCGGCCGGGCCGGCGCACGTCCCGCCGCCCGCCGCCCGCCGCCCGCGCCCGGCCCCGGGCTGACGGTGACCTGTGGCGGCCGACAGACGAGTCCAGCTCGGACATGCCGGCCGCCCTGAAGGACGCCTCTCCGCTACGGGAGATCATCGAGGCCATGGACGTGGCGTTCCGCGGCCTCAAGACGTCGCTCAGTGACCTGAGCCGGCCCGAGGCGGTCGGGGAGCCGGCGACGCACGGCGCCCGCGGCTCCGGCTCCGGCCGCGGCTCCGGCTCCGGCTCCGGCTCCGGCTCCGGCCGCGGTTCCGGCCGCGGCTCCGGCTCCGGCTCGTTGCTCCGGCAGCACTCCCGGCTCAGCTTCAGTGAGTTCTCGTCGGCGTCCGTGGCAGAGCTAGGATGTGATGTGGAGCTGGTGTTGTGCCGCACGGCCACACGGCCGGGGCTGAGTGCTGTCAAACATTTTGCGCGTGCCGCTCGTGGCATTGGCGCGTTGGCGCATGCCATGGCGCATGGCATTGGCGCACTGGCGCAGGCAGGGCACTTATCTTGGTGTTTGTCTCCGGACGTCCGATGTGCGGAAGTTCGAGGGGTGTACCTGAGGGTCGTACCTGTGGGTTGATGCGAACATGGGGATAATCAGTTAATGTTTAAGGCCCAGATCCTGGCCGTGTCCGGCGGCGCCTGCTCGCTCTGACGCCGCCCTCGGCCGGCAGAGGGCCGTCCGCGTGTCCTGCAAGGACCTGGGCCAGGGCGACTGCCAGGGCTGGCTCTACCTGAAGAAGGAGGGCCGCGGCTTCCTGCACCACGACAAGTGGGCCAAACGCTGGCTGGTGCTGCACGGCCACGTGCTGTACGGCTACAAGACAAGGAGGTGGGCTGGCGCACCGGGCCCGCCTGGCCTGACGGCACCGCCCCGCCCCATCCGGCTGTCGTCAGGCGCACGCACTCTCGACAGCTCGCGCCGTTCCCCGGTCAAAGACACATGGCTGCTTGAACACCAGGAAGCAACCTGGTGATTTCCCTTAGCGTTTGTTTCGAATGGCTGACCTGGTCAGTTGAGCATCTGGCGTGCAACGCCGCAGTCTGGAACCCTTCACATACCCACCAGTACCGGCCGCTCTTCACTGGCTTGCAGTTACATGACATCGCTGGTAGCGGTGTGTGCGTGTGTCGACAGGCGCAGGAGGCAGAGACGCTGATCGCCCTGCCCGGCTACCAGGTGTCGCCGGCCACTGACGTCCGCTCCAAGAAACACGCCTTCAGGGTCCACAACAGAGGTGAGCCGAGCCGGGCCGGTGTAACCGATCCACCGAGGCCGGGCCGTCGGTGGGAAGGCCGCCGCGGCGGCTGGCGGCGGCTCTACTCCGTCTCAGCCGGCCAGCAGCGGCCCGAGACAGCTGGGACGGCCGCGGTGGGACGCGCTGGCTGATGGGGCGGCGTGGGAGGACGGATGTGTGGAGCTGCGGAGACACGTGGGAGCGCTAGGACACAACACCGGTGAGGACCGGGCCTGGCCGGGCACCGGCTGGGGCCGACTGGACCTGGGGCGGACACGTCCAGGAGTGCTCACACCGGCTCACAAGGTCACACCTCTCCCTGCTCATCAGTCGCATCTGTTCACAAGATCACACCTCTGACCCGTTCACCAGTCGCATCTGTTTACAAGATCACACCTCTGACCTGCGCACCAGTCGCACCCCTGACCTGTTCACAAGGTCATACCTCTGCCCTGCTCATCAGTCGCACCTCTGACCTGTTCACAAGGTCACACCTCTGCCCTGCTCATCAGTCGCATCTGTTCACAAGATCACACATCTGACCTGTGCACCAGTCGCATCTGTTTACAAGATCACACCTCTGACCTGCGCACCAGTCGCACCCCTGACCTGTTCACAAGGTCATACCTCTGCCCTGCTCATCAGTCGCACCTCTGACCTGTTCACAAGGTCACACCTCTGCCCTGCTCATCAGTCGCATCTGTTCACAAGATCACACATCTGACCCTGTGCACCAGTCGCATCTGTTTTACAAAGATCACACCTCTGACCTGCGCACCAGTCGCACCCCTGGCCTGTTCACAAGGTCACACCTCTGCCCTGCTCATCAGTCGCATCTGTTCACAAGATCACACCTCTGACCTGTGCACCAGTCGCACCCCTGGCCTGTTCACAAGGTCACACCTCTGCCCTGCTCATCAGTCGCATCTGTTCACAAGATCACACCTCTGACCCGTTCACCAGTCGCACCTGTTTACAAGATCACACCTCTGACCTGTGCACCAGTCGCACCCCTGGCCTGTTCACAAGGTCACACCTCTGCCCTGCTCATCAGTCGCATCTGTTCACAAGATCACACCTCTGACCTGTGCACCGGTCGCACCCCTGGCCTGTTCACAAGGTCACATCTCTGCCCTGCTCATCATTTGCGCCTCTTCACAAGGCCACGCCGCTTCACCCACCTGTGACACCTGTTCATAAAGTCGCACCTCCGACCTGTTCACCAGTCGCACCTCTGACCCGTTCACCAGTAACGCCTGTCCACAAGGTCACACCTGTGACCTGTTCAGTCGCTGACCGTGCCCCGACGTCCGCAGAGCGCTCCCTGGTGTTCGCGTCCGACTCTCAGCTGGACATGACCAAGTGGATGAACAAGATGGGCCTGTCGGCTATCGCTTACGACTCTGCCAAGGCGTTCACCACGGGCGGCTTCTGCCGACCGGAGCCGGACGGCGCCTCCCTCGACAGTGAGTCGCCACCGCGGGCCCGGCCGGCTGCCGGCCGCGGGTCGACTGAACAGCGAGCCACCGGAGCGGTCCCGTGCGGCCGGCGCCAGAGCTGCCTGTGGTCCGCGGCGTACTGTTCCAGTCGTTTGGGGCGGGCTGCGCTGGCACACGGGAGAAGCTGCTGATTCAGTTTGAGCGGCGGCGTCGGCAGCGGTATGCCGTCGGTGTCGGCGGTGTACCGTCAGTGTCGGTGGTGTACCGTCAGTGTCGGCGGTGTACTGTCAGTGTCGGCAGTGTACCGTCAGTGTCGGTGGTGTACCGTCAGTGTCGGTAGTGTACCGCCAGTGTCGGCGGTGTGCCGTCAGTGTCGGTCTTGTGCGGTGAGTGAGCCGCGCGCTGCGGCTGGCCGCGCCGCCGCCTGACGCCTGGTCCTCCCCGGCAGACATGTACTACAGCGACACGGACGAGGAGGACAGCAAGAAGGGCACGCCACTCAAACGGTCAGTGGCCGGCCACTCGGCAGCACCTGGAGGGCACTCGGCAGCACCTGGAGGGTACCCGGCAGCACTGGGAGGGTACCCGGCAGCACTGGGAGGGCACCGGGCAGCACTGGGAGGGTACCGGGCAGCACTGGGAGGGTACCCGGCAGCACCGGGAGGGTACTGGAGAACACTGGGAGGGCACCGGGCAGCACTGGGAGGGTACCCGGCAGCACCTGGAGGGTAACCGGCAGCACTGGGAGGGTACTGGAGAACACTGGGAGGGCACCGGGCAGCACTGGGAGGGTACCCGGCAGCACCTGGAGGGTAACCGGCAGCACTGGGAGGGTACCGGGCAGCACTGGGAGGGTACCCGGCAGCACTGGGAGGGTACTGGAGAACACTGGGAGGGCACCGGGCAGCACTGGGAGGGTACCCGGCAGCACCTGGAGGGTAACCGGCAGCACGTGTGGCTAGCGGGAGGGCGGCGGTCGGGCGGTCTGGTGAGGCCAGCTGGGACAGTCGAGCCAGCTCAGTGTCGACATACGACACCGGCCGTGTGACGTCACCGATCGAACCAGAGCCGGAGAATTAACAGCTAGATCCCAGCGGGGGTATGCCCTTTAAATGTGCTGCTGCCGCCCTGCCGGTGTTTGTTATGTTCGGGTGGTGGCCGCGGCCGGGCGCCGCCTCCGGTTGCAGGTGGGGAATTGCACAGGGCGTGTTCCGGCGGAATGGGCTGGGACCGCCGCCGATCGCCGGCGGGCTGGGGGTCAGTGGACCTTACCGTGGCTGGCATCAGGCTGCTCAATACGCCCGCTGTCTGTCCCGCTCCCGCTTCCCAGCTGCTCCAGCACGCGCCTTGCCGCCACAGACCTGCGCATGCTCAGTGCGCCTGCAGCGGAGCGAGTCCTGCGCACGTGATGAGCGCTGGCGACGGAGTCAAACTCGGCCGTGTGGCCCGCCTGCTCCGGCGGACGGAGCCATGCGACGCTGCTCCGCGACCGTCAGATTCCGCTGTCTGACCCGCACCCTCTGCCGCCGCCTGACCCGCACCCTCCGCCGCCGCCGGATCCGCCGCCGCCTGACCCGCACCATCCACCGCCGCCTGACCCACGCCCTCTGCCGCCGCGTTACCCGCGCCCTCCGCCGCCGCCTGACCCGCACCCTCGGCCGCCGCCTGACCCGCGCCCTCTGCCGCCGCCTGACCCGCACCCTCCGCCGCCGCCTGACCCACACCCTCTGCCGCCGCCAGGCCGCCGCGCGTGTCTGGCGGTGCTCCGGTGACGCCGTCGCCGACGTCGTCGCTGGACCGGGCGCGTCAGCAGCTGCGCCGGTGGCGGGCCGGCTCGCCGGCACCCTCGGCCGGCTCGGCCAGCTCCCTGAGCTCGCTCGGCTCCGAGCGGCCGGCCGTGCGCAAGAAGCCGAGCCTGCGCTTCCTGGCGCGCGTACGGCGCGACAGCGGCGCCTCGGCCGGCGCGACCGGCGCACGCCGGGCCAGCCAGCCGGAGACACAGCCGCGGCCCCAGGTGAGGCGGCGCTCTGTCGGACGCAGCGGCCGACGGTATGAGCGCCGGCGCCGCGGCGTCGGCAGTGGCGCGGTGCCGGCGACCAGTCCCGGCTGCGGCCGTGACGGCGGTCATGGCATCACAGACATATTGGAGCAGGCCTGTCGTGCATAATCATGTTCGGACGTCATTTGATTGGCCTTGAAAGAAGGCAGACTGCACAGGCAGGCTGTATAATGTACTTCAGAATGAACATTGTATCTTAGCGATCAAGGTCATAGCGTTCTGCAGGAACCGATGGGCCCGTTGTTTTCAGCACGAGGTGGCACGCGCCCAGAGTTCGGCTCCGCTGTCGGATGGGTCGGGCGGCCCACCGGAGGTCGCTCGTCCTCGCCAAGGCACGCCGCCGCCGCCCGAAGCCGAGGCGCCTCCAGTACAGCCGGCGGCCGCCCGTCCCCGCCAGAACACACCGCCGCCGTCTGGTCCCGAGCTCCCTCCGGTCCCTGCCGGCGGCCCCAGCCGTCCTCCGCCGCCGTCGTCCGCCGGCTCTCGTCCGTCGGGACCGGCGGAGAAAGGCGCTCCATCGACGCCGCCGAGCGCGCCGGCTGCCGTGTCGGTGACGGCCCGCTGGCTGGCGTCTCCGGAGGAGGTGCGCCGGCTGAGCCGGCCCGCCAGCCAGCCGGCGGCCGAGGCGGCGGCCGGCCGCGCGCGGCCCGTGCCGCCGCCGCGCCGGCCGCGCTCCCGCGGCCAGCCGCCCGAGTACGTCAACTGGCGCCTGCCGTCGGCGGCCGGCTCCGGCTCCGGCGGCGGCGCCGGGCCGACGGCGGGCGCGCGCCAGACCGAGGTGGTGATCCGGATCGGCGGAGGCGGCCGGGTGGAGCGCATCGAGGAGCGCGAGCGGCGGCCGGCGGCCGCCGCACCGGCCGACGCCCGAGAGCCGCCGGCTCTCCGTGCAGCACCGCGGCGTCACGGCCGAGGGCCAGATCGTGGCCAGCATACTGAGCGGCACGCACACGGTGCCGCGGCCGGCGGCGGCCGCGCGCCGCTGCGCCAGCGCAGAGGTCGACCGGCTGCCGGGCTACATGCGGCCGACGCTGAGCAGCCGGCGGCAGAGCGACGCCCGGCAGCGGCCGGCCGACGAGCGCCGGCCGCCGCTCAGCAAGCAGCGCAGCCTGAGCACGTCCGGCCTGGCGGCGCCGCCGGCCGAGCGGGCCGGCCGCCGCCGCGCCAGCGTCGCCTCCGAGCCTGTGCGGCGACCCAGTCTGGACTCGGCGCCAGCCCGGCGGCCGCCGCGCGGCCCCGGCGCCGGCCGGGCCTCCTCGGAGGGGCCGCCGGCGCGGGACGCGGCGCTGGCGAACGGCCGACCGCGCTCGGAGGCACGCTCGGAGGAGTGGCGCCGCCAGCCGGCGCCACTCGGCTCGCTGCGACCGGACGAGCGCCGCCGCGCCGCCGAGGAGCCCCGCCGACGCAGCGCGCTGGCGCCGGGCGCGGAGTCTGTGGCCGGCGCGCCGCCCGCCGACGCGGCGTCCGAGCGCTGGCCGGAAGCGCGTCCCGGTCTCCGCGGCGCAGCAGACGGGCGGCCTGCTGAACACGGCCGGCCGGCGGCCCGGCTCGCCCCCCGACGAGGCGCGCCAGCTGAAGAAGACGTCGCAGTACGAGTGTCCCGCGTGGTCGCCGATGGCGCGTCACGCCGACGAGGCGCGCATGCGGCTGGCCTTCGAGATGGACCTGGACACGGGCGGCGACGACGTGTTCGAGGCGGCGCCGGCGCGGCCGCGCGCGCCGCCCCGGCTCGCCAAGTCGGCGTCCGCGTCCCAGGTGGGCGCGCCGCCGGCGGGCCGGGAGCGGCCGGCCATCACCATCCAGGTGCCGCCGTCGGCCGGCGACGGCGAGCCGCGCACGCCGCTGAAGGTGAGGCCTCGCCGCTGACGGCCCGGGGTGGCGGGTCCCCGGGACCTGGGGAACCGGAGAACCGGGGAACCGGGACCCGGGGGACCGGGGAACCGGGGAACCGGAGAACCGGAGAACCGGAGAACCGGAGAACCGGGACCCGGGGGACCGGGGAACCGGGGAACCGGGGAACCGGAGAACCGGGACCCGGGGGACCGGGGAACCGGGGAACCGGGGAACCGGAGAACCGGAGAACCGGAGACCAAGGAATCGGGGAACCGGGGGAACCGGGGACCCGGGAAACCGGGGACCGGAGAACCGGGGACCGGAGGACCGGGGACCGGAGGACCGGGGACCGGAGGACTGGAGGACCGGGGAGCCGGGGGACCGGAACCGGGAGACCGGGGAACCGGAAAACCGGAGAACCGGGGAACCGGGGATCCGGGGACCGGAGGACCGGGGGACCGAGGGACCGAGGGACCGAGGGACCGGGGGACCGAGGGACTGGGGACCGGAGGATGGGGAACTGGGGAACCGGGGGACCGGGGGATCAGAGGACCGGCTGACAGGGAGAGCAGCGGACTGGGGGGTGCTGAGCCGCCTCTGGCGGACCGTTTTCTCCCCAGCGGTAAGGACTGCAGTCCATGCTAGCCTGTTGCGTCGTGCAGTTGATGATCGTTTGGCCGGTCGCCGGTCCCGTAATTCAGTGAACTTTGGAACCCGAGTCCACCCGCCTCGAAAGATTGTGCCATTGCGGGCCAGTTTACTCACATCTGAGTCGTATTGCCATGTCGAGCAGGTTGTCTCAGCCTAGGCATCTTACGCGTGCGAGTCGAGGCGGTCACGTTTGTCTGGAGTCAAGTGTGATGATGGTTTTACAGCCTTGATGTGGTGTGTGGTCTTCCCGACAGTTGATGCTCGTTTGATCGACCGTGGATCAAGTAACGACCGCGGATCGATCGTTCCCCGATCGTTACTTGTCAGGCTGCCTGAGTAAAGTCATTTTTAAGACAAGTTGGACTGTTGGCTGTCGTGTGTACCGTTTCTCTGTTACCATGTCTCGTTCGTGCCCACCGCCGTCTGCGGTGTTGTCCCGTTTGCTCCAGGCCCATTTGGTTGCCTTATATATATATATATATATATATATATATATATATATATATATATATATATAAGTACGAGTATACATATATACATGTGTCCCTTCGTTGCCCTGGCCCGTTGCCAATAATAGATCCCGTTTGAGTATGTTTCTCATAGTGTTGTCTATAGGACCCGGTTGTCGTCGACCAGTGCTTAAATTACACGTGTGGAGCTTGTGCGGTCGTGGGCTGGTGAATGGATTCGCTGTAGTTGTGGGTTGGGTATTTGTCGAGTCAAGTGCCAAGGCAGCAGCGGGGCGGCCGGGAGCTTCTCACGCTCGTGCTGCGGCGGTCGTGTGGTGGCCGTGTGGTCCGTGTCCACCTGCTGTGGCGGTCGTGTGGTCCGTGTCCACCTACTGCGGCGGTCGTGTGGTCCGTGTCCACCTGCTGCGGCGGTCGTGTGGTCCGTGTCCACCTGCTGCGGCGGTCGTGTGGTCCGTGTCCACCTGCTGCGGCGGTCGTGTGGTCCGTGTCCACCTGCTGCGGCGGTCGTGTGGTCCGTGTTCACCTGCTGTGGCGGTCGTGTGGTCCGTGTCCACCTGCTGCGGCGGTCGTGTGGTCCGTGTTCACCTGCTGTGGCGGTCGTGTGGTCCGTGTCCACCTGCTGCGGCGGTCGTGTGGTCCGTGTCCACCTGCTGCGGCGGTCGTGTGGTCCGTGTCAGCTTCTCTCCGGGCTTCGGCGTCTGCGTCTGTTGCAGCCTGCCATGGGCGTGTCCATGATCGGGAAGCAGCGGCGCACACCCACCTCAGCGTCGTCGTCGCCGCACTTTGTGTTCCCGCCGGGCCCGCTGTCGCCGCCGGGGCTCAGCAGCGGCTACGGCTCGCTCAGCGCCTCCACACACACGCTGCCCGGCGCCGAGACGACCGGCATCAGTCGGGGCATCGCGCACGCGCCGCCGCCGCCGCCGCCGGCCGGCCAGCTGGCGCCGCTGGCCAAGTCGCAGACGAGTCCACAGCTGGGGGCCGGCTGGGCGTTCCGCGTGCTGCCCCGGTACGGCCTGCAGTACCCGCCCGTCTTCACGCCCGACACGTACTCGCTGGCGCAGATGACGGAGCTGCAGCGGGCCGACTCACCGGCCGCCGGCGAGCGCAGCTTCGCCGACTCGGCCACGCAGACCGAGGCCGGTCGGCCGGCGCCGGCGCTGGCGGCGCCGCCGGCCGACGCAGGTCAGTGGCGCAGCGGGGCGAGCCGATACCTGACCCGATGACTGATGACCTCCGCACGCCTGACCTAACCTGACCTGACCTGACCTGGCCGACGGACTCGGCCGCGCTGTGAGCATATCGGGCGCTCTGGGTGGCGGAGGTGCATGGGGTGCCCGCTAACCAGCTGCATGATGTTCTGAGCTGACGCCAGCAGCGGCCGCGGACGGGCGGCGCCGCGTCGCCGCCGTGGGAACTGCGCCGTATGGGGGCATACCGAATCCAGACTCATATGACCTTTGGAGGGACGAATAGCGGGGGGGGGGGAGGGGGACTCTCAGAGGGAGACGAGGGAACTACTCGGGAAGGGCAGCGTGTGATCGTGAGGCGTTATGCCCGCCCCTCCTCCGGCCACGGATACATCAGGGCTGCCGGAGCCGGCTTACAGACCACAGCCATGCCGTGACTCGAAGATTGGAATGTAGCATATTTGGTTTCCCGTCCGATAGCATATCTTGTCAGCTGTCAAGAACCTAGGCCCCACAGATAAGGCAGGGTCGGCAATGTTACCAGTGCCGCGTCGCTGGATGCTGCCGCCTTCCTCAAGGTCCACGTAGCAGGGGTGCACCGTGCTATTATGAACGATACTGAAGGGAGCGGGAGGAGCGTGGGTGTCTGCGCTCCTGATTTCTGAGAATGCTGAGCATTAACTCAGCGGTGACGCATGTAAACGATCGACTTCAAAATTGGTTTGGACCCACTTCCTTTAAAAGTCTCACTTCCATCACTGCCTTTAAAGAAAAGTTTCCCCGGTTTGATAGCGAGGTGCTCCTTCATCCGTGCCGTCATGGCATCCAATGTTAGCCCTCCACGCGTAATGGCCAGGGATAAGTCCTACGTGTAACGACGCTTCAGTTACGGCTCGTAATTACTACTCATCCGGGTCAACACCCCTTAGTTGTATATTTGTAGCTGAACTGGTACCTCCGTCCATGAGACATTGCCTGCAGACAACTCGGGACACCATTTCGTTGTTGTTGCTTCACTTGTAAGTTTATATGGATTCATTTGTTGCCCAAACATTTTCTACTGGTGTGGGTATTCAACGTGCATGTTGAATGTCAATCTGTGGATTTGTGGTAGTCTTAGTTATCTGAGAGGCATTCATCTGCTGACGCGAATGGTCCGCGCGTGGCTCTACTGGCCTCAGGGCTTACGGCGTGGGGAGTCGCCTCAGGGTCACCTTCCGCATAATGTACCCGCACGCCTCTCTTTCGCTCTCTCCCTCTCTTCGTGCCTACGCTCAGTCCGGGGCCCGGGCCGGACAGGACGTCACGCGCCGGGCTTCTCGCCTGGCTGGTGCGCATGCGCAGTGGCTGTCAGCCCGCCGCCGCTCACACAGATGGCGCCACGGGCGACGGGTCTCGCACTCTGCGGCGGAAGAACACGCTGAAGGGCCGCCGGCGCCGCGGCTCGCTGCGGACGGAGAGGATGCTACACCTGCTGGCCCTGCAGCGGGCCGTCAAGGTACCCCCGCCCGGTCCCGATCCGTCGGTCGAGGTGCTCTGGCCTCTCCCCTCCCGCGGGCTGCCTTTCGGAATGTCCTCTGGTGTCACCCTCCGTTCACGTAAGGGACGACCCGCCGGCCAGCCGCCGACAAAACCCCTGTTTTGCTGCGTCCTGCACCGTCTGCGCACGACCTGTGGTGCTCCATCTGCCGTCTGCCCCTCCCCCGGCTAAGATGGCCCCTGCCGTCCCTCTCCATTCCGTGACGCCCCAGGTCCCCTCCCCTTCCGCCCTGTGGAGACGTGTCCTCCGCGCCTGTGCCCGTCTGGCGAGGTGTTCTGCTCGTCCGCGCACTGTTCAGGCACCCCGGCCCATCTCTCAAAGTACAACTTGCGCCCCCGGCGCCGCCATCGCTGCTGAGGTATCCCGTCCACTCGCGGAGGCCGTCCAGGTAGCCCCCGGCTCCACTGGAAGGGGGTGGGGAGAGGCGGGGCTCTGGGCGTTGCCGAGGTAGCCTGCCGAGGCGTGGACACAGACTGTGTAAGCACACATCTGGCGAGGAGGTGCTGAAACACTGGACACCCGCTCGAGCCGAGACCCCCGTCGTGCGGAGGGGCGTGATTATGCCCGTGATGGACGGCGGCAGATTCAGGGCTCCAAAGGCGGGTGGGGTTGAGCTGGGCGCTCTGAGCTGCTTCGTCCACATAGTACCCACGATAACACGGCGCGGAGGGCCGGCTCTACAGCCGCAGAGGTGCCGCGCGGTGCACACTCACCACCGGCGGGTGCCACGGCAGGCCACAGCGCGCGCCTACCCTGCCTCCCCGCGTGCCCTGCCCAGCTATGGCCGGCCGCACCGACTGCCACGGTGGTTTGATTTAACGGTGCTGCAGGCCGGCAATGCTTGCTGGCTGGCGGAGCCCTGTGCACACCGCTGCATGTGCACGCGAGCCAGACGCCCGGTGTATCCTCCCTGGCATGTGCATGATCTGGGGAGGGGGGGGGGGGGGGAGAGGGGCACGCCCGTGTGGTATACACCCAGCGTGGCGACGGTAGGTTGGGGCGCCGTTTCAAGTGTGTTAGAGCCAGGCGTGTAGTCCACGCACTACGCCCGTTTTGTTATGATTGTCTCCACGGCGTTGCTCGGGGACAGGCGTCTCCTCTCACTGCCGGACGCCGCGTGCGCTGTACCTCCGCGCCGTCTCGCCGGTGGGTCCGGAGTGGCCGCCGTCTGACGAATGGTTGCTTCTGGCGCAGGGGAAGCAGGCGGAAGTTGACGCCATCAGCCAGCTACTGCGCACGCCCGTCACGCGCACCCGGCTGCAGCGCTGGCTGGCCCAGAACCAGGACATCATGGCACCGGCGGCCGGGAGCGCCGGCTCCTCTGAGGAGGGCGGGCCCGGCCGCGGCGGCGGCCGCCGCCGCCGCAGCAGCTCGTCCCGGTCGGCGGCGGCCGACGCCGGCCGGTCAGACGAGGACGGCTCCGACTCGGACACGCCGCTGTGAGCCGCCCGCCGGCCGGGGTGCTGTGCCGCACGCGCGGACGGGCTGGAGACGGAGCGGAGCGCCGCCCTCCGTCCGCGTCGGGACGGCCATGGTAGTCAGACTGCGCGCGCGCCGTGTCCGGCTGGGACGGGCCACGTGCGTTGCCTGGTCGCCCGCTGCACTACCGCACGTTACTGCCACTCCGAGCTTGAGCTTTCCTGCCGATCCGGCCTATATAACGTGTTCAACAACATTATGTATTCGACCGTTGATTTGGTGCGATTTCGACCGTTGAAGGGGCATCGCTATAATGCATATTTAGCCACGGCGCAGCTTTGTCCGTTTGCATCGTAGCAGCTTGTGTGCGCCGCCACGTGAATGTCGGGTTTGGGGGTCGTTGCTTTTCAAAGTCAACCGTGTGCGCGCTTACGTGCGTGCGTTTATGTGTGGCGAGATGGTTCATTAAGAAAATACAAACACTCAACACGGTCCATTTGTACAACGCCAAGACCGTCGACGTCCCTGCCGAGCGAGCGAGAGTCGCAGCAGGCCGGGCCAGCCGCCGGCACCTCCGACAAACAGCTGGCGCGATCACGCCCCGCCCAGGCTTCAGGCGGCCAGTGGGCGCTCCCTGCGGAGCGGCGCGGCAGCGGGCTGGCCGGCTCCGGACGGCCCGGCGCTGGCGACCGGGCGCCGTCCGCACCTCGGCCGCCGGCCAATCACAGCCCCCCAGCTCCGTGTCAGCCGGCCGGCCGCTGGCGCGCAAGGCGCACAACGGACCAATCACGTAACAGCGGCGGGCGCGGCGTGGAATGGGGCCGGCGCCCTCCTGAAGGCAGCCTTTGGTACTGGTGGCGCGGTCGACGGCTTACTGTAACACACGGAGGGGGAGGGGGCTCAGCGTCGGAGTCGGCGACAGGACGGCCGCGGCGCGCCCACTACACGGCTGGCCGGGCCCGTAACGCGGACACCCAACACTGAATCGACAGAGGCGGCGGAGCTGGTGACGCCACATACATGCAAGTCCAACAGGCATGGCCGGTCCACATCCAGCCGATCGTCCGTGTGGAACACGCCAAGGGCCGTTTGAGCAACCACCATCGCCATGAGACTTGGTGGTCATTGTTGCCGGTTTCAACTGGCACACGGCCATAAACAGACGTAACTGTTGGAAACGCGACATTACATCATTCTAGTCAATACTTGTCAGATCAGGGGCATTAAAAGGTGCGTGATCAGGAGCAGCATGGCTAACATGATAGCCATATACGTGGTGGCTATCATGCCAGCCATGGCGAGGCGGGTGATTCGTGCGATCAGATGTCAGAAAGACCCGGCCGCCTCCGGGACGCGCCTAGCCGGCGGCCGCCACAGGCTCGGGAGACAGCACTGAACACTGGACAATGGTGAACTCCCAGCACACCCGGGTAGCAGAACACTGGACAGTGGTTGGCCCTGACACACACATGGGTAACGGAACACTGGACAGTGGTTGGCCCTGGCACACATGGGTAAAAGAACACTGGACGGTGGTTGGCCCTGGCATGCATGGATAACAGAACACTGGACAGTGGTCGGTCCTGGCACACATGGGTAATGGGACACTAGACAGTGACTGGCCCTGGCACACATGGGCAACAGGACAATGGACACTGGCTGGCCCTGGCACATATGGGTAACAGACCACTGGACAGTGGTTGACCCTGGCACACATGGATAACACGACATTGGATACTGGCTGGCCCTGGCATGCTGAAGTAACAGGGACCTGGACTGCCACTGGCACACATGGGTAACAGGACACTGGATACTGGCTAACCCTGGTACGCTGAAGTAACAGGGACCCGGACCGACACTGGACGGTGGCTGGCCCCCAGCACACCGAAGTAACAGGGACCTGGACCGACACTGGACGGTGGCTGGCCCCCAGCACACTGCAGTAACAGGGACCTGGACCGACACTGGACGGTGGCTGGCCCCCAGCACAACGCAGTAACAGGGACCTGGACCGATACTGGACGGTGGCTGGTCCCCAGCACACCGAAGTAACAGGGACCTGGACCGACACTGGACGGTGGCTGGCCCCCAGCACAACGCAGTAACAGGGACCTGGACCGACACTGGACGGTGGCTGGTCCCCAGCACAACGCAGTAACACGGACCTGGACCGACACTGGACGGTGGCTGGCCCCCAGCACACCGAAGTAACAGGGACCTGGACCGACACTGGACGGTGACTGGTCCCCAGCACATGCGAGTGACGCGGCACATGCGATTCGTTTGAATCAGAAGCACTGCTTGAAAGCATGGAACATTCTCTATCAACTCACATCTAAATGGATTGTGAGTTTCCCGGTGTTTCACTATGGTCGGCGCCAGCCTCTCTCTATAGACAATCCGAACCACACATACGGCACTGCCATGACCTCGCCCGCCGCCTCCTGGTGGGCTGGAGACGGCCCGCTTACCGTCACAGACGCCTCCCGCCTGGCTGTCGGCAGCGCACCTCACCTTTTTCTCCTTGTCGTTAGCGTTGGCGTTGGCGTCAGCGGCGTCTGCGGCCGGTGGCTGCTCGGCGCCGCCCTCCTCGCCCCCCTCGGCCGGCTCGCCGTCCACGCTCAGGCCCTGCAGCCGCTCGCGCAGCTCCTTGTTCTCATCCTCCATCACCGTCATCTGGCGGGGAGAGCACCGCTCCCGTCAGCCGCGTCCCCACCACCACCACCCCGGAGGAGGCGTCCACCCTGCAGCCCCCGCGGGCCATCACACCAGAGCTCTCCGCCACTGCCGTCAGCAGTGTTGATCGTCATCGCGCATGTGAGACACGCCAGTCATCTGTCGCCGCCGCCTCCACGTGCCCCGGCGTCCGCCCAACATGTCATTACAGACATCACCACGACACTGACGGAGGCGTCGGACCATCACCACCCGCTCGCGACTGAGGCGCGGCCGCGCGTCGGTGGCGCCGTTACCTTCTCCTTCATCTCGGCGACGACGAGCCGCAGGCTCTCCAGCTCCACCTTGTCGGGACTGGCGGCGCCTAGCGTGTTGCGCACGTACTGCAGCGCGTCGGCCGGCTTCTCGGGCTCCTCGTACAGGCTGACCAGGCACCGCGTCAGCACGTCCATCACGCCATTCTTCTCCAGGTACTTGCGAAACTCCTCGCGCTTCGAGTCTTGTACCTGCCAGCAGAGAAGGTGGCGGGCTCAGCTGGTGCCCAGTGGGCGAGAAAGAGGTGTTCAGCTGGTGCTGTGGAGGGAAAGATGGTGGTGCCCAGTTGCTACTGCACCTGGAAAGTGGGTGGTGCCTGGCTGGCAACTGTGGAGCAGAGGTTGGTGTTCACCTAGTGGTGCTAAAAAATGGGTGGTGTCACTGGCACTCAGCTGATGCCTTCATAAAAGTTGTGCTCAGCTGGTAGTTACTGTTTGCAGAGGGAGTAAAGATGATATTCAGATGGTGCTGCAAAAGGAAGTGGTGCTCATCTGGTGTTGCAGAGGGACAGAGCATGTTCAGCTTGTGCTATAGAGGAAGAAAGAGGGACATGCCAAAATGGTGCTGCAGAGGGCAAGAGGGTGGTGCTCAGCTGATGTCACAGAGTGCAAGAAAAGGACATGATCAGCTAATGCTGCAGAGGGAGAGAGGGTGGTGCTCCACTGCCATTACAGAGAGAAAGGGAAGGACATGTTTAGCTGGTGCTGAAGAGGGAGCGAGGGTGGTGCTCAGCTGGTGTTGCAGATGGAAACAGGACATGCTCATTTAGTGCTGCAGAGGAAGAGAGGACAAAATTATTTAATGGTGCCACACAGGAAAGAGAGATGTTCAGCTGTTGGCATACTGTGAAAAGGGTGGTCCTCAGCATACAGAGTACAGAGTACAGAGTACAGAGTACAGAGTACAGAGTACAGAGTACAGAGTACAGAGTACAGAGTACAGAGTACAGAGTACAGAGTACAGAGTACAGAGTACAGAGTACAGAGTACAGAGTACAGAGTACAGAGTACAGAGTACAGAGTACAGAGTACAGAGTAAGAGTACAGAGATAGAAGAGAGAGGAGAGATATGAGAGAGAGAGAGAGAGAGAGAGAGAGAGAGAGAGAGAGAGAGAGAGAGAGAGAGAGAGAGAGAGAAGAGAGAGAGAGAGAGAGATGAGAGAGAGATAGAGAGAGAGAGAGAGAGATGAGAGAGAGAGAGAGAGAGAGAGAGAGAGAGAGAGAGAGGAGAGAGAGAGGAGAGAGGAGAAAGAGAGAGAGAGAGAGAGTAGAGTGCTTGCTTGCTCAGCTGATGCTGCAGTGCAAGGAGGTGCTCAGCTGGTGCTGCAGAGCTGGGCTTGATTTTAAATTGGAGTGACTGTAGACTGCAATGATAAAGTTTTACAAGTATCCCACCAGCATGCAGCTTCTAACAAAAGTGCC
Source organism: Pollicipes pollicipes (assembly GCF_011947565.3). Taxonomy (NCBI): domain Eukaryota; kingdom Metazoa; phylum Arthropoda; class Thecostraca; order Pollicipedomorpha; family Pollicipedidae; genus Pollicipes; species Pollicipes pollicipes. The sequence goes on from NW_023596448.1 coordinate 4,977,566, forward strand.
AGCTGAACATACCAAAAGAACTACTAATATAGGACTCTAAACAAAATACCATAGAACTGCTGCCAAATTTATAATGTATGTGATATATCTATCATTATGTATATACTACCGTATAAATAATACACACAATATTCAAACAGAAACTACTAGACTCCTTGTCTCAGGGCTCCAAAAATATGGGATGGGCATTTACAAGTGGGCAGGGGAAATGGCAGTGGGGAAGAAGGTCCATGACCCCATGTTTTTGATAATGTATAATAGCTTTCAGTGATGCATAAAACAAGGTAGCTTCAAAACTAGCAGAAGATTCGTCGATTTCTGATGCATTCCTACGCCCACAAATCTAAACATCATAAGAAGCACAGAAGTAGTGTTACAATGGCAAGTCATCAGAAACTAGGACTATTCTGGCGCACGTACACTCACCACTTTGTAAGTATTCATCTTGCTTCAGCCGAACGAAACCCAAAGAATCAATCAACCAAGAATACCAATGATCTGAAGAATGTCAGGTAGAAATGGTCACTGTGTCCAACTAATCAAAATACGACGCGCACAAACCCCCACCGCGAACAACACGGCCTAGCACACTCAAACATCCACAGACACCCTTTCTTGTTTATAGTAGTGAGACAGTCACCGAGAATGAGTAAACAGGCAGGCAGATGAGGATACTCCTCAAAGGCTAAATCATGCCATTTAATAAAAATGTGACATATTTTTATTTAAAAAGTGTTGAATACGCAGTCGAACTCCAGTTGTGTGCAGAACCACCAAAGTGCATCTATTAGGCGCAAGTTTCATCTCTATAAGTCCCACCTTTGATTCGTTTGTGGCGCAAGGTCCGCGCCTTTCGCCTATTCGGCTCGTTGCCCGTGTTGAGAGGGAGACGATGTGGGTGGGGATTGAGACCATTTTTACTGCTATGAACTGAAGGTTTTAGCAACCTGAAGAGGTAATTACACTATTTTCCATCATAATTTTTCAAATTGCAACGCATGGTTCTCAGTTATGTAGTTGACGGTCGTTATTACTGTTTGTATGCTCAGGTGCTCTCGGTGACACGGATTAGACCGCGGCCCGTTTCCATGGCTGGTCACTGTTGTTCCGAGGTTAGACATTTGTGGGAGGTATGGCTGTCACCAGTTCGCCGATGGGCTGTGCTTAAATATTTTATATGCATGTAAGGTTTCTGTGCTGCAGAATGTTTGAAGTGAAGACTGACACTGAATGGTAATTTAAATTTATTACTTCCAATATTTAGCAGGCATAGGTTATGTGCTACTGTCTTGGTGTAGGGTTGCCAGGATTTGTGTATTTGGACTTGGAACATTTTCTCCTCTGCAACATTGTTATGCCACACATCTCAATTTATATCAAATATGTCTCAAGGTACAATGCTGAGCAAAACTTGGTTCCCATCTGATAATGTATGTACTTAGAAGGCAGCTGTAAAACAGGCATGACACCCCCCCAAAAAAATCTGCAAAAGTCATAGTTTCCTGCTTTGGTTTCAAGTCTGATGTGCCAGAGGGGGCTGCCAGAATGTTTAGGTTGTGGTTGCACAAGGTGTTATGGTGTACACCTGAGTTATACATTCAGATTCTGGGTTTCTGTGTAATACCCATTGGCATGATGTGAAGTTCCATGAATATGGGGATTTACCTCCTATATCTGCCCTCTGACAGATCCCAGTTCCATGAATATGGGGATTTACCTCCTATATCTGCCCTCTGACAGATCCCATTTATATCTTAAATGATAATCATTAACACCACTGGTCTCAGGATCTCATAACATCTCATCTATGCCTTGTTTGACCTTTATCAACCTAGCTGGTCTCAAAACATGATTTTGTGGCTGGCAGTCAGTCAAGTGCTATGCATGCAGTGCAAGGAGTTATCCAACTTTTATTTAGCATGTTGTCCTGCAGCTGTTGCTGAAGACATCAGTAGAATGCACTTTTGGCATCACAGCAAGATAAAGGTATATATGAAATCTGGGACTCCAGTACTAGGCACATAATTGTAGGTGAGCAAATATGTACTACATGGTTTAAGTCAAGTATTCAAATGTTCACATTCTTCTAGACAGGAGTCCATTGTGACAAATTTTTAGTTTTGGTTTCCCCCAGACTATTTAACTTTCCCAGAATCTGTAGTATCCAAAAATTTACCAGCTGGTGTATGATTGATAATAGTCAACATAGTGATTTCCCTGTTTTTCTAGAAAAAAGTGATATGTTTAGGTGGGATCTGTTGCAGCTAGTGCCCAGGTATTTTAGGTGACAAGATTGTGTGCTCCATGCTGTGAATGCATTGGTTGTTATCAGATATGGACCTCATGTCATTGGCCACCCTAGGAATATACTGTGTGCATCTTCTATAAGGTTGTAGCAATCTCTGTGTAAATATGGTATATTTTGGGGTGTGTGGACATCATTGTTTTTGTGCTACTTACATACTTGCTTGCAAACTTCATCTAGCAGCATATCTTAGCATTGCTTATGTGACTCCATTGTCACAGGAACTGTTATAGCTATGGATATGTCACGTAATATGCCAAATGAATATGCCATTGATGTATATTTCTATGATGTGCCTGCAATATGAATATAGTTTAATTTTAAGAAAGCCACCATTATAATCCCCAACCTTAACACAAACATAATTTTTATCCCAGAGAGTTTCAGGAAATCATGGCCAGCCTTTGAGGCCAACTTGACACATCTACAGCTATCATGATGGCAGAGACAGCCCAAGACACTTTGCTGCTTAGAATAAGTGACTATCAACTAATGGGTGATAGAATTACCCTGATGCTCAGCCTAAATTTTTGACATTTTTGATGGATTTAAGTTTGGTTTTTTGCACAGCTGCTAGTTAAGTTTTGATCTTAAGGACAATAAAACACATTACAAATTCAAGCTGTACCAATAGTGAAAATACTTGGACACCTTACCCAAATGCTTGGGCATTGGCCATAACTGTTGCAGTTGCAGGCCTAGGCCAGATGTCAGCCAGTGCCCTAATTGGTCAAATATGGGTGTGTTTTGTGGTGATTGAGCCCATATGCTGTACACAGCTTTTCCACATCAACACATTGACATAGGACATGGTTCATGCTCGGTATGTTCTGAACTTCAGTACAGTGTCAACCTCAAGCCCTGCATGGACAACTTGTCAACTGTTAGTTGTGACTTTGCTGTTTGGATGTTTGGGAAACAGAGGAGGGCAGAGCAGGTCCTCCTCTTCTGCTCTCACATTGGTGGCCAGGGTGATGGCAAATGGCAGCTAACAGCCCAGCTGAATAGGGTCTAGGATCACTGCCATACTGGGAGTGTGTGGTCATCCACATGCTAGTGGCAGTCCCAGCTGGAGCACTGGTGCTGCATGTGCACCATCACCAGGATTGTTGACTCTGTCAATGATTCTTGCTCTGCAGGCAAGGTCTGGAATTAGATTTGGTGCTCACTTAGCATGTGGCAGGTGTTGGTATGCAAGATTGCAGTACATTTGTGTTGTGTCAGCAAAATGGCTGGCTGGCACCAGGAACTTCTTAGCCTGGGTGGCCGTGCCACGCCGGGTAGTGTGCCGGTGGTCTGGGTGGCCGTGCCATGCCGGGTGGTGTGCCAATGGCCTGGGTGGCCATGCCACACCAGATGGTGTGCCGGTGGCCTGGGTGGGCGTGCCATGCTGGGTGGTGTGCTGGTGGCCTGGGTGGCCATGCCACGCCGGGTCGTGTGCCGGTGGCTGAGAGCCGCCCGTCTCGCGCGGTCACGCGCCGCCCGCTGCTGCTGACCCGGCCGTGTGCCTCTGGCCGCAGACGATGTACCGCGGCGGCTACCAGGAGGACGTGCCGGTCATCACCAGCTATGACGACTACGACGGAGACAAGGTCAGTCCCGCGGCCGGCGGGGGTCCGCCGTCCGGCGGCGGGGGACGGGGGCGGGGAGACCCGGACCGGACCGGACCGGACCGGACCGGACCGGACCGCCAGCCGGGCCGCTCGCCAGCGCTGGGAGACGCGCAGGACCGCAGCAGCCGTCGGCTTCCGCGACTCTGCGGTGCCCTTCAGAGCCCGCGCCGGCTGGCGCTGTGCACTGTGCACGGCTGCGGCGTCAGCGTTTGCGCCCTAGGCTTACCGGTGGAATGGCCTCTTATCTGGTGTTGACGTAATGGTCCAGGACTGGACGTCAGGACGTTCAGTACGTTAGTCAGAGTATCCAGATAATGCGTCCTGCAATGCCCGGCCGGTGGGGAAGCCCCGTACTCTGACAGCCTGGGGAACTGCGTCTTATATTGGACTCAGCCGGCTAGCGTGCGATGCGCTGGCGCGGCCCGGGGCTGCGGTCCGTCCGAGGGAGGAGTGCCGAGGGACGGACCTCCGTGTCGGTGGAGTGGAGTTCGGTGGCGCGGCGGTGCGAGCGCCGGCCGCCGGGCCGGACTGGCTTGCCGGCGGGCTCGGCGCGGCCCGGGGCTGTGGTCCGTCCGAGGGAGGAGTGCCGAGGGACGGACCTCCGTGTCGATGGAGTGGAGTTCGGTGGCACGGCGGTACGAGCGCCGGTCGCCGGGCCGGACTGGCGCGCCGGCGGGTGGGGCGCGGTGCCGCGGCCCCCGCCCCGCCCGGCCGGCGGATCAATGTATTGAGCGCGCCGTGCGTCTCCCGGTAACGGGCGGAGGTCGCCGCCGGCCGGCCGCACTACCTGCCCTGCCACTCCCACCCATACCCACGCGCGCTCGGAGTCGCCTCTGAGAGGGGGCAGAACGACCGACAGTCACGTCCGTAGAGGCCGCGGCGGCGTCAGCTGCAGAGGGCGTGGTGCCCGCTCCCCCCCCCCCCGCTCCCCTCCCCCTCAAGGTGAATCATCGTCGTCAGTGCAGGGGGTGCGGTCGGCGCCGGTTGGCTGGCCGGCCGGTTGGCGGACCGGGGCGGACCGGGGCGCTCCGGGGCCACGTCAAACACCAGTACCGCCGTTGGCAGCCGCGTGCCGGTGCTGGTGGCGGCACGCTGCTGCGTCGCTGGCGCCGAATACTGCGGCGGGTGGCGGCGGCGTAGTGTGATGCCCACTGGAGACTCGGGAGGTGCGGGAGACCGGAAGACTGCGGCCGAGCCGTCTTCGGACGCACCACGGCGACTCCTCTAGTCTTTACTGTCCGCTTGGTTGCTTCACGTTTTCGGCCTTTTTGTCGGTCCTTGTCGGTTGTTCTTTGGGGGGGGGGGGGGGGGGGGGGGAGGGCGGTTCCGGTAGTATGCTAGTTGAGCTGCACGCCTGGAGAAGCTAGAATTACGGGAGTAAGGGAAATAGGGTTCGATTCCCCGCGGTACCCGTCCATTCCGCCAGGGTGAGAGGTAGGGAGGCTATGCGGGCTCAGCAGCTAAGTGCGTCGTAAAACCCGAATACCACGCAGTCTTTTCTCTGTCCGTGCGTGGCACATTCGGCCCGATTGTTCTTGGCCTGGTAGATTTTAGTTTGGTTATCGGTTGACTGCAGTGCACACCGCACGCCACCTGTTTGCCGTTGGGTTTATGTCGCGGCCGGCACCTGTTCGTCGTCCGGACGTGTGGCGGCCGGCGAGAAAGTGCGGCGCCAGCTGACGCGCCACGACCGTCGCCGGCGCGCCGGCCGTCGGGGTGGCGTCACCTTGTGAGCGCTGCTGCCGGCCCGGCTTGGACGGTGGGGATAGGGAAGGGGAGGGGGCGGGCGGCAGACTTTCCGCGTGGCTGGCCTGATTCTCAGCCGATACCGGGGGCAGGAGCCGCCGCTGGCCTGCACGTGCGCTGGTGGGCGGTACGGGCGCGGGAAGTGACTCAGAGAGATGACTGGAAGTGTACGGGCCGAAGTCGCTGAGCTCTATTCGTTGTGAGCGGATGTGACTCTTTAGATGGTATCAGACAACAATGTCGATAAATATGTAGGGTGAATGACCGGAACAATGTAACAGCTATTCGCTACACACAAGTTGCTAGTAGTTATAGGTGGCGCCACTAGCACTGGGAGATCGGCCAACGGCACGCGAGGGCTCCGCGGCATCTAGGGACCATCCAGCGGTGTTGGGGGCTGCGCTGCAGCCGCCCCCTGTCGGTCCAGAGGCCGGCAGAGCCGGCCGGGGCCCCCGCTGCAGCCGCCCCCTGTCGGTCCAGAGGCCGGCAGAGTCGGCCGGGGCCCCCGCTGCAGCCGCCCCCTGTCGGTCCAGAGGCCGGCAGAGCCGGCCGGGGCCCCCGCTGCAGCCGCCCCCTGTCGGTCCAGAGGCCGGCAGAGTCGGCCGGGGCCCCCGCTGCAGCCGCCCCCTGTCGGTCCAGAGACCGGCAGAGTCGGCCGGGGCCCCCGCTGCGGCCGCCCCCTGTCGGTCCAGAGACCGGGCAGAGTCGGCCGGGGCCCCCGCTGCGGCCGCCCCCTGTCGGTCCAGAGACCGGCAGAGTCGGCCGGGGCCCCCGCTGCAGCCTCCCCCCGTCGGTCCAGAGGCCGGCAGAGCCGGCCGGGGCCCCCGCTGCGGCCGCCAGCGCGGCTCTTCACCCGACATGGCGGCGCGCGCGGAGCGGATTTAATGGGTGTGATCGGCGTCGGCAGATGCTGGACGGGTTGCGCAGTGTCTGTTGTCAGCGGTTGGGACGAGCGGCTGGTCTGTCCGGCACCCGGCCGCGTCACCACGCCGTGTCGTCACCGCTGTTGGGGTATGTGTGTGGCGCCATCACAGCCATGCATCAGCACTGGCTGCGGAGAATCAGACGGAGCCTGGTCCAGGACGGGGCGGGGCCCGTCCAGCCACGAGCGGACGTCACCGGCTCATGGTGGGGAGCTGTACGCCAAGACCTGCGCGGGCCATGACCTGACCCGGCGGCCGGGCGGGCCGCGAACGGTGCTGCGCGCTCCGCCGGCCGGCCGCCCCCGCTGGGCGGCTAACGGCGGCCGCTCCGCCTGGTCGGCCGGGCTCGGCCGGCTTCATGCGTGCCGGTCCCGTCTGGCCGGCACCGTCGCCGGGTCAGGCGGGTCACGACACGGCACTGCAGCGGATGTCATACCGCCGCCGCCGCCGTCGGTACAGCTGGCCAGCCGGCCGCCATTCGTGCCATAGGACGGCCGGCCAGCCGGCCACCACCCGTGCCATAGCCCCCCCCCCCCCCCCGGGGGCATGACCCGATCACTCCTGACTAGGAGAGAACCCGATCACTTTTGACGGGGACCAGACCCGACAAATCCTGGTGGGTTCATGACCCGATCATTCTTGGTGGGGGGGGGGGGGGGAGGGGCAAGGCTTGGTCGCTCCTGACGGGGCTTGACCCGATCACTCCTGACGGGAAGAAGACCAGGCCACTCCTAACGGGGGAGGGGAGGACAGGACCCGGTCAGGTCTGATGGGAGCAAGGACCCCATCCGTTGAGCCGCTGTCTAGAAGTGGGGAGGGGTTGTCTTACAGCGGGTGCGTCTCAGCGGCTGTAGGTTGTTCCCTGTCGCGATTGGTGGCTGCTCAATCTGTATGCCGAAACCGGCCGGAATATCGAATCAGATCTCGTGTAACACAATGCTGCAGCAGTGAGCGGAGTGCTTAGCGAACATGCACGTATGTGCTGGCGTGCCGCCTCCGACGGATGGGCCCGCTCGTCTGGACGGGGCCGGCCTCCGCATGGGTTTGCGTTGGAGCTGTCGTTGACCCCGTAGCTCCGCGGTGCACCAACGGCTGGAGGCCTGCCGCCGACCGGTGGTGGGGCGACCTCGGCCGCTAGCCGCGGTGGTCGTGTTCGGAGAGGAGGATCAGCCGGTCATGGCCGGCCGGGCTCGTTCGGATCCTCAGCGATCGGCCGGGGATCCGGTTCCCGTGCAGCCAGCGCCGGCGCTGAGGCTGGGAGGCGGGACGGGAGGATCAGCCGGTCATGGCCGGCCGGGCTCGTCCGGATCCTCAGCGATCGGCCGGGGATCCGGTTCCCGTGCAGCCAGCGCCGGCGCTGAGGCTGGAAGGCGGGACGGGAGGATCAGCCGGTCATGGCCGGCGGGGCTCGTCCGGATCCTCAGCGATCGGCCGGGAATCCGGTTCCCGTGCAGCCAGCGCCGGCGCTGAGGCTGGAAGGCGGGACGTGAGGATCAGCCGGTCATGGCCGGCGGGGCTCGTCCGGATCCTCAGCGATCGGCCGGGGATCCGGTTCCCGTGCAGCCAGCGCCGGCGCTGAGGCTGGGAGGCGGGACGGCAGGATCAGCCGGTCATGACCGGCGGGGCTCGTCCGGATCCTCAGCGATCGGCCGGGGATCCGGTTTCCGTGCAGCCAGCGCCGGCGCCGAGGCTGGAGGCGGGACGGACGCGGTTACAGGCAGAGGAACAGAGGTGGCAGGGCGTAGTGGGCGCCGGCCGTCGGCAGACACCTCTGCGCCCGCTCTGCGTGCAGAGCAGTGGAGGTCGCGCCACCGTGTGCCGATTCCAGCCGGAGCAGGCGGCTTATTAGCAAGGCTTCGACTCGGCCGTGGCTGTGGGGCACTGGCCAGTCCTCCAGTCCGTGTGTGTACCCCCTCTCTCCGTACACGTGACCGTCCGCAGAGCTGTGTCCTGCTCTGCCAGTATCATACCATTCGTCCGCAAACCCTCATAAGAATACAAACAGTGCATGGGTACGTTTAGAGCGACATGAATGCATGGAGTAACTCTGCTCCATGGTGGCTTTGCAGCAGCAGTAGCGGAATGCCCCCCGTGACACTGCTAGTAAACGTATGCACCTGCAGGTGTGACAGATTTTGCTGTTAATGGGGTCTGCAGCTACACCCCCGCCATTGAAGACAATTAGCGTTAATTACGTCTAGGATGCTGCCTAGAAAGAATGAGGGCACATATCTCATTAGACCCCTCACCGTTTCCCGTTGGCCCGTTACTCTGCGTCGGTGGGGGCGCGGCCCAGAGCGGTGCAGTGGTGCCGCGAGCCTAGCCGGCCCCATGAGCGGCGGCCGGTGCCGGCGGCCGGAGGCGCGCTCTCATGCGTGTCCGACGCTGGTTTATGCTCGCCACGGGCCATGAGGGCGGCGCGGCCGGCGCCTCGCCTCTGAACCGAGCTGGCCGGGTTCCGCGCGGCCGCCCCGCCTCCCCGCCTCCCATGCCGTCTGTAATTGGGAGCGGGCCGCCACCGCTGCCGCCGCTGATTTACGGTGCTGACCTGCGGACCGGAGCCCGGATCAGGACGCCGCTCGAACGCCGCAGCGGCGCCGGACGGCACCCCGGCGCAGGGCCCGCGGACAGCGTGAGGGCCGCACCGGCCAGCAGTCCACTTGTGTCGACTGTCGAGCGGCGTGTGTGCAGGGCGTCGAAGAGGATGGGTGTGAGACACAGTACACAGTGTCGTAGAGCCACGGAGATGTCACCGCAGTGGCGAAGTTGTTCGGGGATATTTTCTGATCCATGGCATGCGTGGCCATTGCCATACCTTTCGCACCCCACATCAAGGTCATACCACGTTCTCGATCGGAAAACCTATGACGGGCAGAAGTGTCAGGGAGTCAAGCTGGCTGCGGACCGTTAAGATCAAAGATCAAACGGTCAGGCGTTCATGAAAATATGAATGGCGGGTGTCCCGGCATGGCCAGCTACCATGGTGCACACTCAGTACAGGAGTCACGCAATGCTATTTGAGCGCCCAGTCTGGACACAGCAGGCGTCTGCTGCCGAGGTCATCCAGCCTGAACCGTTACGTGCTGCCGCAGCGGGGCTGAGCCATGTCGCCCTGCCCGCCGCGGTGCCGGTCGGCCACGTGTCGCAAGGTGCTGCCGCCAGGTGCGGCGGGGGCACCAGTCAGAGCGACGAGGGAGCAGGGAGCTGGGAAGGAGCGATGGGTGGAACAGGGAGCTGGGAAGGAGAGGTGGATGGGACGGTGGGGAGGCCGCTGAACGGAGCGGTGGGGGAGGCCGCCGTACGGAGCGGTGCGGGCGGCCGCCGTACGGAACGGTGGGAGAGGCCGCTGGACGGAGCGGTGGGGGAGGCTGCTGGACGGAGTGATGAATCGGATGCCTGTGCGGCCGCGTAGCGCACCGTTGACCTCCGACGATGGGAGACCGGAGGCGCCGGGGGTGCGTGGGAAGGCGGGAGGCCTTGTTCCGGACCGGCGCCCGTTGAGCGATCAGCCGTGTGCCCGGCGCCAAAGCGCCTCGTCACTGCTGGCGCTCCTCTTCCGGAGGACTGGCGGTGCCGCCTTGTCACTGCTGACGCTCCTCTTCCTGAGGACTGGCGGTGCCCGTGACGCGCAGATATCGTGTCTGACGGCCGAGCAGAGCATTGGGGGGGAGGGGGGGGGGGGGCGATGTCACGCTTTCACGGGGCCGTGTGACATAACGCCGTCGGTTACGGCGCGGCGGCTTGTTGGCGATCGAGCCGTGAAACAGTGGCGCGCCGGCGGCCGGCCCGAGTGTCGGCGTTCGGAGCGACAGCTGCCTCTGCGCCGGCCGGCCCGGCCGGTGATGGGAAGCCGGAGCTGCGCCGATTGGGGCCGCCGGCTGCCCTCCTAACCTTTTTTGCCGGAAACTGCTCCGGCCAATCTGCTCGGGACATCGAGGCACGGCGGCCGGCGCCGGCGCCGCTGGTTTGGTGTGATTACCATGTAATTTTACCCGCATCCAGCGTCCTGACCTAACGTTTGGGCTAACGGTGTTTTACAAGCGTTTTACACATTTAGCATAGATTCTTTATAGCTAACTCCAATGCCCTTTAGCATAGAACTTCCACTTTAGATAAAGATAAAAGTCGTTTTAACAGTTGCGCTCCCTCGCGACTGGCTGTGAAACAATTTTTTAGAGCCATTGGTAACAGTTTTCGGAGCATACTTCCAGTCCACTCACTCGATTGGCCTTAGATGGTGAGATGAAGCGTTACGGACATCTGTTTCAGTGGCACGTTTGATGATCGTCACCGCCGGTGTCATCTCCATGCTCTCGCGTAGTACCGCGGCGTGGTCGTGATTGTTGGCGCTCCGTGTGAGGGCCTCGCCGACGGGCGGAGCGTGCGATGTGGTGGTGCTGCTGGCTGAACGGGGGATGGGGGACCGTTGGCAGCGGCGGCGGCACAGGGCCGACAGCGAGCTCCCTGAACTCTGACACGTGCCCCGATGTGGGGCGGCGCTGGAGACAACACGTGCTGCGTGGGCCGGATGGGCCTCAGACGGCTTTTAAACCGAGAGATCGTCACGGACCGCCTCTGCGCAGCGCGCCGGGGGCTCCAGGCGAGCAGACGTCACGTGACGGACCGGCAGCTGGCCGTGGACCGCCTCTGCGCAGCGCGCCGGGGGCTCCAGGCGAGCAGACGTCACGTGACGGACCGGCAGCTGGCCGTGGACCGCCTCTGCGCAGCGCGTCGGGGGCTCCAGGCGAGCAGGCGTCACGTGACGGACCGGCAGCCGGCCGTGGACTGCCTCTGTACAGCGGCTCACTGTCGACGGCCCACGACACGACGCAGGGGCGATTGAGACGGCGAGGCCACCCGGAGCAGAGGGACCTGAAGAGAGTAAACTCAGGACCAGCAGAGAGACCTGAAGAGAGTGAACTCGGGACCGTACGGCCTGGATGGCAGCGAGTCTGTCTAGGCGTCCAGCTGAGGTCGGGACGGTCCAGGTGTACCTCTCCCAGTGTCCAGCTTAGGTCGGGACAGTCCAGGTGAACGTGTCCCAGTGTCCAGCTGAGGTCGGGACATTCCAGGTGGACGTGTCCCAGTATCCAGCTGAGGTCGGGACAGTCCAGGTGGACGTGTCCCAGTGTCCAGCTGAGGTCGGGGCAGTCCAGGTGTACCTCTCCCAGTGTCCAGCTGAGCTCGGGACAGTCCAGGTGGACGTGTCCCAGTGTCCAGCTGAGGTCGGGTCGGTCCAGGTGGACGTGTCCCAGTATCTAACTGAGGTCGGGACGGTTCAGGTGGACGTGTCCCAGTGTCCAGCTGAGGTCGGGACAGTCCGGGTAGACGTGTCCACAGGTGACCGGCTGGCCGGGATGCCCTCGCTGGCAGGCACCGTTCCGGCCCATCTCGGGCCGCTCGGAGCACGCGCCGGCCGGGCGTCGCGGCGTCACAGCTCAGTGGACAATCCGCTGCCGGAGAGCCGGCTTAGCGGGCCGACATCCGCCCGCCGCGGCGCCGCCGGCGACAGCGGCGCGGCGCCGCCGCTGTAATCACGGCTGTCACCGGCCGGACGCCCGGTCCGGGAGGAGGCGCCGCCATCAGCGGCCACCAGCGCGCGGCCGCACGCCCACACCGGCTGCTGTCTCAGTGCCAACTGGCTAACGGAAATTTGTCTGTATTGATATATCACCGCGGCGGCAGCGGTGGCGGCGGCGCGGCGGCAGAGGCGCGGCGGCGTGGCGCGGAAAATCGGTGCGCCCTGACTAGGACGCGCGTCTGATGGATCTGTTTGTTCACCTCCACCCCCAGTCGGTGTCAGCCGGCCGCCGTTGCGACCGCAAACAGAGGCGTGGGTGGCCTCGTCTGGTGCCGCCGGCGCGGCCGGCAAGGTCGGCCTAGTGGGCGCAGCTGGGCTATCCGGGCCGAGCTGCGCTCGCCCAACCGTAATGAGCGCGTGATGGCGCCAGGCCGGGACACGGGTCAGCGGGCGGCCTGCGGCGGCGGCGGCGGCGGCGAGCGCGCGCGTCACGGCTGGCCGCCGCATCTAGCGCAGACCAGTCCGCGCCGGCCCCGGCCCCGCAGACACGACCGGTCATGGCCTGGTGCCCCTACAGCCGGCCCCTGTCGCCTCCCCCTGCCGCCTGGTTCTGCCGTGTCCTCGGTGATATGTGTGGTGTTAGCGCAGACACATCGTCTTTGAATCCCGTTCTTTCACGGATATCCATCTTCGAAGATGTCCGGCTCCGAGGATGTCCATCTTGGCCTGTCGGTCGGTCGTGACACCGGCCGGCTGCCGTCGTGTCGGTCGCCGGCGGACGTCGCCGCCTCTCTCGCCGATCGTGACACGTCGGCGCTGCGCTGCTCTGGGCTGCTGGCTGCCGCGCTAGAGTTGCGCCGGCTCCGTTACCCGGCCTGCCCCGGCCGTTTCGCCGGTACGGGCCGCTCAGCCACGGGCCACGGGTCATTGGTTGGGTGGCTGCGTTCCGCCGGCCGGGGGTGGCGTCGTGCTGTTTGACGGTACCGGCACCGACACCTGCGCCGCCGGCGGCGGTGTGGTCGCGGCCAGAGTGGGCGCCACGCTGGATGTGGTAGCGTGGTGGCTGCCGGCGCTGCCGCTGAACTGGGTGTGCACCTTGGTGCCGTGGCGCGAGAGGGTGCCGAGCGCCAGGCCGGCGACCGCCAGCGTTAGCAGCGCCACTGTGGCGCCGCAGCACACCAGGAAGCAGGCGTTGCGCGACACGGAGGTGCGGCCCGACGTCGAGCCCGACCCCGGTACCGGCGTGGCCGGGTAACTCTCGGGCTGCGGCACCACCCACGGCTGCGGCTGCTCGCCCACCGCCGGCCCACTGGTCTTCCAGCTCGGCGACTGGCTGGCCATGGCCGCTCACAGCGACGCGGCGGCCGGCGCAGAGCACAAGCTGGTGACACGCGCCAACGGGACCACACTCACGCCCGCCGGCTGACACAGTCTACTTCAGAACAGTTCTCCGCTTCGGTTGATTGACCGGAAATTTGGAAAGTTGCTCTCATCCTGTAACTGGGAATTTGGCGACTCCTGACCGGTGTGATCGGCTGTGTGATGTCCTGAGTTCCTGTGTCTTCACTCACGACGCAACAATTTTGAAAACTTGTTTCGTAACGTGACGTTTCGCTCGTGAATCCTCTGATACGAAGAGTGTTTAAACAGGTTGAGGGGTGATGCATTGTATTGTGGCAGAGTAATAGATACCGTGTTGTGGTAGTTATGTAAGGGAGGAATCGCATAGCAGCTTACCAGAGCAGCGGGTTTTTACGGAGTTTTGTTTTCGCTGCGATCTGCACATACGTAGTATAACTTCAAGATTCAGGCACACTTCACTGATGGTGTCTACGGCTTGGCACGCTGACCATTCCAAGTACAATCCGTATTCTCTATCAATTTGCGTGGATGCCAGCTGACGCGCCAACGACAGTATGAAGTCTCAGTTGCTGCTGCATTCGGGCGCTCAGAAGGCCCCAGATGAAGCGCGATCGTAAAGGCCGTGAGCAGTGGCCATCTGCCGTCCGACGTTGATCAGCCAGCCATGATGAATCGACTATGCAAAAGCTGCCGGGCCGGTGGTCGGCCGGAACGGTACCCATTCCCGCATTCCCACGGGCTTCACGGTCCACCAGGCCGGGGCCGGCCGCCGTCGGCGCCGCTCCGTCTCGTTCGTCGGCTGACGCCGTCCGAGATCCCGGCGCGCGTCGCCGGTCTCGTCGCTCAGGTCGGCACGCGAGCTCCGTCTGGCCGGGGGCGGCCCCGGCCCTGTCCGCTGACGTCCAGCGCCCGCCTCCCGTCACCGGCGCCGCCCACCGCGGTCGCCGGCTTCGTCAGCGATGACGGCCAACGCCACTGGTCCCTGCCTGCCCAACAGCACGGTTTCGACGTGGGTAGGGGCGCCGGGGTGCACAGCCACGCTCTGACGTTCTTCTGTGTGGTGCCGCGTCAGCTGCTGTCAGCAGACCGCGTGTAACTCACCTCGGCCGCTGGAGCAGAACACTGAAGCTGACAAAGGAAACTGAATGTCACTTGCTGCCGTTTGTTTGACATGGAGGTTGTGAATCTTGAGAGGTCAGAACACTAAGGCGCATCAGATGTCCGTGCTTCCTACGGGAAGCGGTCGACAAGGGACTGAATTTATCCGTCGTGGCAACTCGAATCAACACATGCCTCTGTGGACCGGGAGTGGCCACCACTCCGTCACGTCGCCGTTGTTGCGGGTAAGCGATACACATCGTCCCGTGACTCGTGTGATGTCTTCGTCCAGCGGTTCGGCTCAGCGCAGTCGGAGAGAGAGAGAGAGACGTGTAGCGACGCGGCGATCTGTATTGGACCGATCCAGTGACGTCCTGCCGCTGCTATCTTAGGCAGGCACGACATAACATTAAGTTCGAGTGAACAACCACTCATAAGTCAGCTTGCATACACGCACCTATCACGCGTCCCGTACGGTCCGCCACGGGACGGCGGTCAGCGCCCGCGGCGATAGGTCGCATTCCACCGCGCGGCCGAGGCCGCGCCGCGACACGGCAGGGACGGCATGCTGTGCCGCCGGGCCGGCTGGGCGTGCTCACAACAACTCGGTCCCGTGTCACGGCTCGTGGACGGACGGAACCACGTGACACGACCTCTTGTTACCGGTCACGACGAACGTGATCACCCGCAATTGTGCCGTGTGCCGGGGCGGCTGCCGGCTCCTCCTCCTGTGTGGGATCACCAGTGAGCTCCCTCCCTTCGCCCAGCTTACCGGGAACCATGAAGTCAAAGCGTGCCTCGGCTAAATATCGCGCCGCAGTGGAGCTGTTTTCGAGCCGCCTATCGCGGGCTGGCTGCAGGTGTGCGCGTGCGGTGTTACCGGGTACCCTGTTGTCCCGCTTGGTGGCTGAGGAGGGCCGACGCCAGTTCAGCTCTGACCGGTGCGGTAGACGCCACCGCTGTCCTGGCGGCCGGGGTGCCAGAGGAGGCCCGGTGCCGACCACCAGCCGCTGCTGTCCTGGCGGCCGGGGCGCCAGAGGAGGCCCGGGGCTGACCGCCAGCCGCTGCTGTCCTGGCGGCCGGGGCGCCAGAGGAGGCCCGGTGCCGACCACCAGCCGCTGCTGTCCTGGCGGCCGGGGCGCCAGAGGAGGCCCGGTGCCGACCGCCGGCCGCTGCTGTCCTGGCGGCCGGGGCGCCAGAGGAGGCCCGGGGCTGACCGCCAGCCGCTGCTGTCCTGGCGGCCGGGGCGCCAGAGGAGGCCCGGTGCCGACCGCCGGCCGCTGCTGTCCTGGCGGCCGGGGCGTCAGAGGAGGCCCGGTGCTGACCACCAGCCGCTGCTGTCCTGGCGGCCGGGGCGCCAGAGGAGGCCCGGGGCTGACCGCCGGCCGCTGCTGTCCTGGCGGCCGGGGCGCAAGAGGAGGCCCGGTGCCGACCGCCGGCCGCCGCTGTCCTGCCGGCTGCAGCGCCTGGCGGCCGTCCATAGTTATGCGGCTGGCGTGAAACCGTTAAAGCCAGTTACTCGAGTAACTTCTAATGGAGTGAGGCAAGTGGCTGGCGTTGCGCGGCATCAGAGAATGGCCCGTTATGCTGCCCGGCGAGAGCGAGCTTGTATCGTGCACTAACTTATCTCGTTACTGTGCCGACTCAGAGCATCAAGGTAGAGGCAGAGTGGCCCGCGCACGTAGAAAAGGCCAAAGGAGGATAACAACGAACAGAGAGGATGAATAAAACCGACGCCCCGCAAAAATCACGCTACGGCTCATCGTGTGGGCCTCCACACGCGCGTGACATACGCAAGGGACAGTCGAGCGTGGTGAGGAGGGTGATGGCACAATGGTGGCAGTTGTCCTGACATCGCTTTTCCACCTAACGACAAACCGTGTGACAAATTGTCATGCTCTTAACTGAAACGGCGACACGCGTCGAGGTATACTTTATCCTGGCGGCCATTACTGCTATCACTGGCGCGGGCGTGTCTGGTGCGGGGGACACCTGGTGCCGCTCCGGCTCAGGCGTCCGGCCCCTGGCCAGCCGGCGCCCGGCCGAGGTACGCTCGCTGCGGTGGGCCGCCGGCCGCCGGCGTGGCAGGCCGGCCGGCTCTGCGGGCCCATTAGCCGGCCACCGGCAGCTGGTGTGGTCACTGCGGCCGGAGGCTGGTCGACTGGCGCGCCGCTGTGCCGGCCGCCACACTCCGGCCACGGCTGTACCGGCCGCCACACTCCGGCCACGGCTGTACCGGCCGCCACACCCCGGCCACGGCTGTACCGGCCGCCACACTCCGGCCACGGCTGTACCGGCCGCTACACCCCGGCCACACCACACTGTCGCCGGTCTGCTGTGGTGCCGCTGTACCGGCCGCCACACTCCGGCCACGGCTGTACCGGTCGCCACACCCCGGCCACGGCTGTACCGGCCGCCACACCCCGGTCACGCCACACTGTCGCCGGTCTGCTGTGGTGCCGCTGTACCGGCCGCCACACTCCGGCCACGGCTTTGCCGGCCGCCACACTCCGGCTACGGCTCTACCGGCCGCCACACCCGGGCCACGCCACACTGTCGCCGGTCTGCTGTGGTGCCGCTGTACCGGCCGCCACACTCCGGCCACGGCTGTACCGGTCGCCACACCCCGGCCACGGCTGTACCGGCCGCCACACCCCGGTCACGCCACACTGTCGCCGGTCTGCTGTGGTGCCGCTTTACCGGCCGCCACACTCCGGCCACGGCTGTGCCGGCCGCCACACTCCGGCCACGGCTCTACCGGCCGCCACACCCGGGCCACGCCACACTGTCGCCGGTCTGCTGTGGTGCCGCTGTACCGGCCGCCACAATCCGGCCACGGCACACTGTCGCCGGTCTGCTGTAGCGCCGCCGTACCGGCCGCCACGCTGCTGCCACGCCACACTACCACCGGTTGCAAGGATCGGTAGTGTAGTTGTAAAGCTGGGGGTCCGGGGAACCAGAGGTGCGGGGCTGGATTCCCCGCAGTGCCCGCCTTTCCTGCCAGGGTGAGAGACAGATGACGCCACGGAGCCGTAGCAGCTGAGTGCGTCGTAAAGTCCTAATCACCTACCTGTGCGACGTGTGCACACGAAATAAAACGCCTGGAGGACACATGTATTATCATCGCGCGTTAGTGTAAGTGCTGATGGCCAGATAAGTTGCACCGTAAATCCACAGTTCCGATCGCAAAGTAACCATGAAAGTTATTGTAAGCTGAAAACGTCGTAAATCTCCTAATGCTGATCTCGAGAACGGGGAAATACAACTTCCTCTGAGAACGCCCTTATTATCAGCTGTCGTTTCCGACCGGGCTCTGTTCGGTGCTGCTGGCGCTCGCCGCGCTGCCTGACCCCGTAATCGCAACGGGCGGCTGAGGGCATGCAATCTGATCCGGCCTTACCGCAGTGACTGTCGACCGCACAAAACGGGTTTGATTGAACACGACTGCTTCTTCTACGCTCCCAGCTGTAATGATGGACACCTCTTTTATTCATTTGTTGGTCGTTCGGACCACGCATGCCTGCATATTGATGGCTAGAATGCTGTTGATGGTTTCATAACGAGGCTTCGCTATGTTTGGTCTTCCGGTAATGACGCTTGCTTCATCGGACTTGGACCATCAGCCGCTGGCCTGGTATTAGGCCCTCCCAGTGAACCACGCTCCTGTGTGACTCGAGTATTCCATTGACTGAGAGGCTTACAGGATGTCGGACTGTAATCTGCAGTTCCCTGAAAGGATGTGATAGTCATCAAGTTAAATAAGACTACATCTTCAATCATATGGCAAGCCATTTGTGATTTCACTCTACGACCAGTTCCTGTCAATAGACCTCAGGTGTGGGTAATTTGTTAGATGGTCCACCACCTGCGTCAGCCTCACGGCTGCTGGCGCGGCCTGACTGGCTGACTTGTCCACCAGCCGCCGACGCCGCCAGCGCGGCGCGATCGTCTCCGGTACTCTGCGGTAGATTTGGCGCAGCTGCGCGCCGGCGGCAGTCCTGACGCAGCCACCGAAGCGCCGCCACCGGCGCGAGGGCGGATAATTGGACATGCTTTCTGCGCGCGCGCCGATTCGGGCGGTGATGAGACTGCAGCGTCGCGGGTGGCGGTGGCGGCACGGCGGGCGCGGACGGCGGGCGCCGGCCGGCGCTGCCGCGGCCCACACCACCCCCAGCCCCAGACCCAGACCCGGACCCAGACCCGGACCTAGACCCGGACCTGGACCCGGACCCAGTCCCAGACACAGACCCGGACCCAGACTCAGATCCAGACCCACACCCAGCTCAGCCCCAAACCCAGACCCAAACCCAGACCCAGACCCAGATCCAGGGCCGACAGTGGCAAAGCTCGGAGCCGCGCTGGCCACTGTCGGCAGCTGTCGTATCGGACGGCTCGGCACTGTGCCCAAATCTCTGGCACCTTTCGTGCATCTGTGCGTGTCGCGAAAACCGACGTGGAATGGGTTATGTGTGCTGTTACGTTTATATGTGCTGAAGAGTAATCGCAATGTGACGTGTTTGATGTCAGTCCGGATGCGTGCTCGACCCGGCGGTCGCGCCGGCTGGCCTCCCCCGTCGCAGTGTGGTGTGACGGCCCCACGGCCGTGCTCCGCGCACGTGCGGAGAAATGCAGAGGCCGCCACGGTGCTGGTGGTACGGTGTTGTTCCGTGTCGCGGTCGGTCCGCCTTCAGCCAGGCGGCCCGGCGGGCTGGCCGCTTGTTCCGCGTTGATGTCTCCGGTCGCGGCTCCGACGCCCGGCCGGCCCGTGCTCGCATTCGGGTCGGCCGGAGTCAGGCAGCCTCCTCGTCGCTGTGCTCTGGACACGCTTGCCTGGTTTCCGAAATGTATATCGTCGCCTGTCGTCGGACGCCAGCGACTCTGAGCCGTACGGCCGGGCGGCGGCGGCCGGCGGCGGGCGTGAGTGGCGTGCGCGGCCGGCCGGGCAGACCGGCGCGGCGCCGGCCGGCTGCCGCCAGTGGCTGGCGGCGGCCGGCGGCGCGCGGTCGTGGTGCTCGCGGTGCGCCCGAGTGGCGACACGACACTGACGTCATGGTGAAGAGCATGAAAGAGTTCGCTTCCCGCTTCCGCCGCGGCAAGACGGGCGGCAAGCCCAAATCGGAGGTGAACTCGGCTCGGTCTGTGAGGAGCGAGAAACTCAAGGCCATCGAGAAGACCAAGTCGAAGAACTCTGTGGGCCGCTCCCTGAAGCGTCAGAAGCGCGAGCAGCTGCGCCAGCTGCTGGACAGCTTCCCGAAGGAGGTGGCTGCCGGCGAGGAGGCCGCGCCGGCAGGCGGTGGTGTCGCGCAGATGGTGCGCCGCGAGATCGAGCGCGAGCTGGACCAGCTGGAGGTCGAACCCCACCCGCGGCGTCCTGCCGACGCCGATGGCGACAGGAACGCTGACGGCGGTGGCGGAGGCGGTGGCGGAGGCGGAGGCGGTGGCGGTGGCGGTGGCGGTGGCGGTGGCGGTGGCGGTGGTGGGGACGGTAGCGACGGCGATGGCGGTGAGGACGAGTTCTACTCGACGCGGCTGGAGGTGCGACGTCGCGTGTCGGACGCCACCCGGCGGCCGCGCGCGCCACCCGTCGACGGCCGCTCGCTGGGCAGTGAGTACGACTCGTGGGCCGAGCAGGAGGACAACTTCCACCGGCTGTACGAGCCCATCGACTACCGGCTGCAGCTGGACTCGTGGCGCGACATGAGCCGCGACCAGATGCTGGAGCACGTGCGCAGTCAGCGCCTGCGCCGCGAGATGCGGCACATGAGCCGCGCTGAGATCCTGACGCGCATCATCACCCTGCACCGTCAGCCGGTGCGGCTGGCGCGCCGCCGGCCGCGCCGCGCCGGCTCCAGCGACGACGGGCAGCCCGAGCGGCCGCGGCCGGCGCACGTGGAGGCCGAGGTGCGCGTGGTGCGGCGCGCCCGCCAGCCGGAACGGCGCGAGCCTGACGGCCACTCGGACACCGACTTCGACGAGAGTGAGTACGTGTCGCGCTCCGAAGTGCTACGCAACCTGCAGGGCTCCGCCGCCGCCGGCCGCAAGTACGTGGCGCGCCTGGAGATGACGCTGACGCCGGCGGCGGGCGCGCCGCCGCGGCGACCGCGCTTCGACGCCGCCTCGGCCACCGACTGGGACTCGTGCTCGTGCACCAGCTGCGGCTGCGACTCGTGCTCTACGGCCAGCGGCGGCACGGCCGTGCGGCGCGGCCACCACCGCGACCTGTACGTGGTGAACGGCGCCGTCGAGTCCGAGCTGAGCGGCGACTCGTGGTCGGCGGCCGACTCCGGCGACGAGCCGGCCGCCAAGAAAACCTCCGACCACGTCATCGTCGAGCAGGAGCACCGTCTCAAGGCGCTGTCGCGGCTCGACGACGACAAGAAGCGCAGGCTGGGCGTGGACATGGTGGCTTTAGTGCAGCCGGTGAGCGTGGCCACGCTGCGGAAGCAGCGCCAGGTGAAGGAGCTGCGTCGCCAGCTGAGTGACTACACCGGCGACTGGGAGACGCTGGACGACATTCGGGCTGGCCGCAAGGAGCAGATCGTGCGTGACCTGCGTGCCAAGCTGTCTGAAACCCGGCAGCAGCCGGACGGCGACCAGCAGGTGGAGGAGCTGAAGCGGGCCCTGCTGGGTGCCGCCGAGGCCGGCGACGACGGCGCCGCACCGCCCAATGTCAACCTCGGCCTCATCTATGTGCCCATGGAGGAGAACCACAAGACCAACTCGGGCTCCAACAAGACGTCCAGCAGTCGCGAGGTGAACACCGACGCGGACACGTTCGGCAGCCTGGACTCGCTGATATTCGAGCCCAAGCCGCCGACCACCGAGGCCATCATTGAGGAAGAGGAGGGCGAAAAGCCGGCCGAGGCCAAGGACTCGACCTGCAACTGCTCCACCTCCGAGCAGGACAGCGAGTCCTCGGAGGAGGAGAGCGACGATTCGGTGGAGGTCAAACAGAGGAGCCGGGAGCGTTCGCTGATGCCAGACAGGATCATCAAAACCACTCAGATCCAGGTGCCGAAGAAGGACGGCTTCTTCAAGCGGCTCTTCCGGTTCAACCGGAAGCCCAAGAAGGTCGATGGTGAGTACGAGGTCCCTCAGGAAATCAAAGACTTTGACCACATCTTGAGCGTGGCCATTGACTCGGACCCGGACAGTACGATCAGCTTCGAGAGCGTCATCTTCAAGGAGCCGAGCGTGGAGAACCTGTCTGGGAACAACATCAGTCGGCCGGCGGAGTTGAGCTCCAGTCAGCCGTCGCCTGAGGTGGCCGCCGGCGCGCCGCCGCCGCCGCCGCCGCTGTCGCCTGTCGCCGAGGACACCAAGAGCGAGCGTTCGGCGCACCGGCAGCCTCCGTGCAGCGTCTCCGAGGACGCCATACCGACCTACGTGGGCAACCTGCGGCGCCAGCCGTCCATCGCTGGCGAGCCGAGCCGGCCCGAGGCGCCGCCCGTCAGCCAGGCGGCGGAGCTGGCCGCCGACGAGCCCGACTACGCCCTGGTGGACGATCCGGCGCCGGCCCAGTACGAGCGCGTCGAGTACGACTCGATCGCGACGCCGGCTGCGCCCGGCCGCGTCTACGAGCAGGTGGCGCGGCGGGCGGCCGCTTCGCCGTCGCCGCCGCCGCCGCCGCCGGTGCCGGCCGAGCCGGCGTCGGCCGAGGTGGAGCTGCAGGTGTACGGCTCGCGCCACGGCGAGCCGCTGTACGGCGCCAAAAACAAGGGCCTGGTGCAGGCCATGTACGGCGCGTACGTGCGCACCAGCGACGAGGAGGGCTCCGACGGCAATCCGGTCATCTTCCGCAACGGCCGGCCGGTGGAGCTGACCGAGCAGATGTTTCGCCGCTCGTCGGACGAGGCGAGCGAGGCGGACCGGCCGGCGGCCGCTAGCGCCGCGGAGGATAACACCTACGAGGATATCTCGCTGGAGAGCGGCGGTCGGCCGGGCGGCGGTGCGGTGGCGGCGGCGGCGGCCGACTCGGCCGAGCTGGCGGCGGACGGCCAAGAGGACACCGTCTCGCAGCGGCGCGCGGACGGGGCGGCGCCGTCGCCGGCCGCCACCATGCAGCAGAAGCTGGACCGGCTTGCCAAGGTGGGCGCCGTTCCGATCGGCTTCAAGAAGCGCGACACCATGCTGCGCGAGCTCAAGACCAAGCTGAAGGAGCGCTTCAACACGTCCGACTCGGAGCCGGAACCGGCCGGCGGTGGCGTCGGCGTCGGCGGCCTGGAGCTTGGCAATCTCTCGGCCGGCGGGTCAGTGGCGCTGAAGCGGCAGCAGATGGAGGGTCAGTTCTCGCGCATGTTCCAGGCGGCGCGCGCCGGGCTGATCCCAGTGCCGCCGCCGCCACCGCCTCCGCCGCCTCCGCCTCCGCCGCCGCCGCCGCAGCAGCCAATGTTGGCGCCGCTCGCGACGCCGGTGGAGGTGCCCACACCCGATTACGACTCGGACTCGTACTGCGAGTGTGAGTTTGACGAGTCAGAGGCTAGCGAGCGGGGCGAGATAGCGCCCAGTGAGCACCTGGAGCGAGCCATGGCCGTCGGCAACTCACCCGAGCCGGCCGCCGCTGGCCAGCACCCAGCTAGAGACTCCGAGGTCCCGCATGGAGGCCGCGAGGGACCCGCCAGAGGCCGCGAAAGCCCCGTCAAAGGCCGCGAGGGGCCCGCCAGAGGCCGCGAAAGCCCCGTCAAAGGCCGCGAGGGGCCCGTCAGAGGCCACGAAAGCCCCGCCAAAGGCCACGGCAATGCGATCGAAGGCCCCGAGGGCCGGCCGGGAGCGCACACTGTGGCCCCGGCAGCCTCTGAGACTGCGGCCGTCGGCTCTGCTGAGCAGCCAGTCCGAGCGAGGCCCGTCGCCGGGTCGCCGCCGCGCAGCTTCCACCTGCACCCGCCGCCGGACTCGCTGGAGCCGCCGGCGCCGCCGCCGCCGCCGCCGACACTCTCCTCGGCCGTGCCCTTCCGCACCATGACGCTGTCGTACTCGGTGAGCGAGCGCGCCGGCCAGACCAGCGAGCTGGAGGCGCCCGGCTCGTGGCGCGTCGAGCCGCGCTCGTCGCTGGCCTCGTCGGCGGCCCTGCCCCGCTACGCCGGGCCGCGGCCGTACCAGGCGCCACCGGCGGTCGGTCTGCAGCGCGTCAACTGCTGGTCCGACCTGGAGAGCATCATCTTCGCGGAGGGCAGCTCGCTGGGCTCGAGTGTGGCGGCGCCGCGGCCGTCGGTGCCCACCTCGCGCATGGACACGTACCAGGACGACTGGCTCTATTGGGACCAGAAGGCGAAGCTACGCGCCTCCTCCAAGCCGGAGGACCGCGAGCGCTGGGAGGAGGAGAAGACGCGGCGCATGCTGCTCTGGCTGCACCACAGCCAGGCGGACGCGGCGCCGTACGGCTCCTGGTGGCAGGTAGGTGGGGCTCCGGAGCCGATGTGGTGCTGTGTCGCTGTGAGATGACGGCGGCTGTGGTGGGCTCGGCTCGGGCACGGTGGAGCACCCTCGGACGTTGTCCCAGCCGGTCTGGCGTCCGTCCGGCGGCTCGCGCTGGTGCAACGGCTCAGTCGGGGCTGCCGGGCCGCCGCCGGGCCCCGGGGCCGCGGCGTCATTAATCACGGCCGCCGACCGCCGACAATGCCACGCGCTTAAGCAGCGGCGGCGCGGCTGGTTAGTCCGCTTGATCCAGCGGCTTGATCGGGCCGTTTCTCTTCCGCGCGCCGCCGCGCTCGTCGATCACGCCGCCGGCCGCCCGCTTTGGCAATCTGTCGGCCGCCGCGGCCGGCCGCCCCGACGCCGATCAAACCGGCATTAGTCATAGGCGGGCGGCGGCTCGACGCTCGTCCCATTGTGGCGCGACCGGCGCCGCCGCGCCGCCAACGAGCCGTGATTCAATCACGGCGCGCCGGCCGTGGCGCGCGCCAGTTCCGGCGCGCCGCGCACCTCCCGCCGCGCCGTTAGCCGGCGGCACCCCTTCGGCGGCGGCCCGCTGGCGTCGGGCACGCGCCGCGTCCGCGCACCTGACGCCGGTCCACTTCGGCCGGCGTGCGGACGGGAGCGGTTTCACTCGTGTGCGCCGCTCAGGCAGCCGGCGCGATTTCGCCGGTCAACAGCTGATGCCCGCTGGCGGCGGCCGACGGCGCGGCGACGACGAGTGGGTGGAGCGGCCCAGGCGGGCCAGAGCGGACCGCCGCTCAACGGCCGCCGCCGGTCGGCACCTGTCGTCGCCGGGCCTGCCCGCGTCGCGCGGCGCCGCTGGTTCAGCGCCAGAGAGACGGTCCGCGCCGCCGCCGCCGCCGCCATCGTCGGCCGTCGGCCCGGCGGCGGTGCCTGACGAGGTGCTAACTGCGGCCGACGCCGTCTGTGCGTGCTGTGTTTCCGCTCGATGGCGTATGTCCCACGCGGCAGCGGCGGCCGCGTCCCGTCCCACCGCCCCGTTTCCGCGTTCCCCGTCGAGCCTAGTCTCGAGAGGAGGCGGCGCCGGCTGTCGACCGCCCGCTGCTGGAGGTCCCAGGCAGCCCAGGCAGAGGCTGCGCTGCAGGACTGCTGGCCAGCCGGCGGTGTTGCCAGTCGCGCCACGCGACCCTCCGGCCGACCAGCCAGACCAGGCCGCGTGCTGGTCAGGCATTATGTTTGTACTTTGGCCATTGCAAGGAAAGGTCACCGGTCGCCCAGGGCCACTCCGGCCTTATCCAAGTCGTTGAACCCATCACCATGACGCTGGGAGCTACCCAGTGCCGTACCCACTCGAGCCTCGAGCACGTCAGACCAGACCCGGCTGGCCCGGTCGGCTGCCATCTGGTGACGAGTCGGCCCACATCGGCTGCCCCGGCCGACCGAGCCACCGCGCGCCTCCGCGGCCGCCCACCGGCCGCTTGTGATGCGGCCTGACCCACTGGCGGGCTCATCTCAATCGGCGCCGGCCGGCCGCCATCTGGACAGAAATGACGTGACCCACTGCGGCCAGCCGCCCTTCCGCCCGCCGATGTCGGGCCTCGCAGGCGGGGGTGTGTTGACTGATGATGATGCCGGCAGTCGCGCACAGCGTCCCGCGGCAGCCTGTCTGTCCGTCTCACGGAGAGTCGGTGACAGCTGGGAGGAGCGGCGGCGCCGGGCGACGAGTGTGGAGCTGATATGATCCATTGCCGTGGGATCCGCGGGGAGGGGGTAAAGGAGCGGCGCGGTGCCTGGTGGGGTGTTGTGTGGGCTGCCTGTGACCGGCCGGTTGAGCTCCGCCGTGGCTGCGACGCCCGGCGCTAGCGAGCCGGGAACGTCAGGCCGGGCCGGGCCCGCGGCGCCGGGGCTCATGCGGCGGCGACCGTCCTCCGCCCGGCTGGGCTCGCACAGGCCGGCTGTACCGGCGGCGGCCGAGCGGCCCCCTGGACGGCGCTCAGACCGCGCTCGGGTGGCCGGGCCGTCGTTTTAGCGGCACTGGCCGCATGTCGATGCCTTTGACGTGTGTTTCGGCTCACGCTTTTTGAAGGTGGCTCTGTCTAATGCTGAAATTGTCTGATGTTGATGTTGTCTGGTTTGGAGGCTGTGACGGCCAGGCTATTTTGTTAGAGAGGTGCCCGCTACGAGAGAAAACGTGGGAAATGCAGACGTGAGTCGGCCACTCGCACAATTGTAACATACCACCAAGAGCTTTGGGCTCCAACCCTGGTGCAGCACTAATTCCGCAGACTCAATCGCCGCAGCGGGCATGGGGGCCGGGCGTGCAGGGTGGCAGCGGTTGGGCGTGTCGGCGAGCGCTAACCATTAGCTGCAACGAGACGGTAATGCCCGCTAACACAAGCTAGGAAGACAGCAATGCCCAGGACGGAAATAATGGTACCTATTACCAGCGGTGGCTCGGCAGATGGCGGTAGCGATTGTGCGTGGTCAGGAGACGCTGATAGCTGTCATCTCCAGCCGGGTCTGGAGCACGACAGCGCCGCGCCGGCAGAGGTGGCGGCGATGTCGTCCTCGGACGCCCGGCCTGGCCCCAGGCTGGCGCCGGCAGGGCCTGTCCTCGGACGCCCGACCCGGCTTAGGCTGGCGCCGGCAGGGCCTGTCCTCGGACGCCCGACCCGGCCCAGGCTGGCGCCGGCAGGACCTGTCCTCGGACGCCCGACCCGGCTTAGGCTGGCGCCGGCAGGACCTGTCCTCGGACGCCCGACCCGGCTCAGGCTGGCGCCGGCAGGACCTGTCCTCGGACGCCCGACCCGGCTCAGGCTGGCGCCGGCAGGACCTGTCCTCGGACGCCCGACCCGGCTCAGGCTGGCGCCGGCAGGACCTGTCCTCGGACGCCCGACCCGGCTCAGGCTGGCGCCGGCAGGACCTGTCCTCGGACGCCCGACCCGGCTCAGGCTGGCGCCGGCAGGACCTGTCCTCGGACGCCCGACCCGGCTCAGGCTGGCGCCGGCAGGACCTGTCCTCGGACGCCCGACCCGGTCCAGGCCGGCGCCGGCAGGACCTGTCCTCGGAAGCCCGACCCGGCCCAGGCTGGCGCCGGCAGGACCGCCGGCCTGGCCCCAGGCTGGCGCTCGCAGGACCTGTCCTCGGACGCCCGACCCGGCTTAGGCTGGCGCCGGCAGGACCTGTCCTCGGACGCCCGACCCGGCTTAGGCTGGCGCCGGCAGGACCTGTCCTCGGACGCCCGACCCGGCTCAGGCTGGCGCCGGCAGGACCTGTCCTCGGACGCCCGACCCGGCTCAGGCTGGCGCCGGCAGGACCTGTCCTCGGACGCCCGACCCGGCTCAGGCTGGCGCCGGCAGGACCTGTCCTCGGACGCCCGACCCGGCTCAGGCTGGCGCCGGCAGGACCTGTCCTCGGACGCCCGACCCGGCTCAGGCTGGCGCCGGCAGGACCTGTCCTCGGACGCCCGACCCGGCTCAGGCTGGCGCCGGCAGGACCTGTCCTCGGACGCCCGACCCAGTCCAGGCTGGCGCCGGCAGGACCTGTCCTCGGAAGCCCGACCCGGCCCAGGCTGGCGCCGGCAGGACCGCCGGCCTGGCCCCAGGCTGGCGCTCGCAGGACCTGTCCTCGGACGCCCGACCCGGCTCAGGCTGGCGCCGGCAGGACCTGTCCTCGGACGCCCGACCCGGTCCAGGCTGGCGCCGGCAGGACCTGTCCTCGGAAGCCCGACCCGGCCCAGGCTGGCGCCGGCAGGACCGCCGGCCTGGCCCCAGGCTGGCGCTCGTAGGACCTGTCCTCGGAAGCCCGACCCGGCTCAGGCTGGCGCCGGCAGGACCGCCGGCCTGACCCCAGGCTGGCGCTCGCAGGACCTGTCCTCGGACGCCCGACCTGGTCCAGGCTGGCGCCGGCAGGACCTGTCCTCGGACGCCCGACCCGGCTCAGGCTGGCGCCGGCAGGACCTGTCCTCGGACGCCCGACCCGGCCCAGGCTGGCGCCGGCAGGACCGCCCGGCATGCCCGGCAGCGTCTGGCACTGCCGTTCACGGTGCTGGAATGGCGTCCGCGGCGTTTGAGTCCGGGACGCTGGTGCGCGGTCCGGCCGTTACTGCCTGTTACGGACCGGTTGCTGAGGCGCTGGCTGCGGTGCCGCGCGTGCCGGGGTCGGGCCGGCCCCTGCTGGCCGGTCGGCCGCCCGGCAGATGTGAGCCCGTGCTGTGTTGCATTATTGGCGGGCCCGTTATGGCGGCGCGCTGAGGTCATCTTGACTGGTGCTGACCTCTGGCCGCCCCGACGGCTGGTGAGCGCCGCAGCAGCGTGCCACGTGCTCTGGTGCACCGTCGGCGGCTTTGGCAGCTTTCAAACGCGCCGGTCAGCTCACATGGTCGGGACCACGCGGGCCATCGAAATGGGGGAAATACCGAGTCGGCTTCTCGAGACCGATCCCGCAACTCTTTGGCCCGTTAAAGGCGGGTTGACCTCGCGTTGATCTCGATCACATTTGTTTGCCAGCCTTCGAAGTGATGAGAGGTGTCAGCTTTTGCGGCTGAGACACCGGCAGGCAGCCGCACGGTGTCGGCCGGCCGGAGCGGATCGAGGGCTGTCCCGGCCGATCCGAGCGGCCGCTGACAGGGGGCGGGCCCGGCCGCCGCGCGCCCTGTGCCGACCCCTGTCATCGGCTTCTGTGTGGCGCCGCCCGGGCTCGACCGGCGCCAGCACGGCCCGTGCTTTACTGGGCCACCGGCGGCTGCTGACCGAGCGGGGCCCGGCCGCAGCGGCTCGGAACCATCAGCAGACACCGGGACACGCTCACGTGCCGCGTGGGCCAGCCCAGAAGACTGCTGATGGGGTTAACACAGTGGGAGGGCGGCCGTTGTAGTCTGACTGGAGGACTCGTTTGGGCCGCCGTCGCCTTGACGAGTAGCGTTTGTGTTTGAAGTGAAGTTTGGGCCGTCATCGCATTTGGCGCGCTGGTGCGCTAGTAGCGGAGAGGGGCTGGCACAGGGCCCATCTGTCGGCCGATACAGAGCCCGTCTCTCTGCCAGTACAGAGCCCGTATCTCGGCCGGCACAGAGACCGTCTCTTGGCCGGTACAGAGCCCGTCTCTTGGCCGACACAGAGCCTGTCTCTCCGCCGGCACAGAGCCCTTCCGGCGGTCGGTACAGAGCCCACCTCGGCCGGTAAAGAGCCTATCTCTCGGTCGTCACAGAGCCCGTCTGTCGTCCCAGAGGCGTTCAGTTGGAGCCGAGCTACGGGTACTACATTACAGACCGATGCCGCTCACGACTTCCGCGTGCAAGGCCTTTGAAAATATGACAAGTGATGCGGTTTCTCGAGACCGAGTTGACCAGCACGCATTGCAGTTTTGGGAAAATCGGTGCACCATGAACCATCAAGTTGTTTTAGGACTGCAGCTGGGAAAGCTTTTAGACAAACCATATGCCTTCGCAGCATTCTCTGACTTTCAAAGCGCTTTTGAATAGTGATGCATTAGTGATGATGCACCTGGCGCCACTGGGCGCAAAATGACCATTGAAGTCGACGCGCCCGAGAACACCAATGAACAACAAGAACAACACCTGGCGCCACGGCCTTCTCTCGAACCTTGACAAATTCGCCGCTTGTGATATAGATATGTATATGCTATAATATCTAGTGACATGGATATGCGGGTACCTCATGGTCATCATAATGTCATATGGGCTGGCATTTAGCGAGCTACCTTCATGATTTACATAATTCTTGTCGCGTGATAGCCTATCCCGAAATGTTTGAGCGGCTTTGATTAGGACACACGTTATGGGCGCTCTATGACCGTGTGTGCTTCCGAGTTCGCGCAGTCCAAGCG
This sequence comes from Pollicipes pollicipes, assembly GCF_011947565.3. Lineage (NCBI taxonomy): Eukaryota > Metazoa > Arthropoda > Thecostraca > Pollicipedomorpha > Pollicipedidae > Pollicipes > Pollicipes pollicipes. The sequence goes on from NW_023596448.1 coordinate 5,007,353, forward strand.
CCCGAAAGCCCCAAGAATGGAATAGCTAGCCTACGTGACCGCTCATTGAAAACTCGAGTGGCTGGCGTCTCTCCGGAATACTCGCGCCACTCAGCGGCGTTCCGATGGGCCGACCATGAAGCGGGGCGTTGTTGGCGCTCGCGGTGAAGGGTGGCCAGCACGGCGTGGCGTGCGGACTCGGGGCGTCCGCTGCTTGTGGACGATTTTGCTCTATAGTTTACAGCATCGACCACGACTTCAGCAGGGCTTCAGGTCCAAGTCTGTGTGGGTAACATAACCCATTGGAGTGGGCTGAGCGGTTTTAATCCAATTAGGACGGCTTGCATGCGGTCCTGCAACAAGAGAAAACCTTGCGGTGACCCACAGGTGACAGTGTATGGCAGCACTATCCTGATCGTTGCTAGTTTTACGTTTTTTTTTTGTCTGGTGCTGGACCGCCGTCTTTTCTACGTGGATTTTTTCAAAGCATCTCCGCACCAGGTGTTTTGGAGCTCGAGCCTTTCCGAAGGTCAGCTCACGTGTGACGTACGCGATTGGCCGCTATGTCACGATCATGGTCTGCCGCTGACTGATTAGGTCCGAACTTGACCACGCATGCGCTGCCTACGACTCGACCTGCGAATCCAGTCAGGAGATGCTGGACGGCATCCGTCACGAAGGGATCCGTATCGCTGCTGGGGTTTTCCGCGCGTCACCCACGGCAAGCCTGCAGGTGGACGCCAATGAACCACCACCGGATATGAGGCCCCGCTCTTTAGCCATGCGGTGCGGGATCAGAATACACGAATTTGGCACGCGCTCAGCGCATGGCACCATCTTCTCCGCAGGTCTGGTGAGATTCTTCTCTCATTGTGCGGCAGAGAAAACATGGCTACTTTGTGTTTTTGTAAGTGATTGGCTCCACGGCATTGGTGCAGGCGTGCGACAAATGCAGGCTGGCTGCCATCCGTTGGCTGGCTTTCCCCCCCCCCCCCCACGGGAGACACGTCACTCACTACGGATCGACGCGCGCTGCCGAGCTAGGACAGAAAGCTCAAAAGCTCATGTGCATAGCGTACAGACGGCCGGCACACTTCGCCACGGATGAATTCACAACGAAGCTGGGTACCGGATGCGCATTGGTGCTGTTGCGAGGCTCTGAGTGGGCCGGATGGCCGGCGTCGGCGTCCGTTTTTGCTGCTGAGCTTTTGGCCAACCTGAACTTTTCAGCCCACATTTCACGTCATAAACTTCTTACTGATGTTCTCAGCCCGGTCTTATGTATCCATCTGGCGCCGCTGATCGTGAGGAAGCTGGCCAGTCTGCAGCAGCGTGAGTGCCAGATAGTACTGGTTCGGATCCCCGGCCGCACCAGTCTGGCCGGGAACGAGCCGCCTGACCTGGTTGGAGGGCAGCCCGGTCCCCACCGCCGCCTGACGACGCCGCTCACTCACGGCCCGCCGTGGGGCGCGCACCTGTTGACCTCGCGCTTCGGGGCATCGAGAGGTAGCGATTCTTTGGACGCGAAGCAGCCCTGATCTCACCAAACGGCAAACATCCCGAGATTGATCTACATGCCGCTCCACTTTTTTAGCTACTACCAGGCCATACGCGCAGCAACCTCACTCAATAGTACCATAAGCTCGCCGGGTAAACGAAATGCGATGATGGTGCAAAATATTCCAAGTAGTGGACGTGCTCGATAATACCAATCATGCCAGTCATGGTTCGGTGGATTGATGGCAGTGGCCGCTGAGGATCGCGACACCAGCGGCGGGTCGGCTACACTCAGCGTGCTCTGGCGGGGGAGGCGGCCGGCGTTGGGATGCCGGCGGCGGCGCCTCTCTCCGCGCCGCTCCCCTGTGGGCAGCTTCGGACGCTGGCCAGGGCCCCGGCCGCGCCGGCGGCGGCTGCCGCAGGCTGTGTGGCCGTGTGGAGGGACGGCTACGGCCAGCGAGCTGTCGCCACCTCACGCTGGCCGTGTGGAGGGACGGCTGCGGCCAGCGAGCTGTCGTCGCCTCACGCTGGCCGTATGGAGGGACGGCTGCGGCCAGCGAGCCATCGTCGCCTCACGCTGGTCGTGTGGGGGAGGGGGGGGGGGACGGCTACGGCCAGCTAGCTGTCGTCGCCTCACGCTGGCCGTGTGGGGGGACGGCTGCGGCCAGCGAGCCATCGTCGCCTCACGCTGGCCGTGTGGGGGGACGGCTGCGGCCAGCTAGCTCTCGTCGCCTCACGCTCAGATCTCGGATGTCAGATGGACCTATGAAGACTTCATTTGTCATGGAATCGTCTCTATCATCCGTCCCTCCCACTTGATGGGATAAGCTGTGGCTCTTGTAATCTGTGACGCCATAATGAGGACATCAGACCTGGGCTGATGCTCATCTGCGTCCCCTCAGGCATCGTCTCCATTCCGTTATTGGTGGTTAGCAGAGCAGTATGTTAATTTGTGTGGTGATAAATAGGTCACGACTCAGCCAGAAGTGCTGTCGCAGCACATTGGCACCGTCTGCGGGCGCTTTTGCGTCCACCAACGACGCCTGAACGGCTGATAATGGTTCACGTCTCGGCAATCGCGAACAGTTTCTTGTTCAACTGGTATGTGAGACTGGGCCTGGCACCTGGTCGTTTCACCTGACTCAGCTGATCTTGTCAAGAACCTCAGTGTGGTGAGTTGCGATGTTGTGAAGCTCTTGATGCAGCTTACGGAACAAGGCCTCTGTAATGCTTGTTCATTTTGTGAGAATTCTGAAAACACCGATAACCTTTCAGAGACATAGGTGTGAACTCAGACCTGCACAGACAGACTCACATTCAGACGAATCTCACCACCAGAAATGAGAAGCTGCGCGTGAGAAGGACGCCGCTGACCGAAGTGGGCTGTATTGTGAAATATTGGAAGGCCACGGACGAGATTGAGTCGATAAGATTACGTGGAGAATATCAGCGACTGCACCCTGGCCAGCGATTTTGACACGTGCCATTACGCTACCGGGCCTGCCGAATGTGGGCCGTATTCATTCTTAAACGTCTGGCCAAAGCTGTATGGCACCTTTGCGGTTTGACGTGTGCGATTCACGCCGATGCGACAACCACGCCGCCAGTCTGTGCACTCCAGTCGCGCCGCACTGTCGACGCGTCTCCCTGGCGTTGCCGCTGAGTGTGACCAGGCGCGTGCATGTGATCGTGGCGGCGAACTGCTAGGGCCGGGGGCGGGCCGTGGTCGGCGATCTATGCCTGTGTGTGCTGCGTGCGTACGTGCGCGCGCGCGTGTGTGCGTGCGCGTTTAGTGGGACGGGGCGTGTCCGGATATGTCAGGCCGCAGCAGAGCGGCAGCTGAGATGCGCTGTGTCGCAGTGGGCCGGCACTGATGGCAGATTTAGATTGTCCGTGACTGATGGCCAACTTCGACTCCAGCAGACACTGGAAAGTCAAGGGGGCTGAGTAATTGCCGTTTACTCTGTGTTGTGATTAGACCCCGGCGATTGACCCCCACTTAGAATTGTGATTAATGCTAATCTCGCGCACGGCCTTTGGGGTCAGAGGGAGGCCCCGGCGCGCTTGCAGACGCAGCCGGCTTCTGACAGGCTTGACTGCCCTGAGATGACCCGATTCATGGTCTGGAATCCGAAGCTCCCAGTAACACTTGGAGGTCGTGTTTCTGTCTGCCGATGTCACGTAATTTACGAGGGAATTTAGGTCCCACGTGCCGTTAGGTTGATAATCCCGGACGTCCATTCTGCCGTCACGGCTGCCCTGGTGCTGTGGAGTCACTGCCGCCGCGGCGGAGCGTTACTGCCCCAGAGTGCACTCCGGCGCTAAACGATCCGACCACCTGGACCGCAGCAGGTAGCCCGCTCTTCCCCCACACTTTCGCACGTTTATTAGCAAAACGCCGAACGGTGTCGGCTAACGATTTACGGACACTTCTGGCGGCGGGAACGCGTCAGAACTGGGCGCGTGCGGTGGCGGCTGGAGGAAAGTTCGCGGTGCGCAATTAGTCACCGCACCTAGAGCAGGGCTGTTGTGGCGCCGGAGAAACTGGACGCCGGCTGTGGCGCGGCTGCGGCGGCGCCGGCTGGACGCGCCCCTCGGCTCTCGCCGACGCCGCGGCGTGGGATCGGCTGCTCAGAGGACGTCCCGGCTCCCCGGACGAGCACGACCCGATGCCGCGCCTCAGAGCCCCACGCGCCCCACGCGCAGCGGACCGCCGGGGCGCGCCGTGTGTGTCTCGTGCGCCAGGTGCTGCCCCTGTCGAGCCTGCCGACTGCCGCTCCGAGTTGTTTGAGGCGGTGTCTCCCGCCTGGCGCCGGCCGTTTCGGTCGATTGCGGTTATGGATGACACGGCCAGGCCATGCGTCTTGCATCGGCACAGGTCCGCGGACCCTGGCGCGGCAAAGTGCAGGCTGCCGTGAGGCTATCTGTCTGCACAGAAACCGCTCTACCGACGAGCCGTTTCTGAGGAGCCACTGGCTCCATATTCCGTATGTGCGGAGCCGTCGTCTCCGCACCCTGTGCCTGCGGGACCGCTGTCTTGGTACCTCGCATCGGTGTAGGTGTTGTCTTGGTGTTCCGCATCTATGGAGGTGTTGCCTCGGTGTCCTGTGTCTGTGTAGTCGCTGTCTCCGTGCCGCTCTGTAGAGCTGGGCGAGACATCTTCCGGCGGCCGGCTGCCGTCGGTGGCTGTCGGCGGCCCGTCGCTGGCCGGCCCGGTCACGGCTGGCGAGCCATCGGTGCCGTGCAACACGCGCTGCCGATCCGTGCCGACCGGCCGCGCGTGGGAACCGGGCGTATGTGGCCCGGCCGGCGCGCCGTCTCGCCGGTCGCCGCTGATGCATCTGCTCGGGCCGGCGCCGCCCACACCGATCCATCAGCGGCGGCGTCACACGCGCCACCGCCGGCGATCGGACCGGCTGCTGCCACGCCGCCAACGCCACTGGCGCAGGTGGCGCCGCCGTGCCAGCGACGCCAACTAGTAGTCGTTGAAGCGGGCGCTAGATGTCGGCAACCGTGCGTACGGAACTAGGACGTCAAAGGCACTTTCCACGCTGACGGATGCGCTGTTCGTTATCGAGTGATTGGAGTTTTTTGGCGGCGTGACCGGCTACCCTGAGCTGTCAGTAGATAAGGATTGGGGTCCGCCTCCGGACAGGGACAACCGTCGGGCCGTACCGCGGTGCCGTGGCAGGTGGCTCTCCGGCGACATGACGGCGGGGAGGCGGGAGCACGTGATGTCGGTAGACATTAGGTTGTTTTTTCGTTGAGAGGCGACAGGCGGCAGTGTATCAGGGTGTTTGCATTCGTATGATCGAGTGGTCCTCAAGTCTGATGGCGTTTTCTGTGAATGCATGATGATTTGAGGAATGACACCACTGGATTATGAATTAAGGAAGGCATGGCAGAGGATTTGTCCGTATGCCAGAGCGACGGTTGATGGCGTTAAAACGAGGAGACATCGGCCAACATGTGTCGGGGACCACGCGTACAGTGATGCCAGAGAGGAGGCAAGCTGTCTGGGCGGCGACAGGTCCAGGAGGCGACGGGAAGGGGTAGTGAGGTTTCATACACGCTGGAAAGGCAGAATGTCTGACTCATCGGCCGGTGGACGCGTCACACTGTAACGGACGACTGTAACAGACTGCAACGGACAACGGTAGCGTCGACGCCAGCTCTTCCGGGGCTGCGGAAGCCAGCGCAGCGCCAGTGCAGGAGCTGTCGCGGCTCATTGGACGGCGCTGGAGGTCACGTGACGTCACTCTCTGCGCATCCCGCGGCAGAACATCAGTGACAGTGTGACGTCTCGGCGCTGCGCCGTGTCGTGCCGTCGGCTCGTGTTCCGGGAGAAGAGCTGACTCGGCTGGTGTTCGGTGCGTCACGCCGGACAGGTGTAGTGGGCCGAGAGAGCGGCGGGTGCGTCATGCGGCTGGCGCGCGCCCGACGCCGCTGTCTCCGGCAGCGGCCGGCCGAGGTCGGGTCGGGTCGGCCTGGCCCGGCCCGCGCGTGACTCAGAGCCGCGGCTGACTCAGCGGCGACGACGAGCCGGCCGGCCACGGCTAGCTCCGGACTGTCGCCGGCTCTGAACAGTCTTCAGCTCGGGCAGTCGCCGGCTCCTGACAGTTGTCAGCTCCGGACAGTCGCCGGCCCCGGACAGTCGCCAGCTCCGGACAGTCGCCAGCTCCGGACAGTCGCCAGCTCCGGACCGTCGCCAGCTCCGGACCGTCGCCGGCTCAGGACAGTCGCCAACTCCGGACATTCGCCAGCTCCAAGCCCCGGTCAGCGAGCTGGCCGATTGAGTCGCCTCGCCCGCTCCATTGTGTCGCGTGATTAACTGTGGGAGTAGCCTTTTTAAATAAGGGCCCCCATTGTCTCCAACGTGAGTGGGCAGTTGTCTTGAAAGGTCCAGTCGTGTGTTTCGGCTGGCGGGTCGGTTTCACCGTATGCTCGCTTATTGGAGGAGAACTTTCTATTTCGAAACACATTTGACAGGTCTTGTAGTGTTTAGTCGTTTGGGCTGCGGAGGTAGTTTTCCAAGTGGGAATGAGACAACTGTGGGGAAATTAATCGGAACAGAAGCAGGTGGGAAGATGCGAACGGGACCAGTTATATAGAAGTTATTTCCCGTTCGCTCCATAACATGTTGAGTTTAAGCTCCTTTTCAAGTCGCGGCTACCATGTTCTGGCAACTCCGTCTCTGCTGGCAATGGGCCAGCATTGCCTCCGATGCCCGCGTGGGCTGCCGGTTGACGGTCTGCGGTCAGCTGAGCACAGTCTGAAGTCAGCTGATGATGCCCCGAGGCAATTCGTCGACAGCTGACGGACCGGCTCCGGGCGCGGCCACGGCGCCGGCAGCCTGCCCGGCGGCCCGATGAATGGACGGGCCGCCGTCGGAGTACAGTCTCTGGCGCGGGCGGCGGCGACGGCGCTGTCAGCGGTGTCAGCGAGTGTACGTCCTTGCCGCCGCAGCCGGCAGGTGGACGCTGGTCGGGCCGGCCGGCAGAACAGGCTGGCAGCCGCGGCCCGGCAGACAGAGCGGAGTGGCGCCCCAGCCGGATCGCGCAGCGTCGCACCGGACGGTCAGTCCGCGGTGAGCGGTGCGGGTGTCGCCGCGCGTCGGCTCCAGTCGTGTGGCCGCCGCGGCGCTGGTCTCGGTGTGCCGCCTCGTGTGGAGCTCGCACGTGCGTCGCGGTGAAAGGCGGCCGCCCCTGCCGTGGTGTGGCGAACTGGACTCGCGCAACTCGACCTTCCCGGCGGCTGGACGCGGTCGGCCCATCCGCCGCTGCTGCCGCCTTTCCAGCACGCGCCGGGCGGCCGTCGCCTGACCCGCGGGTCGCACGAGCGAGCCCGGAGCGGCGGGCGCGGCGCTCTGCTCGGCCGAGCAACTGGACCAATTGAGGCCGACGGCGGCGCCGGTGCTGGTGTGGCCTGGTGAGGCCACGGCGCGCCGGGGGGTCGGCTGCCCGGCTCTGCTGACGGACGCCGCCGTCCGCTCTCAGCGCTGGCGATCGGCGCCCCGCGCGTTGGGATAGAGGTGTGCCAGGCGGCCGGCGGCTGCTACCGGGCGCCATGGTGCAGCGCGACAACGGCGAGCCGGGCCTGGTGATCCGGGAGCGCTCCGAGCAGGAGTGGGACTTGGTACGTACCGGGCGGCCCGGCGCCGATCGCCGCCCCGCAGACCCGTAGACCCCCCGACCCCCCGACCCCCTGACCCTCCTCCCCCCCTACCAACCCCCCGACCCGCCGGCCCCCCCCCGACCCGCCGGCCCACCGACCCGCAGACCCGCCGACCCGCCGACCAACCGACCCACCGACCCACCGACCCCCCCCGACCCACCGACCCACCGACCCCCGACCCGCCGACCCGCCGACCCATCGACCCCCCCCGACCCCCCCGACTCCTCGGCCCCCCGACCCCCCGGCCCCCGGACCCACCGACCGCTGTACAGCCGCCATGTATGCTGTGCTGCCGCATGTCTGATGAGTACGACTGAGGCGTCGGAGCGTGGCGTGCTCGCAATGCTCCGGACACGTGGTGAGGCGGTCCCGTGGACCGAATCAGTCTCGTGACGGCTGTGCCGCGCGCTGGGGGAGTCGGGCAATGCATGGCCGCATAGCCGCTGGGCTCGGTGCCGTCCTAACACTAAACTGTTTAGCATTCTGATATCAGAGTAGTCCCTGCACATTGTGGCCAGTGTGGCCTCCGTTTGCCTGGGTCGGTCGGACTGACCTGGGGCTAGTCTAGACGCTGTTCGTCGCCGCCGTCGGAGGGGGTCACGTCATGCGGTGTATCGGCGCCCTCAGAGGCGCCCGCTCCCAACGGTGTCCCTGACTGGCCCTGGGCGCCGCGCGTGGCGGTGTTGGCGCGCTCATCTCACTTCTGTCCGATGTGGCGTAACGACCCAGCCGCCGCCAGCAGCGCGGCACCTGAATAGAGGAATCAGCTGGCTGTGTGAGCTGATCCGTTCACTCGGTGTTGGGCCGTTACGCAGCTGGAGGCCAGGCGGCCGGCTGTGGTCTCCGTTTGTTTTGTCATGCTCTCGGCTAGCCGGCCGGTGCCAGCCACCTGGCCGGCGACTCTGAGCTCTGCGTCGGTCCGGCTCGGCCGGGCCCGGTATCTGCCGTCCGTGCGTACCGGTGCCGCTTGTCGGCGCGTCTGTGGTCTGCTGCCAGCCCGGGGCGCTAACGGCGCCGGCGCGGCGGCAGCGGCGGCAGCGGCGGCAGCGGCGGCAGCGGCGGCGACCCCGGCCGAGCCGTGGGAGCGGCGTCGACCCCGGGCGCCGCCGGCTGGGAGCCGACCGACCCGGCCTGGGACTGGCCCGAGCGGCGTCCCCACCGGCACAGGCTGCTGATGCGGAGGCGATGGCGGCGGGGAGCGGAGCGGAGACGGCGGCGGAGGCGGGAGCCGTCACAGCCCGCGACAGCCGGAGCCGGGCCGCGGCCGGCAGGGCGCGGCGCCGGCCGGCGCGTGCGGCCGTGTTTCGGCGGCGTCTCGGCCGGCCCGCTCTGTCATGTGTCGGCGGCGCCGCCCAGCCTCCCGGCCCGGTATGGGCCGGCGGTGGGCCCCGCCCTCCTGCCGGCCGGCCTACGCACGTCCCACGACGGCCGGTCGCCGCCGTCTGCCGCCGCCGCGGGTCAGCGCTGGCTCGGCACTGTCGGGTGCGGTGTGGGCTGGTCAGGGGTCGCTGGCCGCCGGGGCGTGGCGCGGCCTACGTCGTCGTCAAGTCGGGGGTCAGCCGGGTCAGGTGACGCGGTGAGCCGCCGGCTGCGGTGAGGCACGGCCGTCCGGCCGCGGCGCGCTCCGCGGCGGCGCGTTTGTGGACCGGGCGGCTGCGGCGGCGGCGGCGGAGCTCCGGAGCGATGAGGTGGCCCGTCAGCAGCCGCCGGCCACTCCCGCAAGCTCAGCAGTGAGATCGTGACCGGGCTGCTGGAGCAGCGCTGGGGTGTGCGGGCGGGACTCAGTCGGCGCGGCCCAGCGCCAGTGACGTCACGCCGGCGGCCGGCGGCCGGGGCTTCCGTAACGGGCCCGGGCTGTGTTTATGGTGGGAACCGAACTGCCGCCAGCCCCGCCTGGCATTCCGTGGCTAGACCGCCGGCCGCCGGCCTCCCTTTACCGGACGTTTTGCGGAGGAGCGCGGCTGGGTGGCAGCGCACCTCTGGCGCTCCCTACATTAGCCCCCCCCCCCTCTCGGCGGGACACGGCGCAAGGTCACGGTGACGTCACACGGTCAGACGAGCTCGAACTGGCTGCGATCGGACCCATTTCAAGCGCCGTCGTCGCCGCCGCCGCCCGGTGTTTGGCAGATCGAACTGTGCGGTTTTGGGCTCCGCCGGTGTGTCGAGCGTGTGTCTGCGGTACCGGATGTTTGCTCGAGGGCGGGAGAGCGTTCGTCGGGCGTGGGATTGGACCGGGTGGCAAGGTGACCGTCGGAAGCGCCACGTGGCGCCGACTGGCCGGCACGGAACCTGCCGTCTGCCTGGTTCAAGTATCAAGTGCCGTTTGCCATGTACGTTGTGCTGACTGGCGGCAGACAGAGCCATGCGATAAAGCCGTGCCAAGTCGCGCCTTGGTCGCCGTCGACCGATCCGTTCGTATCTGGGCGGCCCAGCAGCGGCGGACTGTTGGTCTACGGACGTCTCGGTGACGACGGGGCACCACTTGGTCCCCCAGCTGCGGCCCGCCACCCCTCCCCTCCCCCCCGCACGCGCGAGCGCTCGTCACTGGCGCGCATCAAGGGCACGGCCGCGCTGACACGCTGGGCACGTGGCGTCGCCGACAGCGGTGCCCGTTCCTCTCGGGGGGGGGGGGGGGGAATAGGGGGCTGCAGGAGCGGTGCTCACCACCGGCGGCGGCGGCCATCCCATTGCGACTCCGTCCAGGTCTCCGTGATGTGTCGCCGCGATCGATCCCTCCGCACGCACCACCAATGCGCTCACCGCCACGCTGGAGGAGACGGCGTGCGGCTCCGGGTGGCGCCGTCGTCAGGCCGGCCGGCTGGGGCCCGCTCCGCGCCGGCCCGCCTGCGTACGTGCACGGCCCTGCAGACAAGGCCGTCAGGACCGGACCGGCGGCCGCGGCATATATGGAGTGCGTCACTGGCGGAGGCCGGCCGGGCTGGGCGGCTCGGGCCGCGCCGCCAGATCGAGCCGTGTACGGTACGGAGCGAGGCACGCAGTGACGCGGCGGACGCGCCGGCCAGCCGGCGTTGGAGCACGGCCCGGCCGGCGCTGGAGCTGGAGCTTATTGCGCGGCGGGCGGCGCCGCACCGAAGACGCCGCCGCGGGGTGTGAGGTGCCGTGACACAGTCGGCCAGCGGGCCGGCCGCTCCGGTCGACCAGTGGGCCGGCCGCTCCGGTCGACCAGCGGGCCGGCCGCTCCGGTCGACCACGGGGCCGGCCGCTCCGGTCGACCAGCGGGCCGGCCGCTCCGGTCGACCAGCAGCCGGCCGCTCCGGTCGACCAGCGGGCCGGCCGCTCCGGTCGACCACAGCCGGCCGCTCCGGTCGACCAGTGGGCCGCCGCTCCGGTCGACCAGCAGGCCGGCCGCGCCGTCGACCAGCGGGCCGGCCGCTCCGGTCGACCGGCAGGTCAGCCGGTGCGGTCGTCGCTGACCGTTGGACCGCGTGTGAGCGGGCCGACGCTGGGTCACGCCGGGTCACGCCGCTGGATGGCCAGACCGCGGCCGGCCGGTCACACGCCGACCCGCCGCCGCCGCTGACCCGGCGGGACCGGGCGAACGCACCGCTGGCCGTCGGCGCGCGACACTGCCGGAGTCGGCTCTACGGGGCCGCAATAGGAGCGCCCGCCGCCCAGCCCAACCCACCCCACTCCCTTCCATCGACGCATGGACGTCACGTGACCGGGCGTGCGCTGACGTCACACACACCAGCTGATTATGTATGGATGACGTCATGCGGGGCCGCGGCGGCGTGTGGGTTGGCGCGCGGGGCCGGACGGGGGCGAGGAATGCGCGGTCGGCCGACCTTGCCGCTCTCATGTCGGCCGGGCCGGGGCTGGGGCCGGTGCCACAGCGCGCCGGACGCCGCTCCGACCGGACAGCGCCGCCACCTGGCTGGGTGTCGGGCGCCCAGAGCACCGGCGGCACGCGATGCTGTCATGGCGTGCGCGACCCTGCCAGCTCAGGCGGGCATCCTCCTGCCGCAGAGGGCGGGGCCCGCCCCGGGCTCTGTCGGCCGGCTGTGGTCGGCCCGCCGCGCTCCAGATACGCGGCGCGCTCCGCACGCCCTTCACACGGCACGCTCGGTACACCCGCTTTGTGCGGAGCCAGAGCGCGGCGGCTTCGCCCGGAAGTCGTCTGGCTGCCCTGAACACGCCGACAGAATGGCGTCGGCCGGCGCCCGGCCATTGGCTGCTGTTGGCGCCGCCGCGCTAGGTGCGCGCCGATAATCGCCGCTTGACCTTCGTGTCGACTGTGCAGGCCATGTGCAACGAGCGGCGTCCCGCCCGCTGTGGGTTCAGCTGTGATGTGCTGACGTTTCTTCTATGGTGTGCGGACATGATATGCTGTCGCCACACGAACACGAGCTGCATGATGCGGTCAGTGCTCTCCTCACCGCGCGGCCGTCCGGGCGGTCAGGCTCGTGCCGCTGCCGCCGGCCGGAGCCGTGTGACGTCACTGGCCGCGTCGGCGTCCGGGCCGCGTGGGTCTGGAGCGGGGCCGGGGCCGAGCCACGCACCTGTGACGGCCGGCGGCCGGCGGCGCCGCACCCCGCCGCCCAGCGCCGGCCGGCGGCGGCCCGGCCGCGCTCCGGCGCCGACCCGGCCGGCTGGCCGTTCCCGGACCGCCACACCAGCCAGGCATCGGAGGCACGGTCGAGCCAAGCGGCAGGCTAGGCCTCTGCGTCGCCGCCACGCTGCTCGCCCAGATCTCGCGTGACGCCAGATGCTGGTGGGCCACACCATATTTGTCGGTGCGCGCGCGGCCGGCGCGATTCGGCAGCGCCAGTGGCGGGCCCCGCCCCGGTCGACCGGGACAGACCGGATCAGACCGGGCCGCGATCCGGCGCACGGCCGCTCGACCTTGTCGGCCTTTTTAGGAATCAAGTGGCCGGCCTACGCAGCAGCTGGCCGTCCCGACGCCACGGTCCGCCCGGTCGGGCGTCGGGCCGTCGCCGTCCGTCTGGCTGGCGGCCTGGCTGACGGGCGGCTCTGGCCGCGTCATCGCTGGGCCCTGCGCCGCCGCCGATGGCGGGCTGACATTGGCGGCGGCGGCGACGGCGGCGGCGTCCCGTCATTGTCCGTGACTCAGGCGGCGGCCGAGACGCTGCTGTGGGCGGAGCCGGCCCCGGGGCTGACACCTGCCGCCCAGCTGCGCGCCGGAGAGGTGGCGTCGGCCGCGTCCGGACGGCCGGCCCTGGTCGCCGGACGGGACTGCGGCGGCGGCGGCGGCGGCCGGCGACGCTCCGCTCCCTCCACCTGCTGATCCGGTCCCCGCAGCCGCGCGCGCTCCAGCTCTGGCGTTTCCTGCCCGCGCAGCCATCTGGTGTCGCCGGCGAGACGGACCTGAGCCCGAGCCCGAGCCCGAGCCCGAGCCCTGGCCCGGCTTCACCTCAGGCGTCGAGAGCGTGACCAGAATTAGTGTGCCGCTATTTCCGACGGACGTCGCAGCCGTGGTCGGCACCGGAAAGAAACGGCGCCGGGAGAGCGGGCCGGCGGCGGCCGCGGCCGACCTTGGCCGCCGGGGCGTCACGGCCGGGCGCCGCCCCTCCCCTGCTCACGGCTCGGTGCCACGAGCCGCGGCCCGAGGGGTCACCGTTCCGGACCGGCGCCGGCAGCCGGCCGGCCGGTCGGCGGAGTTCCTGCGGAGACGCCGGGCGGCAGCCGAGCCGTGGTCGGCCATCCCGCGTGGCCGGCACACACGCGGTGAAAGTCGGACGGGTGGGGGGCGGGTCAGCGCACGCCGCCTCTGCCGACACCAGCCGGCGCCCTTCATTAGCGCGGCCCGCCCGGACGGACCTCCCGCGCTGCCGGCACCGGCGACGCGGGAGCCGCGCGGGCGGCTCGGCTCGGCCGCCAGCTGACGCCCGGGAGAGAGCGCGGTCCGGTCCTGCCGGACGCGACCCCGCCCTGTTTGTTGACCCGCTGGCCGCCCTGCTAATGGCTCCGGCGGCGCTGCCACCGACCGTCTGGCCGTGGCCGTGCGGGGGATTCTGTGTGACGCGCCGCCTGTGTCAGCGTCTGGCCGCCGGCCAGCCAGTGCGCGTCCTCCGGCCGCCACCGGCCGCCGCGTGGGGTCGGCCCGGCACGTGAGAGGTGTACCGCCGGACCCGACCCGGGACCGGGCCGTGCCGCCCGCGGCGGGTGCCGGCCGGCGAGGTCAGAGGTCAGCCATCGCGCTGCCGCCAGGGGGCTGGAGGCGGGGAGGCAGGGTGTCCTCCGCTCCAGGTCACGTGGCGCCCGACCAGCGGTCTGGCTCCGCACACTGGCGCTTGCAACAGTGGGGAGACATGACTGTGCGGTGGACATCTGTGGTCAGTCGCGGCCCGCTTGTCTGTCCTGAGCACTCCGGTCGACACACACGCATTGCGCCGAGGCGAGCCGTCGGGTCACTGGTCAGGGTCACTCAGTGCCTGTGGCTCAGAGTTCTGGACGTAGCATCACTCGCCGGTGTAAACGAAAACGGCCCTTGTTTGCAGTGTCTGCCTGAGTTTACAGGATCAGTGCCCATGTGAAGCAGCGCTTGTTGCGTGGGCCCTGACCCCACAATCCGATCACCAAGTTCCGCGTCAACGGCAAAAATATTTGCGGCGAGAGCCTTACGTGTCGTTATGTTGGGCGCGGCCCATCCCACTGCCTGACGTCAGCCGACCTTTAGCGCGGCCGCATGCCGCAAGCCACCCCGGTCAGGTGGGCCTAATGCGACTCGAACCTAACCCGCCACGCGTGGGTGAATCGCAGGACAGGAATGCCGGCCACCAATTCAGCTAGCGGGAGGGACCTGGGGCGCTTCCCAAGGGACTCGGCCGGCAACAGTTGCCTGTACCGTGTACTGTACTGTTCACGCCTGTACCGTGGTGACACTCCATGCCACGGCAGCGGCAATCGGTGCGAGCGGCCGCTGGCGGGCGGCCGGCCGGTCAGCGGGCCCGGCGGCCGGCCGGTCAGCTCCCGCCGCTCCCGCCGCTCCCGCCGCCGCCGGTATGCGGGCCGGCCATCTCCAGTGAAAGTGCCGCCGGTCGCTCGGTCCGCGCGCGTGCCGCGCCCGCGGGCGGTGGGAAATCGCGCCGCCTCCTGGAGCTGCCGCAGCCGGCGCCGGTAGCAGCTGTGTGTGTGTGTGTGTGTGTGTGTGTGTGTGTGTGTGTGTGTGTGTGTGTGTGTGTGTGTGTGTGTGTGTGTGTGTGTGTGTGTGTGTGTGTGCGTGCGTGCGTGCGTGCGTGCGTGCGTGCGTGCGTGCGTGCGTGCGTGCGTGCGTGCGTGCGTGCGTGCGTGCGTGCGTGCGTGCGTGCGTGCGTGCGTGCATGTGTGTGTGATCGGCGCGGCTGGGCTCGGTTCGACGGTGCGCTACGGCGGCGACCGTCGTTTTCACGCCGTACAGACGGTGGGCGATCGACACTTGGACGGCCGTCGGCCAGCTGGCGTCCGGTTCGGGCGTGTGGCGGGACGGCGCGGCGGTCGGCCGAGATGGAGCGGAGAAACACGACCGGCGGGGTGTGCTGGCGGCGGCGGCCTGGCCGGCCGGCCAGCCGCGCCCCTTATACAGCGCGCTCGGCCAGCGGCGCCGGGCGGAGCACCGCGCCCCGCCATCGGAGTGAAACCGGCCGAGCCGGGCGGCAGCGACGTGTCGCCTCCGCAGGCCGGCGCCGCCGCCGCCGTCGCCGCCCACGGACGCCGCGCGGCCCGGGCCGGCACCGCCCGGGGCCAGCCGTCGTCGGCGCAAGATCAGGCCTGGCGGGCGATCAGGCCGGTCGAGGGGTGCTCCCAGTGCAGCGAAACACGGGGGCTCGGTGCTCACAAATACCGGGCTCGATTACAAGCTGTCTGTGCTGGGATCAAGCGCCATAAATCCGTGCCCACTTTCGGCACACCTGCTTCAATTATCTGCCTGTGCCGGGGTGCGGCTTGGCTCCCCGTGCGCCATGGAGTCAGCGGCCGTGGAGCCGCCGCCGCTGCAATTATGGAAGCGGATGCGTGGATGAAAGGAACTCCTAGTGTTTGCTACCTCATTTGCATAGCTGCAGTTGTCACAACAGACTTGTAAGACGATTAAAGCAGAAGTAGGACACTTATGTGGTTCGGCGTCGGACATCGTGTGACGCCAGATGAGTCCCATCATCGCGTCGGACGTCCGACGGTCGGCGTCTGTCGCACGGGCCGGCCGGCTCTCCGGGGTCCGACTCGTCGGCGCGGGCCATTGTTGGATTGGCGCGGCCGCCTCTTTTTGCTCGTCGCCGTAATTCGGTTTTTCGTGGTTGGCCATTGTGTGGCCTCGCGTAGAGCCGTGTGTGCCGCGCGCTCCGAGCTCGAAGAGCCGTGAAAAAGCCTGGCGCCGCGGCATCAGCGCGCCAATCGATCCATCAGCGTGATTGTACGACGGCTGAGCGCGCGCTGACGTGGTTATCAGGCGTGCATTCCGTTGGCCGTCCACCTGAGCTGAGCGGCGCTGCGAGCGGCAGCCGTCAGGCGCGGACAGCTGGTGAGGCCCGCGTGTAACGCCCACTTCCCGCCCCCGCCCCTCCCCTGCGCTTACCCAGCTGTCTCCCCGGTGTCCAAGAGAAGTGGACCTCGTGGAACTGACCCAAGAATAGTGGGCCTCGAGGGAGTGACCTGGCATAGTCCGCTCTGTGAACACGCCACGTGGGCCCGCGGCGACGCCCGCCGTGGCCCGCCGTCGAGCCGCCGTCTCCGAGGCCGGCTGTCGTCCGGAGCGGCTTCGCTCGGGGCCGGTCAGCTGACGTGCCGTGTTGTGTGTTGCAGGCCAAGCAGCGCGCCTCCGTCCGCTGGCTGGTGGCCAAGGCCTACAACTACCAGGTGCCGAGTAACCTGCGCGACCCGTACTACCGCGACCAGAGCGATGTGAGTACCGACCCGGCCTGGCGTCGAGCCAGGAGCTGTGTGGAGTGCCTCCCCCCGCCCCCTCACTCTGTCACGATCACCGTCACCAGAGCGGTGTGAGTACCGGCCCGGTCCACAGGAGTTGCGGCGGCCAGAGCCGTCGGGGCGTCCCGCCGCAGGGTTGCAGCCCGTTCTGTGCCGCGTGCGGCGTGTGGGTGGCGGACTCGACACCGCATGCGTGGTGTCCCTGCGGTACTGACGCGATCGCAGCGCATCCACGGGCTGTGTTGGTGATCAGTGGAAGCGGCATCAGCTCACCTAAACGCCTTGACATTAGTGAAGCAGCCCGCGCGCTCAAACTTACGTAGTAATAGCATATGTAACAACGCGGTGTTTAAGGCGAGGGAGCAGGCGATGAAAGGAAGTTGAGCATGGTGACAGGCAAGTTTGTGCCGAGGATAGGACGTGATGGATTTCATGTCCTAGGTATCTTGATATCCTTATCTGATATCCTCGAGGGTGGTAAGTGCGTGCGTGTACCGGGCGGGCGTGAAGCGGTGTCGGCTGCAGTGCCCAGACGGGACCGGGCGGGACCGCCGGTGGAGCGGCGCCACAGACAGCGGGGCCGCCCAGACGGGACCGGGCGGGACCGCCGGTGGAGGGGCGCCACAGACAGCGGGGCCGCCTAGACGGGACCGGGCGGGACCGTCGGTGGAGGGGCGCCACAGACAGCGGGGCCGCCCAGACGGGACCGGGCGGGACCGTCGGTGGAGCGGCGCCACAGACAGCGGGGCCGCCCAAACGGGACCGGGCGGGACCGTCGGTGGAGCGGCGCCACAGGCAGCGGGGCGTCTGACACTCCGAGGCGTCCGTGGGCGGCGCGAGGGCGGCGCAGGGTCGGGTGGGAGAGAGAGCGTGCCGCGGCGCTGGGCGCACAGTGCTGCAAACGGGACGCGTAGGCTGGGGACCAGAGACGGTCAAATCGCAGTGGGTCTAGAAGCAGGGTCACATGTGTCACGTAGGGTTAGATGGGTGTCAGGTCAGCGTGAAGGTCATCAGGGACTCGGGGCCGACACCGGCCTCGGTCGCCACTCCATGTTAGCATTTTGAAAGCGCTGGTAAACAAGGGCCGCCGTCGTCAGTTACGTCGACTGTGACGTGTCAGAAACAATCACCTCTGGCGTACTAGCTAACCGCGCGCTCGTGTAAATCACGCTCTGAACGAGGCTGTTGTAACCCGTATCAACCCACCAGCTTTGAGTGGCATGTGGAAACAACAGCCGGCGCTGTGTCAGTGGGCCGTCTGGCTGTGCGGGGCTGACGCCAGCGCTGTGTCAGTTCCCCGGCCGTCTGGTCTGCCGTGCAGGGCTGGTGCTGGTGCTGTGTGGGTCCGCCCGTGCTGTGTCAGTCCTCCGGCCGTCTGGCCTGCTGTGCGGGGCTGACGCCGGCGCTGTTTCAGTTCCCCGGCCGTCTGGTCTGCTGTGCAGGGCTGGTGCTGGTGCTGTGTCGGTCCGCCCGTGCTGTGTCAGTCCGCCGGCCGTCTGGCCTGCTGTGCGGGGCTGACACCAGCGCTGTGGCGGCCGTCTCGCGCTCCCCCCTGTGCCGGCTGACCGGCCGGGGAGAGTGAGAGCGGGCCCGCCGGCCATGCCGGTCGGGAAAGCGGCCGGCGTCCCCAGCGGGCGCCTGTCGGGCTCTGCTCCGGCTCGGCGGGCGTCGGCAGCCGCACCAGCACCGAGAGCTGGCCCGCCGCGCCGGCCGCCCGGTCCCGACACAGAGCGCGCTCTGCGTTTCCTCTCACGCGGCTGACGGTGGGGTTTCGATTTCGCCGGCGATCGCACTTACGATAGTGTATGGCGCCAGCGGCTGGCCTAGTTCAGCTCCTCCTGTGGAGCCGTCTGTGGAACTGATACGTGCGACGGACTTTTTGCGCTTTTTGCTGGGCCCCGAATGGTGTGCCATATTCGTGCAGGTGCATTAGTGTCCACAAAGCGCCAGTGCGGCTCGGTCTGTCCGCCGGCTGCACTCTGGAGCCTGCTGGAGCCGTACGTCTCTCGCGCGCGTGCGCCATCGCGTCGTGCCGCGTCTCGTGCCTGGACGCTGCGGCTGATCCGGGCAGGGCAGACCGGCTCACGCTCTCGGCGCCGCGCTGCGCCGTCAGCACGCCTTTCACCGGGCCGGCCCGCCCGCGTGTGGTGTAGCCGTGACGTCAGACGACAGCCGCAGTCGGAGCGCCAATCAGCGAATAAATCAGCTGGCAGTTTAGCATAGGCGGTGCCAGAGGCGACGGAGCGGCGCTAAAACGTGTAATGGCCGGCCTGTCGGCCTCCCAGCCGGCGGCCGGCGGGCGCCTCGTCTCGCGCGTGGGCGGCACGGGAGCAACGGGAGGGGGGGAGGGGAGCGCACGAGGTGTGCGGAGTTGGCGACCGCCACCTCATAGTGGCTGGGGCCGTAGAGTGAGGCTAGGTTTGCTTTAAATGTTGCCTCCAGACACCCTGAGGCCCGGTAATGCAAGCAGGTAATTACGCAATTTAGTATGGTAAACTGTAGAGGATGATATGATTACAGGTTCACCGTGGTAAATACACGGCCGCAATGGCCTCGACTACGACGAGGTGGTGAGGTGCCGGAGCTTGCGCCCCGGCTGCCTCCCCGCCGCTGCCGGGCAGCATGCCGGCAGCGGCGGGACGCTGGCCTGGTGCGGCCCCGCCGCGCCGCCGGGCTCGGGCTCCGGCTCTCCCAGTCTCGTGCTGTGCCGGCCCTCCCGTGAGGCCTGACCTGACCCTGTGCTCGGCTGAGCCGACGGCTGATGGGGGCCGTGCCGACTGAACCGACTGAGCCGACCCTCTGGCCGCCGCTGTGCCCGGTCCGTGTGTGGTGGTATGGGTGCCGTGTGTTGCAGGGTTGGCAGGGGCCGTGACGGTCGGCTGCTCTGGCGTGTGTTGCAGGGTTGGCAGGGGCCGTGACGGTCGGCTGCTGTGGCGTGTGTTGCAGGGTTGGCAGGGGCCGTGACGGTCGGCCGCTCTGGCGTGTGTTGCAGGGTTGGCAGGGGCCGTGACGGTCGGCTGCTGTGACGTGTGTTGCAGGGCGGCGAGCGACTCAAGCCACAGATCGTGCACGCACTGGCCAGCGCCGAGCTCTACTGCTCCTGCCTGGCCAACATCTACGCCGACCCCAACTACCACAACCTGTCGCACTGGGGCATCATCCAGGCGCTGGCCAGGAAGGGCGTGTACGTGGCCGAGCCGAGCGACGTGGCGCTCACCGAGACGGTGCTCATCCAGACGGGACCCATCAAAATGGTCAGTGCTGGCCGCCGGGCGCGCGTAACACCGCCGACGGCGGCGCCTCCGCCGCAGCACGGGAATGTGATGTGCTAATGCAGGACGGAATGCTGATGTGGAGTGTATGTGTCGCTCGAATGCTGGCGATCCCCAGGAGGATGGGTACGAGCTTGTTGCAGCGTCCATAAATGGCGCTCATCTGTCGTCGCTGTTTGCGCTGTGCCGTCACGTGTTGCCGGGGAGGCGGTGAGTCCACCCGGCGACGGCGGATCGCGGCCGGCCAGAGCAGACCGCCGCCGCCGCCGCTGCCGCCGCCGGGCCGTCGAGACGCCAGCCTCGCCCTGTCGCGCGCGGTACGCTGTTTGGGCGAGCGGCTGTGCGAGAGGCTCGGCCGGCCTCCTCCGCCGGCCCGGCCCGGCCCGGCCCGGCCCGGCGGACTAGCGGCGCTGCTGGCGACGTGGCCACAACGTATGGCGGCCAGCGAAAGTGGAGTACATGCCTTCTCCGGTTGGCGCGGGCAGCCGCGCACGCGCCGCCGCTTTCTCGTAGACGGTGCGTCACCCCACGCGCCGCCTGTGTGGGCAAGCACCGTGTCGGACCGGCGCGCTCCGTCGGGCCCCGGACTCGTCACCGCGCCGCGCTAGTCGTGCACTCGGTATCCGTACCGGCTCCCGGGCGTGCGCTGGTGACGTCACCTGTGACGTCACCGGGCGTGGCCGGTGCCCTGCGTTTAGGCGGCTGTTGCCAGCCGGCCTGTCATCACGGCGGTGTGTGTGACTCAGGCCGTTAGCGGGCCAGCGGCGGTCTCGTCAGCTGGTGGGCGGCGCGGTCAGCCGGCGGCGCGTCCGGAGCTCGCTTCCGGCCCCGGCTGTGGCCCACCCGCGTCACGGCCGGCTCCGGGCCGCGGCAGGCGCCGCCGCACCACCCGGCGCCCCGGGCCGTGCTGCGGCCCACGCGCGTCACGGCTGGCTCCGGGCCGCGGCAGGCGCCGCCGCGCGGCCCGGCGCCCCTGGCCGTGCTGCGGTCCACCCGCGTCACGGCCGGCTCCGGGCCGCGGCAGGCGACCCCCGCACCACCCGGTGCCCCCGGGCCGCTGTCGCCCGGCGCCCGGTGCCGGCCTCTGCCGCGGCCGCTGCGGGCAGGGCGGCGCCCGCCGCGCTGTCTCCCGCCGTGACGTGTGTGCGGTGCCGGGCTCCGTGCGCCGCCCACATTCGAGGCCGCGGACACAGCTTGCAAATGCACGCCGGAGAGAGATACGGCGCTCAGGACTGTCCGGCCCGGTCGGGGCGGTGCAGGGCTGTCCGACTCGGTCAGTGGTGATGCAGAGCTGTCTGGCCCGGTCAAGGGCGGTGCAGGGCTGTCCGACCCGGTCAGGGGCGATGCAGGGCTATCCGACCCGGTCAGGGGCGATGCAGGGCTGTCCGACCCGACCTCGACCTGCAGATCGTTACACCGTCTGTCCTGTGTGAGTAGCAGTCGGTGTGGGGCGCCTCTGGTGCCGTCCGATCGAAGCTCATGACATCCCCGACACCTCTGAGCGGCCGGCCATGTCAGCAGCTGTTCGCTCCTCGCGGTGTGTACACTGTGAGCACGCTGTGCACGGCCGCTGGGGGTAGGGGGGGGGGGAGTTCCGGCTGCGGCGTGTCACCCTGACGCCGCCGCCAGCCGGGCCACCTGTTCAGGGCGGCGCCTCGGCGACACTCCCGCCCAGGCGCCCGCCCCCATATGGCCACGGTCGGGCGGGGGCACCGCCCAGCCGTCACTGGACGGCCCTTCGCGGCAGGGCGGACGCAGGCTTCGGTGACGGCTAATTGTAATGACCAGCAAGCCCGAACAAGTACATTTAGCGGCGTAGCTTACCTTAGAGGCAGGACGAAATGTGCTTGTACCGTTCAAATGACACTTCATTGGTGCCGAATGTGCGATCTGGGTGCTTTGTTGTCTTCTGGTTCAGACCGGCGGCAGAATGGCTTTCCACGCTCAGCGTGGACTTGTGATGCGTCGGCGCGTGGACATTCCAGGTCGCAGCTGGCTCTAGTGGGCTCTCGGGTGCGATTTGCATGCGTGGCACGTACAGTCCGCACAGTCGGAGGCCGGCCCGTGGGTAGATGTGAGAAGCTCTGCGCGGCTGGTGAGACGGTGGTGCGGCTGATGATGGCCGGCCGGTCTGGAGAAGCCCTGCTCCGGCTGACGGCCGCGGAGCACGAGCGACCGGGGCCGCTGTCCGCCACGTGCGGCCAGCACCGCCGGCGAGCGCGGGAGAGCGGCCACACGTGGTGGCGGAGGTGGGAGGAGGGAGGCGCGGCAGCGGGTGAGGCCAGTCACCGCGCGTCCGCTCGGGCTCCATCGCGTGTCGGCCGGCTCTGTTGACTCGGCGCTCTAAAGTTAGCCGCGGGTGAGTGGTGCGCGCCGGCGGCAGCTGTGTCATCAGCGGCCGGCGTGGTGCGGCGCGGGGTGTCGGGGCCCGGCCGGCGGTCTCGGCCCCCCGACCGGCCCGCGGCACGATGGTGCCGCTACCGAAGCGCCGGGCCGTTCGCCGCCGGGCCCCGGCCGCCTCGGCCACCCCCTCGCCGGCCGGTCTCGGCGCCTGCGGAGCGTCGGCGGTCCTGAGTGGCGTCTCACTCTCGAATCGGTAGAGGTTGAAGCGCTGTGTTTGGGCGGCGACAGCGAGCGCCGCTTGGGTTTCACATCGCTTTGTTATCACTGTTGTCGAAAAATCCACGAGAGACCCTGCGTTTCTGCCCCTGCCTTCTTCATATGCTCAATGGAACAGCAAACATGGCGTGTGGGCGTGGGAGTCTAGATAGGGACGAGTCCGTCTTTTCATCGTTCTTGGCTCGCAGCCTGTCAGCACAGGATCACCAAAGAACAATATGATCGTACCGACAAGGTCGTTCCTTGGCCCGTTTGAGATGGTGCGTTTCGGATGCCTGCCGTCGGTTGCAGGCTCAGCTGCCGTGTCGTCTGCCCTGTCCCCTCCCCGCCCCCTGTCGTCGTCCTGACTGTCATCTGAGGTGACCTCAGCCCCCCTCCCCTCCCCTCCCCTCGCCTCGCCTCACCTGGCGCCAGCGCCCGGAAGTGACGCGCTGCTGGCCCAGGAGCGGCAGACCGCCGCGGTCGCCCTCTGGCTGTCCGCTGTCGAGTGGCCCGTCGGCGCCTGGACCGGTTGACGGTCGGCCTCTGGCTGTCCGCTGTCGAGTGGCCCGTCGGCGCCTGGACCGGTTGACGGTCGGCCGGACGGGTCATTCGGTGTGATGATATCTGGCTGCTCGGATGGCGACCTGGCTGGCTGGCGTTGCTCGGATGACGGCCTGACTGCTGGGATGACGGCCTGGTTGCTCGGATGACGGCCTGACCGCAGGGGTGACGGCCTGACTGGCTGACGTTGCTCGGATGACGGCCTGACTGCTGGGGTGACGGCCTGGCTGCTGGGGTGACAGCCTGGCTGCTCGGATGGCGACCTGGCTACTCGGATGACGACCTGGCTGGCTGGCATTGCTCGGACGACGGCTTGGCTGCTCGGATGACGGCCTGACTGCTGGGGTGACGGCTTGGCTGCTCGGATGACGGCCTTGCTTTGCTCGGATGACGGCCATGCTGGCTGGCGCTGCCCGGCGGCGCCGCGGTCCGAGCCGCCCATGGATGGATGGTGTGGTGGCCAGCGGCCCAGACCATCGGATACTCAGGCGGTGGGCGGCCGCGGATCTCTCTGTGACCGGAAAGGCGCTGCACTCTGGTGGTGGCGGCGGCGGCCGCAGGAGCCGGGCCATCTCTCCTCTCCATCGATGCGCTCGCGATTATTGGTGAATCAGGTGCGGCGCGGGGTCTTTGTTCTATGCTTTCATGCCTGACGTGTACGGCCTCTACGGGAAAGCCTATTCCATTGAGGCGTGTTTTCCGCGTCCGTGTCCGCCAGCTGATACTGAAGGTAGAGGGAAGGAGGAGAATGGAGATGGGCTGATGGTGCGCTCGGCCCGAACGGCAGGCGTGCTCGGCTCCGCCGGGTGTCCTGGTGCGGGGGCACCGGACGCCGACTGGGGCTCGCGCCTGCACCCGCGGCGCCGAGCTCGCCAGGGCAGGGCGGACCCTCCTCCGAGGCTGGCCGGGCCGTCGGGGCGCCACCGGTGCCCGCCTGGTCCGGCCCGGGTGAGAGGTGTGTCATTGGGGGGGGGGGGGGAGAGGCTGCTGCGGTTGTTTGACGTTGGATTCCCCAGGTGCGAGCCTATCGCTGGTGTCTAGGAACACGTGCTGTCGGCGGCGCTGAATGACATTGACATTCGTCTGACCCACGCGTGACCTACGTCTGACCCCTGTGCACCTAGCCGCCTGTTGACCGAGCCTCGTCGCATCTCCCTACCTATATGGACTTCCGCTCCACGGCGATCGCCGGGTGTGATCTCCAAACGGCCTGCAGTGTACAGACCTGAAGCCGTGCCGCCCTGCCCGGCCCTGCCTTGGGTTGCCTTGCCTTGCCTTGGGTTGCCTTGCCTTGCCTTGCCTTGCCTTGCCTTGCCTTGCCTTGCCTTGCCTTGCCTTGCCTTGCCTTGCCTTGCCCCTTCCCTGCCCTGCCCTGCCCTGCCCTGCCCTGCCCTGCCCTGCCCTGCCCTACAGCTGTGCTGACCTGACCTGACCTGCGGCCCGTGTGTCGACAGAGCGCGCACATGGCCGTGATGGAGGCGATCATGGCGCTCTACATCCGCGAGGTGATCACAGCCGAGCGGGTGGTGGGCGTGGTGCGCCGCTTCACCCAGCTGCAGGCCTCCACCGAGCTGCCCGCCGACCAGGAGGAGGCGCTCCTGCTCTGGATCAACAAGGCGTGCGCTCGGCTGCGGCTGCAGATCGCCGCCGAGTGTCGCGCCCAGCCGGAGGTCAGTGGCGGGTCAGGCCGGCGGTTAGGCCGGCCGCGGCTCAGTGCTGGGACGGGGCGGCGCTTGCTGGCGACCGGTCTGACCAATCGGACGACGTTGTTATTGGGGCCCGATCTTGTGCCAGCACCAGGGTAGCCGTGAACGTAACCATGAAACCCCAGGGTCGTAGGGACCTGATGTCGTATGAAACGTGTTTTGCGAAGCTTGATGGACACCTTGCGGGTGTCCCAAAGTATAAAAGATGAGCGTGTATCGTGCCACACAATATACGCGTATATTGTGTGGCACTGCAGCTTTGAGATTTTGAACGGCGCGTGCTGAAACGTCCGCAAAGGGGCAGCAGCACCGTACTGGGCCAGCCCCGGGGCAGCAGCTGAATGTTCCGCCACACTCCCACCACGCCGCCGACGCCGGGGCCTGTTTCCGTCCCGTTGTTCGGCGGCGGCCCGCCGGCCATCTCTGCGGACGGCGGTCCGTACTGCCGGCGCCGTTAGTGGTGCGCGGGGTCGGGGCGGGGTCACGGCGGGCTGACCCGGAGGTCGGCCGCTCGCCGCCGCGACCCCAGCCGAAACTGGAGCGGCTCCGGTCGGGCCGTGGCGACCCCTGGCGACCCCTGGCGACCCCTGGCGACCGTCAGCTGGGGACGGCTCCGGTCAGCGCCTGCTGCGGCCGCCGGCGCCGCCGGCGCCTGGTCAGACCGGTGGCGGGGCCGCCTGTTCGGGAGAGGCCTCGCCGGCGCCACGCAGGCACGCACCGCGGCTCGGCGCCGCCGGCGGCACGGAGACCGCCGCTGGTGGAGCGCGCCATGAGGGGAGCGGCGGCTGGGCTGGCGCCGTTGAGTGTTAGCGCTTGTCTGCCCCACTCCTGCTATTGTGTTGGCCGGCTCGTGCGGTCCGGCTGGCCGGGTGAGCCGCCTGACGCGGCCGGTGTCGGCCGACAGGAGGGCGGCGTGCCGAGCTTCCCGCTGCAGCAGGACATGTCGGACCTGTCGGACGGCACGTGCCTGGCCGGCCTGGTGGCGCTCTACTGCCCGGACGAGCTCTCCTGGCCGGAGGTGGCCTTCTCCGACCCGCCGCGCATCGCCGACAGCCTCTACAACCTGCAGCTGCTCGAGAAGTTCTGCCACGACGCGCTGCCCTATAACCCGCACTTCCTCACGCTCGAGGACATCCTGTACATGCACAGGTGGGTCGGCCGCCGCTGGCCGCCGGCGTGCGCGGCGCCGGACAGCGGTGTGGGGCCTGCTCGAAGCGGGCAGACGTTGCACGCGAAATGCACGCATTGGCTCAGACATGGAGAGGCGTCTGATCAGCGGCCTCGCTTGTGATGGCGGCCGTCGGCGCTTGCGACTGCGCCCGTTGTTGATGCTGTTGTACCGCTGCCCGGCGCCGGCCAGAGGCGAGCGCCAGACGCTGTGGCCGTGGTGGTGACGAGGCCGCCGAGGCGTTCGAGTGACGCGATCTGGAGGCCACCCGGGCCGTACCGTGACCGGCGCTCTTCTGGTCGTCAGCTCGGTGAAACAGAACCTGCTGGTGCTGCTAGCCGACCTCTTCTACCTGTTCGAGATCAACCCGGCCAAATGTGTCAGACAGCCCGTCATGGGCAAGGAGAGGGTGATAGAGGAGGTGCGTTCACCATCGCGCGCCGGCCACGTTCGGTGCAGTCAATGCTGCTCCCAAAGCTTACTTCAGCCAGTAATATGCTTGTAAATTGTCTCAAAGTGCCTTCTAGAAGTGACCATGCTCTGTTCGCTCTGATACTGTTTGCATTACACTGACACTTTTTATGTGACCTGTCCACCACCTAATGGTCTTTAAGGTGGTCTTTCCACCTTTATTTAGGTGTTTTTCCACCACCTTTAAGGTGTCTCTTTGGCGCGAACGAAAGGGAGAGATGTCTCCGTGAAACATAGCTGTGTAGCTTTGAATGGTTTAAGTGCTGTGCGTGCTGCCGGGCCAGCGGCCGTCTCCCGGCCGAGCTGCGCTGTGTGGAGCGCGCCGAGCGCCGGTGCTGACCTGACTTGACCCCGGGCCGGCCAGATGCGCCGCCAGGGCGGCCTGGGCGGCAGTCCGCGGCGCTCTCAGCCTGACCTGCGCGGCTCAGCCAGCCAGGCGAGCAGCTTCTCAGGTCAGTCGCCGCGCCGCCGCCGGTGCGCGGCCGTCTTCTGTCCGCTGCGCCGACCTCCCGCGGCCGGCCTCAGGCCCGCCGCCTCTTGACCTCCTTCTCTGTCTCCCTCTCTGGCTGTCTGTCTGTCTGTCTGTCTGTCTGTCTGTCTGCGCGGCTGGACGCGTCCGTGTGGGCGGAGGCGCCGCGCCGGTCGTGACGCTGGTGGCGCCCCCTCCCCGCCGCACTCGGTGGCCCCGCGGCGGCCCGAGGCGCACGCTTGACTAACCGGTGGTGGAGGTGCGGCGCCGCTCCCCGCCCCGCCCTGCCCTGCCGCTGTCACTGCACCCCTACTAACGCCCCTGACCGGTGGCATGCAGGAGGGAAATACCCGCACTCAGAGCCATCTGTTGTCATGCGGAGAAGTAGAGGCTCGCGCTCGGCCGAGAGAGGGAGGCAGCGCTTCAGCATGTTTGAAGGTATGCTAGACACGCCCGGACTCCTTGCAAAGCATTGTCATTAGTGCATACAATGGATGAAAAGTCAACGGCGAGGCTGCCGTATCATAAAGTGCTCCGTCTTGCTGTCCTTTATAGTTTTCTTCTGGGGAGTGTATTTTGGCGCCCGGTTTGGAGGTTGGCCTCGGGTAAAGCCTAATTTTCTTCTCTTTTACACTGTTGCTGGTCCCATTCTGAGGAGTTGACGGATAGTTTCACCACCTCTACAGCGGAACCCGGGTGCGTTCATAAGCGTTATTGTGAGCACTACGTGACTCTGGGTAGGTGATTTGTCAGGATTTTCATCGTGCTAACTCAAACGGCGTAGGGTGTCGGAGGATGCTTTATATCTCCTGAAGTTATGTTCTTTGTGGAATGGCAGGGGTGTCTGGGTAACATAGAGGCTATAATAGACCCATGAATCATATCTATAGAAAAGTTCCATGCTATTTTGGGCCATCATAACACTGCATCAATTTGGCGATGGTATTCACGGGTGGTTAAATAAATGCACAGCGCGTGTGAATAAATGCATCGGTCCCAGTCTGGGCTGCCATCGCGGGCTTGGTTTGTGGCCGGGCGCGGGCGGTCCAGTCTCTGATCGCGGGCGGTCCAGTCTCTGGCAGCCGGTCCTGTGTCTGTGTCTGCAGGTCTGTTGGCGCAGAGGGCTTGTCACTAACCTTGACTAACCAACTCCTGGACTGACCCCGACCCAGACCCAGACCAAGACCCGACCCTGATCCACGTCCTCACCCAGACCAGGACCCGTCCCTGACCTGACCACCCTGATCCTGATCCTGATCCTGACCCTGACCCTGATCCTGATCCTGATCCTGATCCTGATCCTGATCCTGATCCTGATCCTGATCCTGATCCTGATCCTGATCCTGATCCTGATCCTGACCCCGACCCCGACCCCCGACCCCGACCCTGACCCCGACCCCGACCCCGACCCCGACCTCGACCCCCGACCTGACACACCAGCACCAGCACTTGTATCCGCCTACCCCGACCACCGACGCGCGAGACTGTGTGTGACGCCTTCCGACCGACACCGACATCGAGACGGAGACGGAGACGGAGACGGAGGCCGGCCGCGCCCCCCGCCGACGCACGCCCGTACGTATGCCGACACCGCCCCCACCGGCCCGCCGACGTCCGGCCGGTCGGTCCCAGGCCGTTGTCCTGACGTCCGCTGGCGCTCGTGTCGGCCGTGGCCGGTCTGTGACGCTGGCAGATCAGCTCCACTGCTGTCGCCGCACGGCGGAGCGCTATCGGCCGCTGCTCGTTTTCCAAGCAGTGTCGATCCTGTCTTCTCGTAGACCTCGGCGTCCAGGGCTAAGAGTGGTAGAGCTCCGGCCAGGGAGGCAGACGTCGCTTTACAGGAGACAGTTGCCGGTGCAGTGCTCCACGACGGACGGGAGCTTTTGGCAGGCGGCCTCGGAGACATGCCGGGAGATGTTTATGAAACAGTCGGCCTACGTCTGCGCACTGGCGCGGTCTCGGTTCTGGCAACTGCTTGCGGATCATTTATGCACTAAACATTGGCTCCCCTTTGCACAGCATTGTCACCCCGTCTGCATCTTTGCACACTCCACGCATTGTCGATAAGACGAGGCGCAGCGCACCGGTTGGGTTTCGGTGGTGCCGATGGGCGGCTGCGCTCGTACCAGCGAAGCTGGTCCCAGGTGGTGGGTGGCGCCGAGGCGGGACACATGTGACGCCACGGCGGGGTGGGGCCGGCCTGGGCGACGCCTCCGCACGGGGCAGACACGCCGGCCTGGACTCGGGTGACACATGCGTGGCAAACCGGACACGACGACGGCGACAGGGCACGCCCATCCAGACTGCTGACGTCACCGCCCTCTCCTCCCCGACCTCGGTTGGGCCGTGCGTGTCCAGTGACGTCACCACGTGACCGGTGTTTTGATGACAACCCGGTGTGCCGCGGCGCTGCGCGGAGCGTGCTGAGGCGGATGCGGTGTGAGGCGCGCGTGTGTGTCAGTGGGCGTTGGTAAACGGACGCCGCTGGGCCGACCGAAGGTGGGTGCTGCGCCTGGGCGTCGCTGTACCCGGACTGGTGGTGGCGCTGTTCGCACCCGGCCACCGAGCGGTGCCACTACTGCTCGCGGCCCGGCCACCTGCCGTTCGAGCAGCAGTGCTTCCACCATCTGGCCGACGGTAGGAGGGCGCGGCCGCCTAGCTCTGTGGCTCCGCAACCCGGCACGGCCTGAGACGCTGACTCCTGGAGCCGCCGACAGATGGCATCACCGGGCCGACGCTTGTTGTGGCCTGGTTTTTTACTGTGGCATTTGGGCGGTTTTCGCCTGTGGCATGCAGTTTTGTTTGTTTGCGGGCTGTGTTTTGGGTAGAACTCTGTTACTGGTGGGATTGTATGGCGTCTGAAGATTTCTTGACATGGATTTCGTAGACATGCATCAACTACGAGTACCGTTGTATGTCAATTTGCAGTTTCGTGTCCGTTTGTGTGGCTGCGTGCTTTGTTTGCATTTGCTGGTGTTACAGTTAATTTCACCGTTGTGGCGTTTGTATGCGTTTGTTTCAGCATCATTTGATTTGATTCTAGGTTACAGCAAATGCTGTTAGCAGAAAGCGGGTTGAACGAGTTGATTGATTTTGACACCCGAATAGCAGCTATGATGACCCCCCTCCCCCCTTCCGTATTATGTGACAATGTAATTGCATTCTTGCTCATAAAACTTGCATGACGACCTGTACAGAACTCCAATGCACGCAAGTTCTTCCTTTATGTGCATCTCATAGCTTCCGTGATGCACACGCCATATTGAATGCATTCGTTATTAATTGTGAAGCCATGAATTAATAGTCACGGGCTAATAGGGCTAAAATGTAGTATGTGTGATGCGTATGCATGTGTGTTATGTATGTATGTTTGCATTCTGACACCGGTGCACATAACTGGAACTGTCCCGTGGCTGGAGGTCGTTTGGGTCCGGGCGCCCCGTTGCTCCGCGGGCGGGCAGCGCTCCGAGCTCCCCGGCCCATTTCGAGAGACTGCGGCTCCGCCGCCTCATCTCGGCCTCCCTCCCGTCCGAGCCGCGCTCTCGCCCTCTGTCTGGGTGTGCGTGTGTGTGTGACGGGCGCCGGCCGCGTGTCGACAGCAGCGGGACGGGAGAGTCCGTCGGCACCGAGCGGCGGCTCGCGGCGGCCCCGCTCCGTCTACCCCGGCGACGACCGCTCCGTCTACCGCGACGACGACAGGTAAGCGTCCGGAGCCGGCCGGAGCCGCCGCCGCTCCGGCTGTCCCGGCTGGCCGGCCGGCCTCTGCCCCCGGCACGCCTGTCACAAGCCGTTTCGCTCGATCTCGTCAACAGCTCGTGCCAGGCTCTGTGCCGGTGTGCTACGTTTCCTTATAGGCAAACGGCCCAGACAAGGGATTTCAAACATGTGGGGACGTGGACTCTTAGGCAGGTGAAGCGACAACGAGTTTTGTGTAATGACACATTGTAGAGTTAGCATGTTATAGGCTGCAAACGAAGTACGTGGTATATCTTGTCACAGGAAGAACTGAGAAGCGTCCAGGATTAGCAAAGGGGGTGATGTTGATGCATAACTGAAACAAGCACTGCGCAAATGTGCCTTTATGCATCAGTCGTACTTAGCAGCCTGTGCGGTTACATCGAGTCGGCCTGTCTGCCGCCTGGCCTGAGGGTGTCCCGGAGTGGCGGCAGGTGCAGCGCGCTGGCGGATGGCGCCGGCGCCGCCCGCCGCGTCGCTCGGTCGGTCGGTCGGCTGACGGGGCGGCCGCCGGCTGGTTGCAGGTCCAACTCGGAGGAGAGCGAGTTCGTGGTGCAGCGCGCGGCCGGCCCGCTGACGCTGTCGCGGCTGGCGCACCAGCGCCGCTCGCAGAGCCCGCCGTCGTCGGTGCACTCGGACGAGCCGGCGGCGCCGCGCCGCCTCAAGGAGCGGCTCAACCGCGACACCAAGTGGGAGGAGCGCGGCGAGGAGCGGCGCGGCGCCGTCTCCGAGTGCGGCGACCTCGAGCGCCACCAGCCGGCCGGCAAGCCGTCGCCGAGCGGGCGCGGCGGCGGCGGCGGCCGACTTTCGCGGCGTAACTCGTTCTCGGAGGAGTCTCAGCTGACCGTGGAGAACTTCGGCGGCAGCCAGGACAACCTGCACATGCTGGGCCGCAACCCGGACAAGCAGCCGGTGGTGCACCGCGGCCGGCGCGAGAGCAGCACGCACCGCGACCTGCTCAAGGAGAGCACCATCAGCTTCGGCGACCGCGACCCCTTCCAGGACGTGGAGCAGGAGCGGGCGCTGTCGCGCAGCGCCAGCCGCCAGAGCCTGTACGAGACGCGCAGCGACAGCCGGCAGGAGCTGACGCGTCCGCCCAGTCGCAATCTCTTCCAGGAGAGCACTATCAAGGAGCACTTCAAGCCGACCGGCCGGCGCGGCGGCGACGAGCCCGCCGACGGCTTCCGGCCCATCGGACGCGACGCCGACGACGGCGGCGTCGACATCGACAACCGCGTGCTGGACGCCCTGGAGCGCGAGGCGCGCGGCGACTCACCCTCCAAGGGCAACCTGGTCATCATGTTCGACAACAACGACGAGCAGAAGCCGACCAGCTTCGCCGAGCTGTCCAAGGTGCAGCCGCGCGACAACGCCGGCGGCATCAACATCGTGTACATGCAGCACGAGAAGGAGGACCGCGGCAAGGCGGCGCCGGCGCGCAGCAACGGCTCGGCGGCCGGCGCCGCCACCACCAGCTGGGTGCAGCAGCAGCAGAGCCAGCGGCCCGGCCTCCCGGCCTCGGGTGAGTGGCGGCGCGAGGGGAGGGGAGGGCAGCCGGGCACGCTCACCGCAGACTGCCGGGGGAGGGGTGGGAAGGGGGGACTCTGGCCGCGCGTCCCCAGCCGGCTGCCGACCGGTAGGCGTGGGTGTCGTGCCGGCGACGTCGTGTTGTAGTCGTACACTCTTGAAATTGGGAAAGCCAGTCAGTGGTGGAGTAAGGTTGTGGAGGTGAACGCAGTGGGCAGCGTAGGCTGGTGCAAGGCTGTGGTGACCGCGGTGCCCGGTGTAGGCTACCGCCGGCGCCGTCTGTCTGCCACCGCCGGCTCCGCCCGCGGCTGCCGGCGCGCTCTGTGACGCCCGCTGCTCGGCCCGGCAGAGGGCGCCCCCGAGCCGGACGTGATGGCCTCAGAGCTGCACAGCATCAAACTGCGCCTCGAGGAGAAGCGGCGCAACATCGAGAAGGAGAAGCGGCGCATGGAGTCGGCCATGAGCCGCCAGAAGCAGACGGTGGGCAAGCAGGCGTTCCTGCAGGCCATGGGACAGGTGAGCGACGCACGGCGATAGTCGGGGACACGCGGCGCGCGGCCGGTTTGGCGGCGGCGGCCGGTGCCGGCCACCGCCATAGCCACCGTTTGTGTCTTGATGTTGTCGAGAGGTGATCTGGTGGCGGTATTGGGAGAGACCTGGTGAAGGTGTGGCGGGGTTTGTGGGCGCATGGAGGCCTGGTGGCGGTATTGGGGGTGACCTGGTGACGGTATTGGGTGTGGCCTGGTGCCGGTATTAGGGGTGGCCTGGTGACGGTATTGGGGGTGGCCTGGTGACGGTATTAGGGGTCGCCTGGTGACGGTATTGGGGGTGGCCTGGTGACGGTATTGGGGACGGTATTAGGGGCGGCCTGGTGACGGTATTGGGACGGTATGAGGGGTGGCCTGGTGACGGTATTAGGGGTGGCCTGGGACGGTATTGGGGACGGTATTAGGGGTGGCCTGGTGACGGTATTGGGGATGGCCTGGTGACGGCATTGGGGGTGCGTGGGCCCCTTGTCACTGTGTCGTTGGGTGACGGTGTCGGCGCGCGTGCAGAGCAAATTCCGCGGCGGCGGCGGCGGTGGGGGCGCCAGCAGCAGCGCCACCTCGGCGTCGGGCAGTGAGGGCGGCGACGCGGCGCCGGCCGCCGCCGCCGAGCCGCTGCTGGACAGTGTGGAGTGCCGGCCGGCCAGCCTGCAGGTGACGCCCCTGCGCGGCCCGCCGTCTGCGCGTCCCGTAGCCAGGCCCGACTGCATGGTGTGCCTGTTGCCCTCCGGCGCGGCAGCTGCGGCGGCTGGCCGCTGCTGGCAGCCGCTGCGCTGCAGCTGTGTAGTCGCCGCTCTGTGTCGCCTCGTGTGCGTGATCTTGTCCCGCATGGCAGCACGGCCCCTCTGAGTTTGACGCCCAGTAGGCTGCACCAGTAGCACCCTGTGGTTAGATAGGCATCCGCCAGCGGCGGCTGACTGCGTCCGGGGCACCTGTGTCGCTGGACGGAGGACCACCGTAACAGGCTGGCGTGTTTAGGCCGCACCGGAGCCGGGTCGGCCTGGCCGGCCGGCTCAGTGGTGTCTCCACACGCGGCGTTCCCACCCTTCCCCCTCGGTGTGGTCGTGCCTGACGTGTGCCAGCATGCCGCCGTGGCAGCCGCGTGGGCTGCAGCCGCCGCGCGCGGTCCAGCGCCGCGTCAGAAGCGCGGCAGCCGCGGCGTCCGCTCCGCCGCCCGTCCGTTCAGTGCTGAGCTGCGCGCGAGAGGCCGCCGCTCGGGCGGCAGCAGGTGTGCGGGTCGGACGCGACTGCCGGGCCGGGGTCGCTCCGGCACCGGAGCGTCGACGGCACTGTTGAAGTCAGCTGTTTGGTTGTGCCGCATCGCTGGCTGGCTGTCTCAGATGGGAGCGACGTTTGGACGTCGCGGACCGGCGTACAGTCCGGCCATGGACAGCGGCGAGAGGCTGCCGGTGCGGGCACGGAGGCGGGCTCTGGCGCCGGCGTCAGGCGGCCGCACCATGACGACGTGCACGCGCTGTCCGGCAGGAGATGAGTCAGAATCTGAGCCACATGAAGGACAAGTGGTCTCGGGTGCCCGACGCCGCCGGCAGTCCGGACCTCGACAACATGGACTACGACCAATATACCAGCTCGCTGCACAGGTGAGAGCAAGAGCTCGTCTGGCCGGCGGCGGCGGAGCCCGTCTGGCTGCCGGGTCTGGCCGTGTCTCCTGTGTTCGGGGGCCGCTGGTCGGCGGCGGCAGAGCTCGTCTGGCCGCCCGATCTGGCCGTGTCTTCTGTGTGTCGGGGGCCGCTGGTCGGCGGCGTTGGAGCTTGTCTCCCGTGTTTGAGAGAGGGGAGGGGGGTTCGCCCGGTGCCGCTCCGCGCGCCCCGGTCTGATGATGTGCCATCGCCGCCGGCAGCATGAACGAGTCGCTGACGGAGCTGCAGGACGACATACAACGGCTGTCGCAGCAGCAGTCGCAGATGCAGCAGATGCAGAACATCATGCAGAACGGCGGCCAGACTCAGGTACACCGGCACGGATACCCGGCCATAAGAAGGCATGCTGGTCTGAACTGTTCGCGGATCACGCACGCCTAAAACTGGGAGATCGAAATAACAAGCCAGGTGGGCGGCTAGATGCATGGCAAGTCCGAACCCGTGTAGTCTTGGAGCGGGGCATCCCAGAGTCAGGATATCCCATTGGCGCCCCAGGGGCATCCCAGGACACACCAGCGCTGCTGCGAATGTGCTCGTGTTGGACGCACTCCAAGATCGCCGATGCGGGCTGTCTGAAGGCCGGCTGTGCGTGTTTCAGCCGCCGTACCAGCAGGCGTACCAGCAGCCGCAGTACCAGCCGGGGCCGCCGCAGTACCAGGCCGGGCCGCCGCCGCCGCCGCCCGGCCAGTTCTACCTGCACGACCAGGCCGGTCAGCGCCGCCAGTGGGGACAGCCCATGGCGCCCGACGACGTGTACCAGCACATGTCCCCCAGCCGAGCCCGCTGGGGCCAGCCCGTCAGGTGAGCACACCGCGGGTACGCGTGGTCCATGGCGAGGCGCCCGACCCGCCGACAGAAGGCTGCTGCTGCAGCGCTGTGGACCGGCCGGGCGGTCCGATGGTGTCTGGCAGGCGGTTGTGCTGCGCCGCGATCGAGTCGGCCTCCGCACGGCGGCAGCATCGCACGGCGGTGACGCGTCTGGTGTCAGCACACACTGCCGCAGGGCTCGCTCGGAGGCGCGCTCAACGCCGGGCCGCCACCGGGGGGTGTGGGTGTGGGAAGGTGGGAGCTGTGTGCGAGGGTTGGAGCTGTGTGCGGTTGTGATCAGCCGGCCCCGCTCGTGTCGTCGGCCGCCGTCTGAACCCTGGCGTTCGCCGCCGCTCGGCAGGCCCATGATGCCGATGCAGCAGCAGTACGGCGCGCCGCCGGCCGACCCTTACTACCAGCCGCAGCGGCCGTTCCTGCTGCACCACGAGCAGCCGGGCTACCCGGGCGCCTACCACTCACCGCAGCACCACCGACTCGGTCAGTCGCCCCGCGGCTGTCCTCCCTCTCTCTCACCGCCTACCACTCACCGCAGCACCACCGACTCGGTCAGTCGCCCCGCGGCTGTCCTCCCTCCCTCCCACCACCTACCACTCGCCGCGGCACCACCGACCCGGTCAGTCGCCCCGCGGCTGTCCTCCCTCCCTCCCACCACCTACCACTCACCGCAGCACCACCGACTCGGTCAGTCGCCCCCACGGTTGTCCTCCCTCTCTCCCACCACCTACCACTCACCGCAGCACCACCGACTCGGTCAGTCGCCCCACGGTTGTCCTCCCTCCCTCCCACTAGCTGTCTGTCTCCCTCTCTCGCAAGGGAGGGTACTCGCGTTTGAAAGGACGCGCCCGGAAGGGACTGCTCTGTTGACCTGTTAACGGAAAAAGAGCTGTTTCGCGACGGACGGAGCTCGACAGAGCCACAATGCGCATCACGGGTGTTCGGCGCGCGTTGTACGAGCTGTACGATACAACGGCGTAGCTCTGCGTATGTTCTGCCCAGGCTGATGCCGTGTGCGGTGGATAGTGCTTCGCTTCAGTGCAGGTTGCTGCGGCTCTGGATTCTGTAGATGGTGCGATGACGCGGTGAGTCGGTGGCTGTGCCGGACCTGCGGTCCGGTTGGGGCTCCGCACCAGGTGCTGCCGCTGTCGTGATGTCGCCGCTGCGCCCGCGCACTGTGTGTCCGCCTGACCCCTGGCCCCTGACCTCGGGCCTCTGACCCCATGGCCGCTGACCGCCCCGTCTCCCGGCGACAGACGGCGGCATGATGGCGCCGCAAGGCATGCCCGGCCCGATGGCGCCGCCCGGCGGCTACCACCCGGACTACGCGGCGTACCCGCCGGCGCCGCCGCCACCGGCCGCGGCCGCGCCTGGCGGTGGCTTCCGTCTGCACGGCGCGGGCGGCGGCGGTGCGGCGGCGGCGGCCAGGAGCCGCGCGAGCTGCGCGCCGGCCAGAGTCCGCGCATGTACGGCGACTTTCAGTACGGCCGCGAGGAGCAGGGCTCGCCGCGCGTGCCGACGGTGCGCCGCAGCACGCCGCGGCGCCGCTCGCCCTCGCCGCGCGCCGCCGTCCTGCACGCGCCGCTGCCGGCGCCGCCCATCGACGACATGGCGCCACAGAACGTCTCCTTCATCGGCGACCAGCAGCAGCAGGAGGAGGAGGAGGAACGGCGCCGGCGGCCGGAGCCGGAGCCGACCGCCGGCGGCCGCACCTACCGCCTGCCGCGGCGCTCCCCGGCCGAGCCGGCCGAGCGGCACGAGCCGTCGCCGCCGCGGGTGGTGTCGCGCGCGCCCTCTGCCGGCAAGACGTTCAAGGTGCACCGCTCGCCCAGCCCGCAGAGCCCGTCGTGGGCGGCGCGCCGCGCCGGCAGTCAGTCGCCGCTGGCGGCGGCGCGCGGCCAGCAGCAGCAGCCGCCGCCTCCGCCGGAGAAGGAACAGGACGAGCCGTCGCCAGAGGTGCTGGCTGCCATGAAGGTCGACAAGATCCGCGACAGCGCCGACCCAGAGCTTGGTGAGTGGCGGCGCGCCCTATCCCGCCCTGCCCTGCCCTGCCCTGCCCACTGCTACCACCCCGCCCCGCCTCGCCGCTCCCACGCTGTCGGATGCAGGCCGGGCCGATCAGCTGATGAGCGGAGCTACCAGACGTCCGTAGTCATGGTGTGGACGTCTGGTAGCTCCGCTCATGACCATCTCTGTTTGATGCCGGTATGTGTGATGGCGAGATACGGGAAAGGCGATGGGAAAGAAGCTGAGTCGTGTTTTAAAGTTGTTCTGGTAAGCCGCATTGTTCGTGTTAAGCGGAACAGCGACCCTCAGCGTGGCACGCGCGGCTGTGCTGTGCGTGGGGACGCGCCGCGGCCAGCGCGTGACGGGCCGGTCTGGGCGGCAGGATTTGTGATATCGTTTGACGACGACGCCGGTCCGCGGAAGCCGAAGCCGCGCCTGGGCGCCCGCCGGACGCCGGCGAAGACGGCCAGCTCCGGCGGCCTGGTGGACAAGCCGCGGCCTGCCATCCCGGTACGTGGCCGAGCGGCGCCCGCCGCCGCCGCCCTCGGTGCGCTCTGCGCCGGCCGCGCCGCGTCGCGGCGCCCGCCGGCTCTGACCGGTCGCCTGCTTTGGTTGTCAGTTGCGGAGCACGTGCCTTGCGCCATGTTGTCACGCTCGCACGTTTGCCTGCTCGTGTGCCGCACGCGTCCGTGTCACCGTCCGCACCGCTTTGACGCGCCCACCCGCCTGCAGCCCAAACCGAAGCCGTCGGCCTTCTCGCTGGGCGGCGACGGCGGCGGCGGTGCGGCGTCGGGCGCCCCATCGGCCTTCTCCACGTACACCAAGTGGCCGCGGGCGGCCCGCGCCGAGCCGCCCGCGCCGAGCCCAGAGCCGGAGCCGGAGCCGAGTCCGGAGCCGGAGTCGAGTCCGGAGCGGGAGGAGTCACCGGCGGGCGGCGGCCTGTCGCTGGGCCGGCTGTCGGACCCGCGCCGCCGCACGGCGCCCGCCGAGCCCGACCAGCCGGACGGCGCCGGCTCGCCAGCCAGCCGGCCCCTCCTGGAGAAGGTGCGCCGGGGCCGGAGTGCGCCTGACGCAGCGGTCCGCTCCGCGCTTCGCCCGGCCGCGCTCAGCGAGCTCTGAGTGCGCCGTCTGGATAGAGGGCATGGATGTCGCCAGGTCTGCTGGCAGTTTGCACGCGCACTGCTGCTGATATCACTGTTGGTGCCGTCCACGCTTACGAGGCTGCGCCGCATGCGTCAGACCGGTGCGAAGACGTGATTGTGCGCATGTGTGTGTGTGTGTGTGCGTGTGTGTGTGTGTGTGTGTGCGCGCGAGATTCGGGCTGAGCCGGGCCGTGTGTGTCGCTCGGCAGCTGGAGGTGGACCCGAACCTGCCGCCGGAGACGATGCGCCCGCTGCGGCCGCCCAGCCAGAGCTCGGCCGGCGTCGGCCTCGTGATCGGCGACCAGCTGGTCAGCCCGCAGTCGGTGAGTGGTGCCGCCGCCGCCAGAGACGCGCCGCGCTGCTGCCCGAGCGCCGGCGCTGGGCGCACTGCGGCCCGTGACCACTGCTGCCCATCCGTCGGCCTGCGTCCCTTCTGGCCGTCTGTGTCCACCACTGATTGTCTGTTCCCTGTGCAGGAGGCCATGGACGAGATGGAGCGGAAGAAAGAGCGCATTCTCATGATGTCGCTGAAGAGGAAACAGGATGCGGAGGCGGCGCGGCGCCGCAAGGAGGAGGAAGCTCTGGCGAGGAAGGAGGACGAGGCGCGCAAGGAGGAGGAGAAGCAACGCAAGAAGGAGGAGGAGAAGGCTAAGAAGGAGCGCATCTTCGAGCAGTACAAGCTGAAGAAGGCCCGAGAGGAGGCGGAGAAGAACGGGGTGAGTAGGGCGTGGCCCGACACGGCACGCGCTCGGCGGGGGAAGCACCGGCCGCGTGCCGGTGCTGCGCGGCGGGCAGCGTGGCGCCGGTGCTGCTGTCGGCCGCTGTCGGACGGGTGTGGTGCGGTCGGCGCCGTCTGCCGCCGGGTTCGGGTGGGGTCGCTGAACACCGGCCGTGGTCCGGCAGACGGCGCCGCCTCCGATGCCCAGCAAGCCGGCCGTGCGGCCCCGGCCCAAGTCGACGCCCAGCAAGCCACGGCCCAAG
Source organism: Pollicipes pollicipes (assembly GCF_011947565.3). Classification (NCBI taxonomy): domain Eukaryota; kingdom Metazoa; phylum Arthropoda; class Thecostraca; order Pollicipedomorpha; family Pollicipedidae; genus Pollicipes; species Pollicipes pollicipes. Next base: position 5,046,551 of record NW_023596448.1, read on the forward strand.
TCGATGATGGACGGCGGTCCGATGACGCCGAGCCGAGGCGGCCGCGGCAGCAGCTCCAACCTGCAGGCCATGTCAGGTCAGTGGACGTGTGAGCCGCCGGAGATGAGCCGGGTCAGCCGTCTGTGCCCTCAGGCGTGGTCGGCGCTTTCCGTTCGGTGGCCGAGCATGGAGCCGGATGGCCGCCGGCGCCGTCCTTGGTCTTCCCTGTCGCCTGCGTCCTGATGTGACCCGGCTCTAACTGCCTCGCCTCGGCCGGAGCCGCCTGCCGCCTGTGCTTGTGTCCTTGCGCCGTCTAACCCTCGGCCTGCGGCGCATGCGAAGAGGTGGAGCCGGCGGCTGAGGCGGCGCTGGGCAGCTCGCTGGTGCGGCACCGCAGCCTGAGCCGGCGGCGGCGCTCTAACATAGCCGTGTCGACGCGCTCCAAGTCGCTGAGCCGCCGCCTGCAGACTCCCGAGCAGCTCATGTACCCCGGTCAGTGTCGGCCTCTCAGTCCGCCAGCCAGCCAGCCAGCAGCCAGCCAGCCAGCCAGCCGGGCGGGCGGGCGGTGACGACCGCCGCCGCCCCCGCTGCTGCTGCTGCTGCTGCCGCTGCCGCTGCCTCGCACCGCTGGCACGGGGCCGGGGGTGGGCCGGCCGACACCACACGGCCTGCAGTGATCACGGCACGCACCATGGTGGCCGGTGCTCCGTCCCCCAATCTGAACGCCTCCCATCCCCCCGCCTTCACCACTTCACCACTGCGCGCCACCACGCCGCTCTCGTCTCGCCTCCGCCTGCACCGGTCTCCGCCTGTCTGGTCAGTCGTCTCGGGGCTGTAGCGTTTTCAGGTAGTGCTGCTCGGGTCGCGGACACCATCTGGCGGCTCGCTCCGCCGCCATCGCATGCCAGCGCTCCTGCCGGACGCATGTTCGCTCTTTCAGTTGCTCTGCGCCGCAACCACCGCCACCGCCGCCGCCGCCGTCCGTCCTGTTTCGTTTTGTTTGGCGTGCCCTGGCTGCCTGGTCGTGCTGCGCCGTGCTGTGCCGTGCTGCGTGTGCCCTGAACGCTCGCATGGCAGACGCCTGAACGCATGTCGCCCGGCCTCTCTGTTTCTAGACAAGGGCCGGGAGGGCAGCGAGCAGTGGGGCTCGTCCTCCAGCCTGGCGGCGGCGGCCGGCTCGCGGCGGGGCTCCAACGCCAGTCTGTACGGTGAGTACTGTCGCACGCGCCCCGCGCACTGCCGCCACCCGCCCGCCCGCCGGCCACGATCGCACTGTGCACTGCCCGCTCGTCCGCCACCAGCGCGCGGCCCGTGGCCTGACGCCGCTCTCTCTCATCTGCGGTTGCAGAGCCGAGGTACTCGAGACCGGTGGCGGGCCACTCGGGACGCAAGGTCTCCAACGGTACGTCTGTCTGCCGGCTCCGGCCGCCTCTCACTCTCTCACTCTCTCTCCCGCGCCCGCGCTCCGTGTCCCTGTGCTCGCCGCTGTCCTGGAATGTCTGTCGAGCTCGCACGCGCTTCTGGACGCCATGTCTGCTTGGGCCCTCGGGCGCGTATCTCATTGGCCGTGGGTGGCGCGCGGCCGCGCCTGCCTGCTGTTAGAGCCGCCAGCCGGGCGTCGGCCGCGGCCCGCGCTGTGCGCGATCCGCTGCCGCCCCAGTAGCGCAGAGAGCGTAGCCGTCGCGTTGGTTGTGGTCGGCCGTCGCCCGTCTGCGGCGGCGGCGGCGGCCGGCCGTAGCTGTAGTTGTCGGCACGGCCGCACCGCGTCGCTTCACTTGCACCGCCTCGGCACGCGCAGACGGCGGCGGCATGCGCAAGGACGGCCACCGCACGTCGACGGGCAGCTTGAGCGGCACGGCCGGCCGGCCCCGCTCGCGCATGGGGCCCCGCACTGGCAGCTCCAGCTCGCTGTACGATGACGGTGAGTGGCGCGCCGGCCCGGGCCGGCGCGGCCAGCGCCCGTACGCTGTGCTCGGCTGCTGGCCTCGGCCGTGTCTGGCACGGCACCTGACGTCGGATCGGTCAGGATGGCGCTAGTTGACGTGCACTTTCCCCACCGCGCCAAGAGGCGGCTGACGGGGTGCCGGCGCTCGGCGCCCGCCGCCGACACAGGTGGCGGCGACGCCCGCTCCGGTCCGCCGGCAGCACGCGCGCCTCCCCCCCCCCCCCCTCCCCGTAGGCTGTGCTCACCGGTGCGACCGACCGCCCGTGCCGCCCCTGAATCGGCGCGCCATGTCGGCAGCGGCGGCAGCCTGAGCGGGCCGCCTGGGTCGGGCGTGACGTGCGCGCCTGGTCTGTGTAGTCGGCCGTGCTGGCGCCGTTCTGTCTCTGTCTGTGTAGCTGTGCGCTGCCGCCGGGCCCGGCCCGTGTCTCGTTGTGTCTGCGCACGCTGCTCCGCCTGCGCCGCCGCCGCCGCCGCTCTCTGTCGCGCCGCCTGCTGTCTCTGACCTGCTCGTGTCTGGCCCAGATTCGGGCGGCTACCGGAGAACCCAGTTCGCCCACTCGGGCCGACGACCGTCAGGTGAGTGGAGCCCGGCCACTGGAGCGGGCCGCCCTGGGCCACGCTCCTGCCCCCCGGTCACTGGAGCGGACCGCCCCGGCCACGCTCCTCCCCGAGACCTGTCAGCGACGGTGTGGCCGCTCGGCGGTGGGCCCATTTGGTAATCAATCTCTGCTGAACAGCGGGGTGTTGTGGAGCGGGGCTGGTAGGAAGAGGTGCGAATTTTGTTGGCGACATGATTCAGCTACGTGTCTTAGCGGTGAACAGCTGACACCTGTGGCGACCTGATCTGAGCGTCGGCCCGGTGGCCGGCCGCTCGGCGAGAGGAGAGGCTGCTGACACAGGCAGGGCGGTCCTGAGTCCTGGCGTCAGCGAGCTGCGGTGGGCGGCCAGCTGGGCGCTGGTGCGGCCGAGGCCGTGTCCGTCCCACCGCCGCTGTGATGAGTCGCCGCCGCTGTGTCGGCGTCCCTGTGCTGTGCTGCGGGGTGGCGCGTCCCTGCCCGGTCAGCTGTCGTCTGTCCGTGTGGCCGGGCTGGCGCTGCGGGCGCGCGCCGCGTGTCTGACTGGGGCGCGTGCGTGTAGCGGCCGCGGAGCGCGCCGGCGCCGCCGGCGGCCAGCGGCCCAGCCTCAGCGGCGATGTCAACCGTACCTACTCGAAGGCGGCCGGCGTCGGCGGCCGCCGCCATCACCAGTCCCTGACCAACCTGTTTGGTGAGCCGTCCGGCGCCCTCTCTAACCGCGCGCGCGCCAAGGACGCGGCGCGCCGGCCGCCCCGCTCTGTGGTAACCCCCGCTCGACTGTCTAACAGAGGTTTCGGTCTGTAGTCGCAGGGACGGCCGTGTGTGGCGGCTCTGTAGTCGCTGGACTCGCGCGCGTTGGGAGGCTGCTTGGTGACCCTGTAGTGGTGTCTGTTTAGTCGCCTGTTAACCTACTAGCGTTCGTCGCCAGTTAACCGGGTGGAGTGCGTGCCTGTTCACCGTCAGCGCTTCGCCTTGTGTGGTGGCCACCGAGTGCCACGAGTCGCTTGTGAGCGCGTGTGATGTCGGTGGCTGCGCGTGAAGCCGTTAACGCTGCTGGTGCGTGGTAAATGTGTGGCACTCTGCGTCGCTAGCAGCGTTCAGATTGTGTGCGCTGGTTCCGTCATCTCGCGCGTAAACCCGCTGGTGGCTCAGCGGCGGCCAGTACGGCTGGGAGCTTGTGTTTACCCAATAACACTGCGAGTTTCCGCTAACCTTAGACGTAGCGCGCAGGCAGAAGCCCTGCAGCGGCGCGTGTGAAGCGTGAGCGCGTCAGCCGCCTGGCGGCGATGCGCGGCGCGGACGTGACGCCGCCGTGTTGACATGTTGTGTTGGTTGCTTGCCGTGTCTGCTGCAGTCTTGGCGGGCAGCCGCCTGCCGCCGCTGGGCGGGCAGGCATGCTGCTCCTCCCGCCGCGTGCCAGCGGTGGCGTGGGCGGTCGAGAGTCGAGAGTTGGAAGGGTGTGTGGCCGAGCTCTGATCCGGCCGAGGCGACTGCGGAGGCCGGCCGTGCCGCCGCGGAGGTGCCATCACCAAAACCGAACTGACCTGACCTCAGGCGGGCCTGTGTCGACAGGCACCGGCGGCGGCACGCCGCGCTACTCGGAGACGGACTCGGGCCTGGGCCGGGACACGCCCACGCGCCGCGGCGTCTCGCCCGGAGGTGAGCCACGGCCGACGCCGGCGTCAGCTCGGCGCCGCGCCAGGAGCGGGCCATGTGACGGCTCTGCATGACGCCAGATGTTGTGGCCGACTCAGCGTGTCACCAGAGCGCGGTGTCTGTAGCGGGCGATCTCTCGGGGTCGGCCGAGCCGCCTCTGTCGTGGCGCCGCCGACTGTCGAACGGCCGCGCCGGGATGCGCCGGGGCCGAGTGAGGGGCCTGCCGGGCGACGGGTCCGTGGAGTGACGCGCGCCTCTGTGTGTCGGACAGCGTACTCGCGCGGCGTGACGTCGCCGTCCGGTCCCGGCTCCCTGCCGCCCGGCCTGGTGTCGCGGCGACGCAACTACGGAGACGACGCCGCCAGCGACACCTCGTCCATGGCCAGCTACGACTACAACGGTGAGGTCTGGCGGCGCGCGGGCGCGAGGCTGCCGCTGACGCACGGCTGGTCTCCCGGCGATCTGCGGCTGCTCTGCTGCTGGTCAGCTCCAGGCGCGGCAGCGATAGCAGCGCGCTGAAGCTGTTTATCCAGCAATTATCATACCCCAGGAGACACCCAGGTCTGAACAAGTACAGCGGTGGACGCAAGCGTGAACTTGTATCACGTGCTTGCAACGGCCTGGGTGTAATCCCCTGAGCGTGGGTCAGCCGTGTTATGAAGTGACGTGTGTGAGATGAGACTGCCGCGCCCTCTGGTGACCCGCTCTGACGCCAGATCTTCGCACTCCTTCAGGGCCACGCCTCTTCAAGCAGCCGACCACCAAGTCGAACCGGTCGATCCTGCTGAACGCCGTCGAGTACTGCGTGTTCCCGGGCGCCGTCAACCGGGAGGCCAAGCAGCGCGTGCTGGAGGAGATAGCGCGCGTCGAGGCGCGCCACTTCCTCATCCTGTTCCGGGACGCCCGCTGCCAGTTCCGCGCCCTCTACTGGTCAGTGTCTGGGGTCTGTGGCCGGCGCGCGGCGCCGCCGTCCCGACGGGGACGCGGCGCCGCGCAGTCCTCTGCGTGTGCTGCGCCGCTGACAGTCGCTCGTGTGCGTGCGCCTCTGGCTGTCGCTCGTGTGCTGCGCCGCTGACTGTCGCTCGTGTGCGTGCGCCGCTGACGGGTGCGACGGGCGCACGGCCGGCTCGACGGCCCCGGATGAGCGGGGGGTCGCCGTGCTGAGTGGCCGCTGACTGGTGCCGCAGGTACGAGCCCGAGACGGACGAGGTGGTCAAGCTATACGGCACCGGACCCAAGATGGCCACCGACAAAATGTTCGACAAGTTCTTCAAGTGAGTATCGCTGGCCTGGCATGCTCACATACCATACTGGAGAGAGCCTGACCCGCATGTGAACCGTACGTGGTGTGTAGAAGATATAGACAGCCTGACAGAGAGCTGTGCCTCGGTGAGCGTTGTCGTGAAGTGAATGTGTGCACTCTGTCCATCCAGGCTGACAACACTGTTTGGCCTGCGTGTGCCGCAGATACAACTCCGGCGGCAAATGCTTCAGCCAGATCCACACCAAGCACCTGTCGGTGACGATCGACGCCTTCACCATCCACGACGCGCTGTGGCAGGGCAAACGGCCCAGTCTGCCCAGCAAGAAGGACATGACCCTCGTGACGTAACGGCCGACCGACCGGCGCGTCCCCCCACCCCCCTTCCCCCCGCACACATTCCGCTCTCGCGTCCGCCAACGTCTCAGCTAGCTCTAGACCCGTGGATGTGATATAGCAAGTGGCTTGGTCAGCTGGCGCTCGGACGGCCGCGAGGGCCGGCAGCTAGGACTAATACTCGTGCTGCCATCTGTGGGCACGGCGGCCAAGCTGTGGCGGCGTTCCTATTGGATGTGGCGCCGTCGGCCGTCGCGCGGCCGTTCCCGGCGCGGACTAATCGTGATAAAATGCTGCTTGTGCGCGTGTGATGTGGCCCGCCCGGCCGTCCCGTGGCGTGTTAGCCAGAGACAATTATGAAACGCATAAGAACTAATTTGCGACTGTCGGGTCGTGTTGTATATAACTAGCTTTACTAATGTCTGATGCATTCTTTTTTATTGCGTTTTGTTTTGTACATTAGCTGTTTTATCGTCATCTATTCCAAACGCTGACTGTAAAATATTAACGTGGAAGTACTGGTGTCGACTAAATGTTGCTTTTCCCAACACCTAATAAATGAGCCGAAAGAACCTGGACCGGCCGGTGTTTAAGCCCGGGTGGTGATTGGGTGTGGGGCGTACCGTGATACGAGTTCCTCCAATGAGCTGATGTTACCAGCAGCGGGCCCGAGCGGAAGATATAACCAAAGAGCAGCTTTCGTATGTATTTTTGCCATTCTTCAGAGTCATTATGCTTCATTTTGTTGTCGACAACAAAAAGAATAGTCAACTAGGGAAAACCCATCAGGCTTTCGATGACCTAATAAAACTCATGCTTTGTCGACGCAATCTCGCATACCCTTAACGTGTAACGATGTTATAGGACCTCTGGGGGTTCGGCATTTCCAAAGCCATAAGACGTTTGCTTGCAGCCAATGGGCAGCGACGTTTGGTCAAGGACTGATTAGCTCAGTGCCCATTTGATTAAAGCTCCAGAACTAGTCTCCATCCGATGACGTCGTTGACGCCGCTTGGCTCGCGTTTTCCCACTGTCCAGAAACATGTCCCTTGTACTTACTCGTTCAAGGTCATCGCTTGACCTGACGAGACAAGTCCCTGACAAGTCCCTGGGTCAGTCATTCGCCAGTTAAGATAGGTTGAGACTGGTTCCAATGCACCAATTTATCTTGCTGGCCTGGGATAATATGGTATCGTCCTATCTTCAAGGCGATGTGCAATATGGATTTTGATTTGGTGACCTCAGGTCACAGCTTTCGGTGGCGGCACAACGCCGGAGTTTTCGACGTAATCTTGGTGTGGTTTACACCTGTAGCGATTGATGTGAATTGAATGGTTTGTGATTTTCAGCGTTTCTTGGTTTCTGTATAGAATTCCGGATCTTCCATGCCATAATGTGTTTCAGGCCAATGCGTAAAGCATATGGGTATAGCGGCGCATGAGTGAAACTGAGCAGAAAGCCGATCAGATTCTTTTGTTTATTCGTTCTAAGACCACATTAAGGACATTTCTGGAATTCACATAGCATTTCTGATCAGGTAAGTAACAGCACGTGTCAATGTTGACATGTGTCGGTCGGCCTCGTTTAACCCTGGGGGCGTGACCGCTTGCTGCTCCCTGATCTGCTTTGGGCGACGAGTCAGACCGCTGCGAGCCTCCGTTGATACAAGTCTCAACAGCATCGAGGGGTTTTCCGGTTTCTGCTAGAAATGAACACCGAAGTGTTGCTAACTTCACACGCACGAAGGTACAGGTGTTTTTCTCAAAGCAGTTCCCGACGGTCATCTTACAGTTGACGAATCCATCTGTCGGAGGGGTTGCGAGAAGGCTCGCGGGGAGTTTGCTCTGCCAACCCGTTCAGGGTCGGGTGGACTTGAGCGGGCAGACAGAACAAAGGGTATGTAGATAGGCTGAGGGGAGATTTTGATTTGGTGCGCTTGAGGCTGTCTCAGTGTCTCCTTTCGCCTGCTTTGTATGGCGGTTGCCACCGTAACTTTCAGGCAATCAGTGAAAGTTTTTTATAATTGAGACGCATCTGCCCAAGGCACATTAATGTAGACGCCTTGGGGACTAGGTATGTTGTCTAGGTCGTCGTCCAGTATCGTCCGATTTGGACGGGCCTGGGGGAGTCCCAGTCAGTGTCGAAGCCCAACTGCATTCTCTTCCTTACTCTTGCCGTCGATTGTGGCAAACGAGAACTGAGCAGCCCGGGCCACTGAAAGCTAGCTGCGGCAAACGAAACGAGAAGCCCCTAAACGAAACAACCTAAATAAAAAAACGCCTCCTGACCGAAGCCGCAACATGAGAAAGCTAGCAAGGACTACGTTTGCTCCAACATACGCGGTATAACAAGCACGGTCATCCGACGAGCTTGTGGCCTTGAGTCGATATTGGTATAGCGGATCCCCTGCAAACCCCGCTGGTGCTAGTCTTTCGTTACGATCCGCATGTTGGATTATTTCAGTCGGCTGTCCGGCCTCAAGTTCACCTCCTCGCAAATAAGACCTTTTAAAAGCCTATCCATGTCGTTGGGTCATTCAAGCAAGACATTTCCGTAGCTGAACGAACTCCCATAGATTGTTTCATGCCTAGCAACACGAGCATCCACACAGCAATACCGACGGGGGACCAGCAAACGACCTGTTGCGCAGCGCCATCTGTAGATGTCGTCCGTGTCGCCCATCAGGGGGCGACATCTGGATGACAACGCAAAGTCAAGCGCAGTCACTTCGGCCCCGTTTCCAGGACCTGTTTGTTTTTTTACCGGATTCTCAGCATCGCGAGGTCTCAAAAAGCGGTAGCTTGCCAACAGTTGACACACACGGGCTCTCCGCCGCCCAATTGCAGCGGCATCATCGCCCGCGCAGTTACACAGCACTCGGGGCGTGTTGGCTGGCGTTCATTCAGAGGCTCACCGGCTGATCGCGTCTGCCAGCAGTCTTTGAGCCGACAGGCTCAGATCGGATCAGCCTATCAGTGCAGGGGGAACACAGAGCGGCATGATCAGTGCAGGGGGAACACAGAGCGGCATGATCAGTGCAGGGGGAACACAGAGCGGCATTATCAGTGCAGGGGAAACACGAGCGGCATGCAGTGCAATAGCTGTCTTGAAGGTCACCTTGAAGGCCCATCAGAGCCCCTTCCCAGAAACATGGACGGGATTTCAGTGCCGCGTTCGGCAGTGTGAGGTCCGTGGTTAGGGTCCGGCGCACGTCCGGTCCGGTAAGCCTGGTGGAATCAGCTGCCTCTAGCGCCCCGCTGCCCCCCCCCCCCTCCCCCGGACGGCACGGTGACGGGCTGGCAGAGAGCGGGGAGGTGGCAGAGCTGGTCTGTCTGCCCTCTCAGACGGCACGGTGACGGGCTGGCAGAGAGCGGGGAGGTGGCAGAGCTGGTCTGTCTGCCCTCTCAGACGGCACGGTGACGGGCTGGCAGAGAGCGGGGAGGTAGAGGAGCTGGTCTGTCTGCCCTCTCAGACGGCACGGTGACGGGCTGGCAGAGAGCGGGGAGGTAGAGGAGCTGGTCTGTCTGCCCTCTCAGACGGCACGGTGACGGGCTGGCAGAGAGCGGGGAGGTAAGGAGCTGGTCTGTCTGCCCCTCAGACGGCACGGTGACAGGCTCGCAGAGAGCGGGGAGGTGGCAGAGCTGGTCTGCCGGACCTCTCAGACGGCACGGTGACGGGCTGGCAGAGGGCGGGGAGGTGGCAGAGCTGATCTGTCTGCCCTCTCAGGCGGCACGGTGACAGGCTGGCAGAGAGCGGGGAGGTAGAGGAGCTGGTCTGTCTGCCCTCTCAGACGGCACGGTGACAGGCTGGCAGAGAGCGGGGAGGTGGCAGAGCTGGTCTGTCTGCCCTCTCAGACGGCACGGTGACAGGCTGGCAGAGAGCGGGGAGGTGGCAGAGCTGGTCCGCCGGACCTCTCAGACGGCACGGTGACGGGCTGGCAGAGAGCGGGGAGGTGGCAGAGCTGGTCCGCCGGACCTCTCAGACGGCACGGTGACGGGCTGGCAGAGAGCGGGGAGGTGGCAGAGCTGGTCCGCCTGGACCTCTCAGACGGCACGGTGACGGGCTGGCAGAGAGCGGGGAGGTGAGGAGCTGGTCTGTCTGCCCTCTCAGACGGCACGGTGACAGGCTGGCAGAGAGCGGGGAGGTAGAGGAGCTGGTCTGTCTGCCCTCTCAGACGGCACGGTGACGGGCTGGCAGAGAGCGGGGAGGTAGAGAAGCTGGTCCGCCGGACCTCTCAGACGGCACGGTGACGGGCTGGCAGAGAGCGGGGAGGTGGCAGAGCTGATCTGCCGGCCCTCTTTATCGTCGGTCATGCTGTCGCCACTGAGCCGGGACCAATCTTCACCGTGTGTCTCTCAGGCAACAGAGCCGAGCTTGGCATCCTCTACCCATAAGCGCTCGCAGTTGTTCATTATTAGTCGTTTTTCCGTTCCTTCTTTTCTGATAGTGCAATTTTTGTTAACGATCTCAATGTGTTTGTCAATGTTTACTCTCATTCCAATGCTATCATTTTTTTTTGTTCAGTTCACTCATGGGCGAAATGCTGTTTGCTTAGTGATTCTATACGGTAATTGCGCTAGAAAGTTTAAATATCAGTCACAAACTACCCGACAAGAGTATCGACATCGATGGTTCGAGAGAAGGTCTTCGAGGGGCGTTTGATGTTGAGAAGCGTGATACATTTTGGGGTGATACGATAGAGCAGGTCAAAGATAGATGGACACCTATTGTAACAGGGACTCTGTAGCTTCAACCGTAAACTGGTTTTAACATCACAAGTCATGCGAAGTAATGTAGCTGATGAGATGGTTTACGTACGTTTTGTTTGTTGTCTTACTTGAACTGTTGCGATGGTCCGATTTTGGCTATGCAATGTGCTTAATGATACATGTACCCAGTCCACTTTAATCGCGTCTTAATACCAAAGGGGTATTGCGGAAACATTCAATGCATCACACCAAAAAAATCTTCCTGACGCTTCTTCTCAGCGCTGTCTTCTGCCCAGCCACTGGCCGGACCGGGCAGCGGCCCGACCTGACCCCGTACATCACGGGTGACGGACGAGCCCGGTCGCCGGTCCGGCCAGTCGCGCCACGTGGTGAGGTGCCCTTCCCCTCCGTTCCTGGCCGGCTCACACCGCGCCACGTCGTCCAATTCCATCAGATGTCGCAGTCCCGCTCTCAAAAGCGGCGTTTCACACCATCACCGCCGCCACGCGCAGGGCTGTGGTGCGGGAGCGCCATAGCCTTCCCTGCCGTGAGTGCACCAACTTCGGACAGGAATGACGTTGTGTGAGTGCTGGCTTGGCGCGGGGCTCCTCCGTTCGGCAGATGCGGGCATGACAGGCCGCCCACAGGCCCCGTGTATTCGCTGCACGCGGCAGCACATCATCGACACGCAATACACACAACACCGCACGAAGCCGCAAGACGGGAACAGTGCTCCACCCAAGACCGAGAAATCCCGCGCTGAGGCGAGGGCCGGCTTTCACGGCGCCGAGCCGAAGCAGGGACGGAGAGGAGATGCGCTGGGAGGCCGCGGAGCCGTCTAGCGTCGACGCTATACCGAAGCGTATAACGCGAGCAGACAGTCTATTTCACGCCGTCGTCAGCACGGTTCGGGCATTGTTTGCCCCGCCCGCCGCCCGTAATTAAACGGCGACGGAAAGCAAAACAAAACGAACAGTGACGAGGCAGTGAGCGCATTTCGAAACCACTTCCTTGCCTCTGGGCGGTCGCACACGGCGCGACACAAAGCAGGCTCACTCGCGCCAGGCGACGCGTGGAATGACTGGCGACACCACAGTGCTCACTCTCCCTTCCCTCTCACACGAAATAGGTCCTGCTCTTGGAGACGGGCCGGGCCGGCTCGCGAAACGGGCTGGCCTCGGGGCTGGCCGGGTACCGGCTGAGCGAGCGTAGCAGCACGTGACGCTGCTTCAGCGTGTCGGCCAGGTAGCGCACGCGCTCCTGACGCCGCTGCTGCTCCTCGGCCTGCGCCTCCTCGATCTTGGCCTCCACGATCTGCCGCTGCCGGCGCAGCCGCTCGATCTTCTGCTCCAGGCTCTCGCGGGCAGGCGCGCGAGGCGGCGTGCGCCGGGCTGCAGGCGCAGGCGGACAGGCTGCAGGCGGCGGCCGGACGCTCGGCGAGCCGAGAACCCCCAGCGATGAGCGCGGCCGCACCACGTCGGCGGCAGCCGAGAACCGCGGCTGCGGCGAACGCAGGGCTGGCCGCCAGCGCCGCCGCCGCCGAGGCGCCGCGGAACACCTTGCGGCGCAGCGGCTCGCTGGACGGACAGAAGGAGCGCGGCAGGAGCGGCGCAGCGCGCGCCATTCGCCGCAGCAGCGGCGTCGGCGCGCCGTCCGCCTCCCAAGGCGCGCGCTCGGCGGTGGCGAACAGCGGACTCGGGTCGGGCAGCGCCGGCGGCGGGCTGAAGTCGGGCTCGGAGCGGCGGCGCGCGCCCCGGCGCCGGTCCCGCAGGCTGCGCCGCCGCTCCTGGTGGTGGCGCTGGCCGCGGGACCGCTTGGCTGGAGAGCGCCGCTCGCCGCCCGCATCGTCCGACGAGTCGTCCTCGTCGTCGGTGACGTCGTCGCTGTAGCGGTCGTCGGTGGTGGGCGGCGTCGGCGGCGGCGGCGGCAGGTCGGCGCGCAGACTGCCGGCCGAGCTGTGGGGCGGCGGCTCCTCTTCCTCCTCTTCCTCCTCCTCCGAAGAGCGATGCCGCGAGCCCAGCGAGTCGTAGGTGCTGTCGGGCCGCCGGTCGGCTGGCGGGCCGGCTGGCTTGGCCAGCGAGCTGCCGCTCGACACCTCGCTGACGTACGAGCTGCGTCCGGACGAGTACGAACGCTGGAAGTCGACACGGCGCGACGGCACGGTCTCGCCAGACAAAGAGCAGTCTAGTCCAGAGGTGTCGGAGACCGACGCCGGGCCGCGCCCGCTGGCCGCCACCCACGGGTTCGTCTTGATCTTGGGCCGTTCTCGCGGCGAGTAGCACATCTCGCCGAACTCGCCGACCACGGCGTACTCGGTGCGGGCGCTCGTAATGCGTGGACTACCACCGCCGGCCAGCAGCGACCCGTGTGGACTGCCGGCGGCCGGAGGGACGAGCAGACTGCCGCCAGGGGGCAGCCCGTGCGGACTGCCGCTGGCTGCCCGCGCCGGCAGGCCGCCAGAGTTCGGCCGAGGTCCCTGCGGACTGCCTCCGCTGCGGACGCCCTGCGGACTGCCGGCGGACAGGCGAGAAGCGGGACCGTCCGAGGCGTCCGGCGCCTCCGCCGCCAGGTGGCGCGGCGGCCGGAAGTCGCGGTTCTGCAGCAGGAAGTACTTGCCGGAGGAGGGCGTGGCAGGGGTGAGGGGCGTGGCTGGCGTGAGAGGCGTGGCCGAGTCCTCCGACTGGCCGGTGAAGTAGGCCGACTCGGGGCTGGAGAAGGAGAGCAGCGAGTCGGGCGTGAGTGCCGCGCGCCCGCTCGCCACCAGGAGCGGGCCGCGCACCGGCGCCGGCATCCCGCACCGGCAGCCGGCCGGGCCGCCGCCGCCGCGCCGCCGCAGCGACACAGTTCGGCCCGGCCAAGCCGTCGCCGGCCGCGGCCGAACCGACTCTCCACCCAGTTCTTGATGCGGGTCGTAAACTTGGGGCTCATGTTGGCGCCACTCATGACCGGGCTGGGCTCAGTGAGGGAGGCGGCGCCCTCAGAGGCGGCTGTAGGTCGCGCTCGCTCTGCGGACAAACACAGGTCTCACGTAAGCTTGGGAAGCGACGCGTACACAGAGCGTTTTTGGAGTGAACTTTGTCTGCATTAACTTTCCGCTCGCTTTGGCGCACATACATACAAATACGAGCATGCATACATGTACAAATGCACGTTCATCGCTGCGCGTTTGGTCACCGCGACACTTTGCCGCGGTGCATTCCTGTGATTCATTTTGTAGATAGTGCTTGGACACCGTCGAAGCATTGGCAAGCTCTGCGATGTTCTGACAGCGTTGGCTTATCGCGTTTGACAGTCAGGCATGTGCACAGTCCGCCCCCAGGCGTCGGCGGGCGGCGTAGACGTCAGACACGTCCGGTGAATCCCGTCACGTGGCTGGCAGCTCGCAGCTCGGTGCTGGCCAGTGAGGCGGCCGTCCGGCCAGCAGAGCTCTGCCGGCGGCAGCGACCTCTGACCCGTGTCACCGGAGCTGACCGCCGACGGGAGGGGATCTGACAGGCCAACCGCAGCGCCCCAGCCGCCGCGGAGGCGCCAGCCGACCGCCCACCGCCACCAGCCGCGCTCCACGCGGCGTGAAGCGGCCTCCAAGTACGGGTGTCATGTCACGCCGCCTGATAACACCGCCACGCGGAGTAACGCGGGCTCAAGCCAACTGCCGCTCTGATCACTGCCGCGTGGCACGGATCCGCACGGTGTGACCGGACCCTGGGACGTGACAACTTCGCAAGGGTCGCGACGGTCGCCGACGCTTGCGGCGTCACCGTTTCCGCCGCGCTTTCGAATCCCTTCATGCTAGCTAGCCTGGAGTGAAATGGCGATTTTTTGTGACGCACTTTCAACCCAAAACTCCGGCTCCAGGCTATGGGCCTGTGGCGCCAGCACCGTGAAAATGCGTACCAACCCACCGGCGGCCAGAGGACAGAAGTGGGATCTGATCTGTAACAGAAGCTGGTGCTTCCTTTCGCGGCCCGAGCTCCCGGAAACTGAGGCCGGGCCACTCCCGACGGCGGGGACGAGCCTGGTCAATGTCAACACGTGAGAGTCCGGCTGGTGTGTGCCCGTGGGTCACCCGAGCCGGCCTCATTACGAGCCGGCGGCGCCGGCGGCGGGCCGTCGGGACGTCGGCGGTGCTGGCCGCCCGCTGGCCGGCCAGACGGCGCCGCCGCCGCCGGACCATCCCTGCCACGGACGGCCGCCGCCAGCAGCCCTGGCCAGACGGCGCCGGAGCCAGGCGTCGCCAACCGGCCAGCCGTCGCGTTAAGGTCCGCCACGCGCAGCTCAGCGCCCATCCGTGATTGCAGACGTCCCCTGTGACCCAGCGGTCGGAGCTGTTTCTACGGTGGCCAGACAATACAGCGTTGTACGCAGCCGGATGTCAGCCAGCAATGAATGGTGTGATTCGGAAACCATGTCAGGCACAGGCGTCCATCTCGTGCGCCGGTGACGCTGCCTGCCCTCGCACGGCGGCGCAGCGTCCGGCACTGTTCCGCTCCATGCTGCGGTGCTGAGAGGTCGGCTACCCTTGCCGCTCCCCTTCTGATGGATGGACCCCGGGGTGGCGCCAGAGCGTTCTTCGGCGAGCGGGAGGCCCGCCGGGAAGGTGATGTCCGTCCTCGGAGGTCCCGCCGGGAAGGTGATGTCCGTCCTCGGAGGTCCCGCCGGCGCGCCCGGCAATGGCGCGCTTTCACTCGGCTTTCCCGGGAGTGGCATTCATCGCCCGAGACGTGGCGAAGTGGGAGGGGTGGTGGGGATTTACGACGGTCGATAGGCACGTGTGGCGCTGTGCGGACGCGGTCAGTTTATTCCTCAACCGCAAACTCAACCTCATATTTCGTGCACGACGCGGAGAGGAAGGACTACAAAACTCCATTAAATCGACTGTCCAGCAGCAGACACCCATCGACCGTGCTTCAGCGTTTCAGCAGGTAGGTCCGTACTTCAGCACGCTTCAGCAGGCGGGCCCGTGCTTCAACACGCTTCAGCAGGCAGGCCCGTGCTTCAGCACAGGCCCGCGGCTCCGCGCGGATCTACGGCTTTGCGCATCTGCGTGGGTTTAGAGCTGCAAGGAGTATATCCCACAATTTTTTTATCTCTCAGCAAAGGCAAATATCCCATACTTTCCGCACATTATAAAGCTTAACTTTGCGGTGTGTTTCTCGACGAGCTGTTTGAATTTGTACGAAGTCTATGACACGCAGATAGCGAACGCAACCAGCCTTCATCCCACTGACATCTGCGCTGTTCGCAGTCTGCATTTGCACTGCTCACAGCTCACATGTCACCGTTATGTGACGCCCTGCTCTTACGAGTCGGGCTCGATGTAAATGAGCAACGGATGTGCTAGTTCTGCACAGCATCTGCCGCACTGATGACTTGCCCCCTCCCCCCCCCCCCCCATTCCTGGCGTCAAATTGTGTGGCGTCTGATACAGAGACCACGCGATGGGCTGGATGTGGCTTAGTGGAAAGATAGCACACAATATGGAGAAGCGTATGGATGAATGCACAATGGCTGCGTTTGATAAAGAATAAGCTGATGACAGCGGAAAGGGATGGAGATGGAGTAGAGTAAGATGAGAAGGCAAGGGATGGAGGGAGGGAAGCATGCAGGCGGGCGGGCAGGCGGCCCGGCAGGAAGGGCGAGACGAAGGGGAACGGGAGAGAGACAGCAATGAGGAGGGAGAGGCACTGAGAAAGAGAGTGACAGGGTATGACAGAGAGGAGGAGGCGCGAACCAGAGAGAAAAAGCACAGAATTAAACTAGACTTCTGCCTACATTACGGAAGATTTGGTATTTTAAGACCAGGCATACTGAGGTGCCGGATTACCACTGGTGTGGTACAGCCCAAAGCCACAGCTATTACAATTCTCGTTGCGCTCCAGGTTTGGATAGATGATAGCCGTGTCTGTCCCGCCTGCCTTAGTTATATGATAGCCGTGCCTGTCCCACCTGTCTTAGTTATATGATACCCGTGCCTGTCCTGTCTGCCTTAGTTATATGACAGCCGTGCATGTCCTGTCCGTCTTAGTTATATGATAGCCGTGCCTGTCCTGTCCGTCTTAGTTATATGATAGCCGTGCCTATCCTGTCTACCTTAGTTTTTTGATAGCCGTGCCTGTCCTGTCTGCCTTAGTTATTTGTCTCGCCTTGCTGAGATTTCAGCCCATGGCAAGTGCAACGGAAGTTCTCCCGATTTGGCGGGGGGGGGGGCTGATAATATTTGCAATTACGTTTCCAGTCAAGGCACGTGGGGCAGCACTCTTTCTCAGCACTTGGACTCAGCCTCACAACCCTCATTTATTGTGCCACGGCTTCATCCGGCACATGCGATAACAGCGGCAGAATTAATGCCTTGGTAGCGGTTTTCCTATTGCTCGACAGCAATGCTGCATTCTCTCACGGTCCGTGCGCAAAAATTAAGGCGATGGGTTGGAATGCGCAAAAAAAAAACAACCTGAGCCGCGCCATGCCTGCTCGTTTTCGTGACTGGCCAGTTACGGACAGACGCCAAATAATTCAGCGTCCGTTACCATGATCCCGAACACGATCATCATACCACGTGTATGTCGCACATGCCCGACGGTCTGTCATCAGCTCCGTGGTATGTACTGTCACGCTTCACTGTCATCTGTCAGCCATTGCTCCCTGACCTGTCCATCCCAGCTCCCGCACTGCAGGCGCTGTCACACGGTTACAGTTATACAATGCGACCTACTGAGAGACCTGCCGCCACCTCTCCATTATCACAGCTCGCCTCATTGTCAGTCCCATCGTCTTGCATCCGTCGTCACATCTCACCGTCACATATCACCGTCATTTAACCGGCACGTCTTGCCGTCATATCTCGCCGTCACATCTAACAGTCACATCTTAACGTCACATCTCACAGCCACATTCACCACACCGTCACATCTCACAGTCACATCTCACAGTCACATCTCACCGTAACATATCACCGTCACATTTGATCGGCACGTCTTGCTATCACATCTCGCCGTCACATCTCACCGTCACATTTAATCGTCACATCTCACAGTCACGTCTTAATGTCACATCTCACAGTGACATCTCACCGTCGCGCCTTACCATCACGTCTCACCATCATATCTAATCGTCATATCTCACAGTCACATCTCACAGCCACATCTCACCGTCACATTTAATCGTCACATCTCACCGCTACTGCTCACTATCACGCGTCACCACCTGCTAGCGTTCGTTTCACAACACACGGACATAATTCTGCTGCTACTCCAAATTGCCACAGCCCACAAGGATACATATTTCGGCAAATCGGTAGAGGCCAGTATGCAATGTCTCGGTAGCTCGGTAGAGGCGGCCGGCGCCACATCAGTGGGCCCCGGCTGCACTGGGACGGTGCCGGGCCGATGTCGCCGACGCTTCGCCACCACCAGGACAAGTTTGTTTGTGTTTTAGAAACACAGAAAGCTGGGATCAGGACAGGCATCGATCAAATCTTGCCGGCGCTGCAATGGTGCTCATGCTGTCTTTTTATTGGTATGGGGACGGTACCAACGTTTTTCTCCAAAGGCGATCTTGCGCTTTTAAACTGCGTTGTGACACCAAAGTGAATCACATCTTCGCCGCCTCACGTGTATCGACAGATCTCCGCTGTCAGAGCAATCACTCTTGACTACCAAAACTCCGCTGTCCCATTGCCACCGTCACACCCCACTCTTACAACTTACCTGTCACATCTTCATAGCATGCCCCACCGTCACAAATTAATCGTCACACGTCACCGTAGCGACTCCACCATCAGTCTTTGCCCCCAAACATTACCGCCACAACTGTCCGTCACGCCTCAGCGTCACAGCCTGACCACGTCCCGTCACGCCTCAGCGTCACAGCCTGACCACGTCCCGTCACGCCTCAGCGTCACAGCCTGACCACGTCCCGTCACGCCTCAGCGTCACAGCCTGACCACGTCCCGGCACGCCTCAGCGTCACAGCCTGACCACGTCCCGGCACGCCTCAGCGTCACAGCCTGACCACGTCTCGGCACGCCTCAGCGTCACAGCCTGACCACGTCTCGGCACGCCTCAGTCACATCACAGCCTGACCACGTCTCGGCACGCCTCAGCGTCACAGCCTGACCACGTCCCGGCACGCCTCAGCGTCACAGCCTGACCACGTCCCGGCACGCCTCAGCGTCACAGCCTGACCGCGTCTCGTCACGCCTCAGCGCCACAGCCTGACCACGTCCCGTCACGCGCAGCTATCCGTCCGGACTCCGGGAGCGCCGCCGGCGACGTGGCCAGCCGACGCAGCGTCGTCGCCGACGACTAATGGCGCCAGATTCGCGGCAATCAGCGGTCAGCGGCGTGTGGCGACTGTCGGCAGGGGCCCTGCCCGCGGCGGCCGGCCGTGCTGCCGGGATTCCGGCAGGCGACGGAGAGGAGAGCTCCCAGCGGGACAGCGGCTGGGCAGGAGCAGCCGGCGAGCGGCAGGGGCTTCCCCCGCGGCGGCCGGCCGTGCTGCCGGGCTTCCGGCAGGCGACGGAGAGGAGGGCTCCCAGCGGGACAGCAGCTGGGCAGGAGCAGCCGGCGAGCGGCAGTGGCCCTGCCCGCGGCGGCCGGCCGTGCTGCCGGGCTTCCGGCAGGCGACGGAGAGGAGAGCTCCCAGCGGGACAGCGGCTGGGCAGGAGCAGCCGGCGAGCGGCAGGGGCTTCCCCCGCGGCGGCCGGCCGTGCTGCCGGGCTTCCGGCAGGCGACGTAGAAGAGAGCTCCCAGCGGGACAGCGGCTGGGCAAGAGCAGCCGGCGAGCGGCAGGGGCTTTCCCCGCGGCGGCTGGCCGTACCGCCGGGCTTTCGGCGGGCGACGGAGAGGAGAGCTCCCAGCGGGACAGCGGCTGGGCGGGAGCAGCCGGCGAGCTGCGACTGATGCCAGGAAGCACTGGACGTTCGGTTGGCTAGCGTACAAATGCACAGACATTAAAAGCCATACCGCTAACGGATGGAGCAAGCTGCTAAAGGGCGGAAATAACTGTTAACAAGTGGAACAGACTGTTAACGGGCAGACCGGACTGGTAACAGGCGGAACCTACTGTTAACGGGAGGACGGCTATTAACGCGCGAAGATACTGCTAACGGCGGAACGGGGTGTTAACTGGCGAAACCTACTGTTAACAGGTAGAATAAATTGCTAACGGCCGGGCCGTAATGTTAACGGGCGAATCGGACTGTTAACGGGCGGACCAGCCTGTTTGGCTGCAGCGGACGGAGCGGACTTTTATAGCCGTCCACCACGGAACAACAACGTCGACTCTACTTAATAAGTCCACAAGTGGCCAATCAATTCAATAGGCTCACAGGTTGTCTTTTCTGACACCCAATGCGGAGTTCTCACCGCGTTAGGAGTTATGTCAGGTCAGTGACATATGACATAGGTCAGTCAAGACAAGAACTGGGCGCTTCGTCGATACGACTACGTCGTGGTTCGGTACGTTAGTGATCGTTACTGTCAGCACGCCATCGGCTGCTATCGATCCTCATCGACGGCCGTATCTCGGGACATGCTTCCGTCCGAGCTCAGAGTCGCCCGTGCGGCTGAGCCACCGGACGGGACGCGTGCGAGGGAGAGCAGCAGCTCAGGGGGGCAGGGGCGGATCCAGGGGAACTGGGTCATCGGACGCGTGCCAGGGAGGGCAGCAGCCCGGAGGAGCAGGGGCGGATCCAGGGGGACTGGGTCACCAGCTGGACACGTGCCAAGGGGGGGGGGCAGCAGCTCAGAAGAGCAGGGGCGGATCCAGGGGGACTGGGTCATCGGACGGGACGCGTGTCAGGGAGAGGAGCAGATCAGGGAAGCAGGGGCGGATCCAGGGGCTGGGTTACCGGGCGGAACGCATGCCAGGGAGGGCAACAGCTCAGAGGAGCGGGAGATCACTGAGCTGAACACGGCGGTACAGGCCACTGGAAGCGAGCTGACCCCAGAGACCACAGAGGCCGCGGACGGCGTCTGGACTGTCAGCACAGCCTTTGCTAGAATAGGTTCCAGTTTTAGCGCTCACAAATTACTTGGCATGCGGAGCACATGTCTGACAGTTCTAAAGAAGCCATCACAGAATCATTTATCTCAGTGACATGTGCTATCCCTGTGACACATTGATAATTTACATTTTTGTTGAGTTTATCACTCTCAGGCTCGCTAGATTCTCCAGGGAAGTCGAAAAGTGTGTTCCTTTCGGATTTGCGTCAGTGTTCCCAATGGGATAACCTGCTCAGGAAGACATACATAATGCTCTTGGTTGGTGGATCTGACCGTCAGGTCCACAGATCTTTCGCCCGTCTGCCAGTGGTCGGCTGCCGGTGGTGGCACGGCAGCACGGCCGGTGTACAGTAGCGGCGTACAGACACGAGGGTCGGATGTCGGCCCGTCACCACCAGAGGGCACCGCGGTCGGCAGCAGGGACTTGTGGACCGCTCCCCCCGCCCCCCCGCCATCCGCCCCTTCCACCGCTGATGACTGCAGCGTGACGAGGCGGACGCCCCCCCCCCCTGCCCCTCCCCACGGAGAGGTGAAGACCGGCAGGTGCAGCAGGACAGAGGTCGTCGCACGGCTGAGGGAAGACTGGCCGACACGCCGAAATTCATGACGGCGCTTGAGCCGCACAGTGGGCGAAACCGGCTCCGTGACGTCACCCAGTCAGGGTGACGTCACTCTGGTCTCACGGCGAGAGCCGCAGGATCACGATCCGGATCGACTCACATCCGCATTGGTCTGGGCTCGGGCGACGTGATCGAAACACCCCGATGCCAGTCGAGCTATTTTTGGACGACGGTGTATCCGCCCTCTCGATGTGTATACACGGACCTTGGTGACGGTAGCGTGTCATATTTGCCTTACATTTCATTACCTAGAAAGCACAGATCACGGCACTGCAAAATACCAGCCGAATCGGCAGCTCTGATCTCTGGTATGTCACTCTCCTTAGCCGGCGCCGCTCGGTGTGGGCGTGGCAGCTCGTGTTTGGCCGTGGCGCGGCGCCGGCGCGGCGCCGACGCGGCTAGCGGCCGGCCCCGTGGGCCTCCCCTTGTGACCCAGATCGGGTGACCTCGGCTGGGCCAGCAGCAGCGCCTCCCGCACACCGACCAGCGCTGGCCGGGCCGGATGCCACGTCTCCTCGGCGCTGCGCTCCGTCGGACCGAGTACATGACAGTCTCAATCAGTGGACGTGAGCCCCCGGCCGCCGCGTCCCCTCGGCGCTGTGCTCCGTCGGACTGTGTACACGACAGCCCCAGTCAGTGGACATGAGCCCCTGGCCGCTGAGCGGCGTCAGTCGGCGGCGGCGCCGGCTGGACGGGTCGGGTTCTGACAGGTCCCGGCGAGGCTCGCGGCGGGCGCCGGCTGGACGGGTCGGGTTCTGACAGGTCCCGGCGAGGCTCGCGGCTGGCGCCGGCTGGACGGGTCGGGTTCTGACAGGTCCCGGCGAGGCTCGCGGCTGGCGCCGGCTGGACGGGTCGGGTTCTGACAGGTCCCGGCGAGGCTCGCGGCTGGCGCCGGCTGGACGGGTCGGGTTCTGACAGGTCCCGGCGAGGCTCGCGGCGGGCGCCGGCTGGACGGGTCGGGTTCTGACAGGTCCCGGCGAGGCTCGCGGGGCGCCGGCTGGACGGGTCGGGTTCTGACAGGTCCCGGCGAGGCTCGCGGCGGGCGCCGGCTGGACGGGTCGGGTTCTGACAGGTCCCGGCGAGGCTCGCGGCGGGCGCCGGCTGGACGGGTCGGGTTCTGACAGGTCCCGGCGAGGCTCGCGGCTGGCGCCGGCTGGACGGGTCGGGTTCTGACAGGTCCCGGCGGCCGGCCGCCCCCGGCGAGGCTCGCGGCGGGCGTCGTGGCTGACCTTCGGCGGCGCCGCGCGCGACCGTGGACGCGGCGCCCGCCGGGGACGCCGCTCCGGTCAGCACGTCCGCGCCTGAGCTATCGGGCAGCTCGGACGGCGGCCGGCCCCTCTGCCGACAAGCTGCCTCGATGTAATTACTCTCACCGCACGGCCGCCCCGTTGTTCGCGGCGGCCGATCCCATGCATCAGCGGCGCGTGGCCCGTGCCGGCCGTGCCGCGCCGCCCCACACCGGCTGCCGGATAGCACGCGGCAAGGCGGCGGCCGCAGGCGTGTCCTGGCTCGGTTAGTTCCGGGCCGCTGGCTGCCCCTCCCCCTCCTGACTACGTGATCCCTACACATGCAGCTGGCACATGCTGCCCCCCCCCCCTCCCGGCGGAACCCAGAGCGACCCCTGCCCCGGTGGTCAGCAGTCATAATAAGCCGGCCGCTGGAAAGCGTATTCTCAATGTGTTAATTCCTCCTCTCCCCCTGTGCGATGTATGGTCCATTGTCCGCACCTGACGAGCATGACATTATTACAAAAGGGAGGGACTGTCTGGCTTCCATAGATGAGATAAAATCCACGTGTTTTGCTTTGTGGCTGTTGCTTCGTTTCGACTGACTACCCGACATACGGATCGCAGAACAAACACTCGCTGGATACTGGCCCATGTCCACCTTAAAGCCAGAAAGCATTAGCGTTATTATACGTTTATTTGGTGCTCGAAAAAATCCCAGTACCGAAGGCACCATCCACCTCCACACCAGCGAAATCAGGCGCATAGCCTTTCGAGACCGGTGGATGACATCAGCTGTTCCGCGAGCAGCCTGACTCGCTTGACCACCGTGCGCTGTTGACCTCGGGCGGTGGCCCTGCTCCAGCGGCGCCAGGCCTCACGTTACCCCGACTCCTACCCCGTCAGCCCTCTCAGCACCACTGTGCCACATCACCACCTCCGTCCCAGCGATACCACGGGACAGAGCGACTCCCAGCTCTGCCGCCAGTGCCCTCCTCCTCTGCGGCACCCCGGCGCCGCCCCGGTCAGTGTGGTCCCTGAGGCGCCGCCGACAGCGGTCTGGGTGTGACCGGCGGCCCCGGTCAGAGGTCCGTGTGGCCCCAGTGGCGCCGGCTGTGGTCAGCGCCGCCGGGGCGCCGGCCGCACCGGGCGCCGGCCGACAATGGACAGCGCTCGGTGGCCGGTGCTAGCACCCCGTCTGCGGCCGCCGGCGTCGCAGTCCTGGACGCCGCCCCGCCCCGGTGTGGACGGCGGCCAGCGCAGCCGGCCGCAGACCAGGGCCTGCTGTACACGTGACGCATGGTGCTGTGGGCCCCCTCCCCGCCTTCCGCACTCCCCCAGGCACATACAAGGTGTGCAACAAGGCAGTGATTCACCGATAACTGTGACTGCGTTTTTGGTCTGGGTTGGAGGCCGTTTTCGTGGCCGCGTCCGTGTCCGTGTCTGCACCCGTATCCCGTCACTGCGCAACAAGCATTGCTGACCAGCACGGCTCCGGTGTCGCAAGATCAGCTGACCTTCGCGTCTCCTTAGGCTTAAAGCAAGAAAAGAGCGCGGACAGACGGACTCGATTCCAAGAGCCTCACGTCGCCCAGATCCGCTTTCAGGCCAATCACGGAATCGTGCCGGGTCGGCCATGGGCCGGGCGGTGCCATCACGACCCCTCCCGTGAGGCGGCTCGTGAACAGCACGACGCCGGCCGTCGAGGCGTGACGTCATCCAGCTGACCGCGGGCGGCGGCGCGACCTCCGGCCCGGGTGGGCCGGCGGCCGGCGCGGGGTCCAGCGTCAATACCCGTCTGCGGGGGCGACAGCCGGCGCTGACGACCGGCTGTGTTCGGCACCCGTCCAGCGGCGCCGCCCCGGCCCGCCCCTACGACAGCTATAAACAACCCCGCGGCAACCGATTAAAGGCCCGCCCCCGGCCGACGCGGCGGATTAGGAAAATGACGTTAGAAAAGACGGAAAGCCGGACGTCACAATGTCCCCCGGCGGTGTCCCCGGCGGTGACCTATGGTGGTGTCCCTGGCGATGTCCCCGGCGGTGACCTCCGGCGGTGTCCCTGGCGGTGTCCCTGGCGATGT
>NW_023596448.1:5071044-5085417 GCF_011947565.3 Pollicipes pollicipes
TGGAGGCGTGACAAAATCGCTTGGTGTTGCTCTGCGCAAGTATTTTTTCTTCAATATATGCGTTGGTACACTTCGAACTAATTTTGTGTCCTCTATCGAGCAGCAAAGAATAAACGAGAGCGTAACTCGAAAAAACTGATTCCCGTTATCGTACGGCAACGGCCGATACGTCAACGTATTGTCGAACCCCAAAACACGTCTAAGCCAGCAAGCACCAATTCCACGACGGCTCTGCGAGGCATCACCAGAGTGCTGAGCGGAGCTGGTGGCGCCATTATCGAGCAGATCTATCGAGCAGATCGCGTCTGAGAGTGATACTGCGGACACATGCGGTCTCCGGTAGGGTACCAACGGCGAGATACATCCGAGTATCTTCACTGGAGCGGCATCTGTGGATCGGAGGCTAGCGACCGGGCCCGTCGCGGCGGCGGTGCTGATTACGGGTGCTGTCAGTGCGGTCGCGCTGAGGGTGGTTCCCTCGTGACTCGTCCCCGACCGGCGCTGGCGCCGTGGTGGACACGGCTGAGTGCTGGTGACGCGGTCACGGAGGAGCCTGCTGCACCTGGTGTGCGTCGGGAGACCTGGCCCGAACCCCACATCTCGAGCCGTGTGCTGGTCCTCCCTGCCTTTACCATCGCCAAATTGGCCACACTGGCCCGCCAAGCTTAAGAAGCCCACGTGCTGGCGGAGTCACGATCTGACCGAGGGATCACCTCGGGTTGGACGAAGCTGGCCATCGTGGTGGGCCACCCCAGCAGTGGAGTCCTGGGCTCTCTGCCACCGATGCCGGTCGGAGGACGCTTAACGTGGGCGCCCACCGGCCTGCCGGATCGCCCGCCGCCAAAGCGCGGCAGCTCATCGAGGGGCAGCTTCAGTGGGCGCACCCATCGGCCTGCCAGATCGCCCGCCGCCAAAGCGAGCAGCTCGTCGAGGGGCAGCTTCAGTGGCGCCACCCACCGGCCTGCCAGATCGCCCGCCGCCAAAGCGCAGCAGCTCATCGAGGGGCAGCTCCAGTGGGCGCCGCCCACCGGCCTGCTGGATCGCCGCCGCCAAAGCGCAGCAGCTCATCGAGGGGCAACTTCAGGGACAGTAGCAGTCGCGACCCGCAGGCTGGTGGTCGTGCTGGGGGACTTCGGCTCCGACATGCCTGACGACATCAAGCCAGAAACTCGAGGCTTCAAATGCATCATAGCAGGCTGAGCCTCACGCAGCTGGTGGATACACCCGCACATACCATCCCCCCTGCGCTGCTCGTCCCCATCCTGGCCTACCTGACTGACCGTTACTCGTCCAGCAGTGTTTGTCCCGAGCCTGTCGCCGATCTCATCTCGTGGTTTTCAGCGCCCTGGTCTGCCGCCAGCGCCGTCTGCGCCCAGCTCCCGTCACCACGAGACCTCGGAGGCGTGTTGGCTGGGACGCTCTCCGCCTCCGTCTCTGACGGCTGGCTGGGAGCCGCTCCACTACACAGCAGCTGTGGACGGGCAGCTGGCGGCGTTCGTGGACGTCTGGACTGTGGCAGTTGACGAGCTCTGTCCGGCCCGCCACAGCATCGCGGCGCCGCCGGACTGCCGCGGCTAAGGGGTGACTCCGACATGGACAAAGCTATGGAGGAGCGTGACTGACTGGTCAGGCGACCCCGGGAGCGGAACGGGTCACTGAGGCGGGGTCAGACGAGCCGGGAGCGGAGCGGAGCACCTGAGGCGGGTCAGGCGAGTCTGGGAGCGGAGCGGAGCACTGAGGCGGGGCCAGACGAGCCTAGGAGCGGGACGGGTCACCTGAGGCGGGGCCAGACGAGCCTGGGAGCGGGAACGGGTCACCTGAGGCGGGCCAGACGAGCCTGGGAGCGGAACGGAGCACCTGAGGCGGGGCCAGACGAGCCTGGGAGCGGGACGGGTCACTGACGCGGGGCCAGACGAGCCTGGGAGCGGAACGGGTCACTGAGGCGGGGCCAGACGGCCATGGGAGCGGGACGGGTCACTGAGGCGGGGCCAGACGAGCCTGGGAGCGGAACGGAGCACCTGAGGCGGGGCCAGACGAGCCTGGGAGCGGAACGGATCACTTGAGGCGGGGCCAGACGAGTCTGGGAGCGGAGTGGGACCTAAGGCAGGGTCAGGCGAGCCCGGGAGCGGAGCGGAGCACCTGAGGTGGGGCCAGGCGAACCCGGGAGCGGAGCGGGACGCCTGAGGCGGGGCTGGACAACCAGCCCAGCCACAGCAGGCTGAAGAGCCTCCTCGCCCGTGCCAAGCGGAGGTGCATCTGTGGTGGCCTGCTGACCGCCCGACGAGGCTTTTGGATTCGGATAAACAGCGCTGATTCTCGGCCATTGAGCGTCACTTCTGGCTCTGATGACGTCACCGACCGGGCGGAGCGGCTCAACACACACTCCACGTTGGTCGGCCCCACGTCGCCGTCGAGGTCGCCGCGTCGTCGGTGGCAGCGATGCTGGACCCGGCCCCCCAATGCTCATGTTGTGTCCTTGCTTACGCTCGACTGAGCAAAGCTTTTGATATCGTCGACCGCGGCGTCCTCCTGGACAAACTAGAGAGGTATGGTGTGCGGTCGGGAGTGGTTCCGGAGTTGTCTCAGCGATCCTAAAAGACGGTGACCGGCGTTTCCTCTGGTCCCCTCCACTGACCCACGGAGTAGCCCAGTGATCTGTGTTCCGACCAATCCTCGTCCTTTCTTTACCAACGCTCTACCCTGTTTCCTCATCCTCGGCCGACTCTCGTCCGACGCTGACGACCCGGTCCTGATCACTTCCTGCCGACGGTCACAGGTCTATCGAGTCTATCTTTGTTCTCCGATTATGGTACCGGGTACCAGCCTAAAGATGAATCCAAGCAAGGCGTGCGTAGCTCCTACTGGAACCAAGCATTCTCTTAAAAGGGCGAAATCAGTTCACACGGCATTATCAGGCGTGCACACACATCCCAGTAAGGCCGTTAAAATTGTTGGCGTATTCCTCGACCAGCATCTGACGTGAGATTCGCAGATGTCCATGCTGATCCCTCCATGCCTCTCTAGGCTATCATCCCTCCACAAGGTCCGTCATCATTTTACACCCGACGTTATCAAGCTCTTACCCCAGACCCGTGCTTTCCAGCGCCTCCATTACTGCCTCTCCGTCTGGGGAGTAGTCACCAAGTGTCAGCTTCCGCGCGTCCAAAAAAACACTGGACACAGTAAAAAAACTGGAAGCGCCAGTTTTGTGACTGGGTTGCGTGGCTGGGAAAGCATTTCGCCAGCATCACAAACACTTGGCTGAGCGGGGATGGAGGAGATGGTGCACTGCCACGACCCTGTGCAGGTACAGAAAGTCCTTTTTTGCAGTGTCCTCCAGCAATATCGGGCATGTTTGTTGGTCGCGCACATGTGCCGCCGCATTTTCAGCATTTTCAGAGCAGCATTTTCCTGGAACGCCTTACCCACGGAGCCGACGGCGGGGGACTGCAGCGCGTGCTGTTGCTGCGCTGCTTTTCGGGTGGTTTGGTTGTGCTGTGTGTGTTCATGGAGAGCGAATTGGGTAGTACCTGCGTTTGCTTTTGTTTTTCTGTTTCACTTCGTGAGGCTTTGTCTTGTATGTTGCAACGTTGTGTTAGGACTTATACGGAATTCGTAATAACCACCACGTGAAAGATTTCTAATTAATGACTACATTGGTAGCGGTTCCGCCAAGTTACATCATGATCGGCTCAATGTCACGAGCCGCTGCGACCTTAAGCAAGATAGCAGGCTGCGCAAAAAGGCGGTGAATCAAGCTGGCAGGTCAGCATGTAATGCATAAGTCCATATCAAACGTGACATCACCTAAGTGGCATCGAATTGCGGGTGAGATCTGTCTTCCTCTTCCGGGATTTGCCCGTTTGGAGCCAAGTAACCTCCGGTGACGACAAATCCTCTGAGCAGCCCTGGAGGCGGACGCGATTCCCCCTCGGTTCTCTCCATGCAACGGCATGGCGTTAAGAGTTGCTGGATCTGGTATGCCTTTAGGCTGGCGGAAGGGGAAAAGAAAGGGACAGCTTCCTGTGCGTCCCTTCCCCTTTCCTCCACCGACCGTGCTTCCTCCCTTCGGTCACCGTGTGGTGCGCCGCTGAGGAATCTTTTTTTATGGCGTAGCGCATAACGATCTGTTCAAAGCACCAGTCATTACATCGCAACTATTTAACCCATTATTATCAAACACGTACAGTTTACTTCAGTTTAGATCTTTTTGAACTCGCGCATGCACCTAAACAATTGCCGTAAACTTCCCTTGCAGTAACCCACCGTAAACCACCGCCCTTCCCCACCGTAAACTTCCCCACCCTAAACTTTCGTTTCCTTGCACACCGCACTGGTAGCTGTTACCATCAGCACGTATTTTCCTCACTACCAGCAAGACACGCGGGCCGCCCGCCGGGCCGTTTAGCCCGCGGTAGGTCAGACCTCACAGGGGCGGCGTCAGGTATCTGAGGAGGGCGGCCCCGCCTTGCTAGAGTACGCTGTAAGTCTGTAAGCCAGCACTGGCTTGCTTGTGTACCGATCTTTGCGACGGCTCCAAATGTACGATTTACTTGTATGCGTCTCATGCAGGGTCGTTTTTTAGAGATCCGTAGCTTTTCAGCCAAATAACGATGCATTCCTCTTTAGCAAGACCTGTCCGGCTAGCGAATCACTCGTGCTGGTTCTTACAAGCATGTCTCTGCGCATGGAGCATGCAGGATTTCATAATGGGGAGAGCACAACTCAAAAAATGTTCATCGAGTTGTCACAAAAAAAAATGCACAGCAACCTACTTTGCTTGACAGCCGGTCTTTGCACAGTACTTGCAGCCTGTCATCGCAACTTATACAACCTTGCAGCTACCACAATTTGTGTCAGTCTACTCACAATTTCTGTACTGCATCCCTTGTGCTTTACTAATCCACGTGCGAATCTCTTGCCCTGGACCACACAATTGTGCATTTGCCCAAGATTGTTTTAATATGTTCGGTAACCATGCAACCTTGCGCCGAGATTCGGGCTTAAAAATTCAATGTCTCCAACGCAAAACTGGGCTTATAGCCTCACACAGAAGATCGTCGCTACCAGGAGAGCTGCAACCACTCCACAGCTTTACATAGGCGTCTCCTGAACCATGTAAGCACACAATTTTGGCTAGTTGAGTTTACACTCCCTCTTTCTAACCTGCAAATATAATACATAATATATATATAATATATATATATAATATATATATATTATATATAATATATATGTATATATAAATTTCAAGTTCCTACCGAGTCCGGTCACTGACCTATGGCCCCGTTGTCAAGACGCTGCATGGCGAAGTGGTGGACTCCTGTGTGCCGCGTCGCGGCCGTAGGCCCACGTGCCCCGGACTCCTTTTCCAGCGGTCACGAAGCTGTGCAAGCGTTATGCATCGTGCACTTCATCAATGCTCGTGGCCTCACTTAACGTCATTCGTGGCGAAGGTAATGGCAGGTCGAATCTCTGCTATGAAGTTGAATTGCACTCAGACACGTTATATCATGAGCCCAAGTTAACGATGCATGTCAGGAATAGAGCAGAGGCCATTTAGAGACTCGATCACGTCGGCTGGGCCTTGGAAACCGCCCGAACCGCCCGAAGTGGTGAAGACTGTCCGCAATTTGTGAGCACATTGCGCTGTAGGGAGAACCCAGTCACGCCCCTGACGTGACCAAAGTTGACCAAACTTGACCAGAAGTTGTTCTAGGCCGTCGGCGACCAAGGTCATAGAATGCTATGAAATGACCTCAGGCTACCTCATGCTCTTCTCGGAAACGAATGGTGGCACACGGTAACGCACCGGCTATGTTTCATGTCATGGTGTACATCAGTTTTACTGGCGTAACATTACGCAGAGGCACGGAAGGTGGCTTGACCTCGTTTGACGCAAAAGCGATAAACGAGCCGTGAGTTACTTACACACGTGGCCACCGCCATATGTTTGGACGCAGGCTCTGGCGTCCGGTGTGGAAGGGGCGAGGCTGGGCCGTGCCACCACGCGAGCACCGGAGGGGGACCGGGGGCCGGGGCGGGTGGGAGGGGCGGCGGGACCGCGCGCCACCGGAGACGGCGGGAGCGGCGAGGCCGAGGCGGTGGGAGGGACGGCGGGACCCCGCGCGCACCGGGGAGGCGGGACCGCCGGGGCCGGGGCGGTGGGGAGGGGCGGCGGGACCCGTGCACCACCGGAGGCGGGCGGAGAGCGAGGAGAGGCGGGGGAGGGGCGGCGGGACCCGCGCACCACGGAGGCGGCGGGGCCGCGAGGCCGAGGCGGTGGGAGGGGCGGCCGGCTCCCCGCGCGCCGCGCTGACTCTAGATCGGTGATGAGCAAAGCATGGAATTACACTCAGTCCGCTCCTCGCACGCTGCGCTGCGCCGCGAGCGCAGCTGACACAGCTTCGCTGCTCTACAACTTCGCCAGAAACCATCAACGCGATTTCACGATACATAATGTATTATTCACATTGCGTTTACACGTCAGGCGGAGAGAAGGCATCCGGGACCAGTGGCCGGGCTCCAGCGGGCATTTGGCACGGGAAGTCGTCCCATGCCGCCGTCCGAGGCGACGGACGGGGCGGACGGGCGTACGCCAGCGGGGCCTGCGCAGAAGCAGCAGCGCCGGGGCCGTCCGGACGGCGCGGGGTGCGGTCCGCGCTCGCCGACAGGGCAATTAATCGTTCCGACGCGCGATCGTCCCGAAAGAAGAAAGAGGCGTCGAAGGTGGTCGTGTACGCACAAAAAGGGTGCGGGCAGCACATTCGGCCAATCGGCGAGGCAGGTGTTAGCCTTCGTCGTCGCCAAAAGGGAAACTTGTTAGCAAAGTCTTATACTTGAAAAACCCAAGTTCTGTTTCAACTCACGAACAGTCCAGTATGGGTTAAAGATTAACTCTAAAATGGCAGTCAATTTATGAAGTCTGCAGGCGTCATCAGACGGGCTATCGGCTTAATTGCATAGTAGTACTTCGTTTAATTGGTTTTAACATGTTACACGAGTTCTTGGCGTACGCCAAAACTGCTTAGGCAGCAGGCTTTCAGACCAAAATTAGATGCTAATGTAATAGAGCAGCGTACGAACGCGGTTGCCGATACCATACCGGCTACATGCAGCACTTCCAAGATGATGCCCCGTCCGAACGACAGATTTTAATTGTTCATTTTGCCCCCAAAACAAATATTCAAAATTAAAACGTACCGACGTATTCGAACGCATAAAATAATACAGCTGTCCTGTATCTCAAATGGAAGTGGATGGCCACTGAGAGCTGTAACATGTTGCACAAGGCCACAGGTCTGATGCAAGAGTCAATGCAAATTGGCATATACAAAATTCGTCATTGGCATACAAGCTCATCATAACTCTCCCACAGCGCCGCAATGCGCCATCATAGTCCGGAGCCGGCCAAAATAGACGGGTGAGCTTACCAAGGCGGCGGCTTGGAGAGCCTCAATCACATATAGTTATATGAAACACGTTGTCTGACGGATCCTTGTCTCGCTTTGGCGAATATGTCACGACCCACCCGCGCATCACACGGTGTTTTGACACGGGCCGTGGAAACTCGGACAGGCATACCACGTGGTGCTTGTACTGTCGCCCAACAAAACATAGCTTGTGCAGAAGTCATCCAAATAAATACACAGGCGGAGCCCGGCTTTCGTTGGCTACGTCGCCACATCGCGCTGGCCGACAGAGCGCAGCATCATGGGCTGTGCCGCTGCGGCCGCC
Source organism: Pollicipes pollicipes (assembly GCF_011947565.3). Lineage (NCBI taxonomy): Eukaryota > Metazoa > Arthropoda > Thecostraca > Pollicipedomorpha > Pollicipedidae > Pollicipes > Pollicipes pollicipes. The sequence goes on from NW_023596448.1 coordinate 5,078,782, forward strand.
CCCGCCCAGCTGCCGCGGGAGGGAGACGGTCCCGCCCAGCTGCCGCGGGAGAGAGACGGTCCCGCCCAGCTGCCGCGGGAGAGAGACGGTCCCGCCCAGCTGCCGCGGGAGAGAGACGGTCCCGCCCAGCTGCCGCGGGGGAGAGACGGTTCCGCCCAGCTGTCCCTCGGTCTGCCGGGCAGGCACCATGTTGTACGCAGCTGTGTCGGCTATCTGAATGTGGAATGGTGTGAAGACCTCTCGTGCCCAGCGGCTTTCATCGGTTTTGACAGATGACAGACGAAGCACCCTTGAACCATTGACCGTCGCTGGTTACACATCATTATTTCAGCATATGTCCCGGCGGATAGATACACAGTTCGGCTGTCTGCGCGGTCGGCTGGCCAGGAGGCCGCCCTCAGAGCAGTGTGTGCCGACTCCGACACCGCCTGCCAGCCTTGAGCGCCTCAGCGTAGGAGCGCTCTAGCAGTCGCAGCTTGGCCACTTCCTCCGACGGCCGTGATAGGTGTGGGAACTCCTCCGGCGCGCCACCTGGCGGCGCCTCCGCAACGCCATCTGCACACGCGGCCTCGCGCGCCTTCAACCGCTCGAACTCCTCCGTGTAGGAGAAAGTCCGTGGGCCGCCGAGCATCGCCCCGGCCGGCAGGGCGCCGCTCCCGTGGGGTTCCGCGGGCCTGCGTGTGGTTCCGCGGGAGGCGCAGCGTCGAGCGACGCAGGCGGCGGCGGCGGCGGCGGCTTCCAGCGGCGCCGCCGCGACGCAGACCTCGCGCGGCACCGCTTCGGTCGGCGCCACCACCACAGGCTTCTTTAGCACCTGGAAGATCTCCTGGAACAGCTGTTTGTACTGGGGCGTGTGCTGGAACAGAGCAGTGACCTTACGCGGCGCTGGCGGCGGCGGCGGCGCGGCTAGCTCGGCCGTCGGCAGCTCCGGGGTCTGCGTGGCGCGCGAAACGGTCCGGCTCTCGGCGCTGCTACCCTCCGAGAAGCCCGACGACGAGGCCTCGCCGTCCGAGGCGACCGCCAGCAGCATCAGCGAGTCGGGGCCGGAGTCGCGCAGCGGCGGGGCCGGCCCGGCGTCCAGCGAGGCGCGCCGGCGCTCGGCGCTCGCCGACAACTGCAGCTCCTGCAGCAGTGACAGCGAGCCCGGCTGGTCGGGCGTGGCCGGCCGCGCCTGCCGCGCCGACAGCAGGCACTCGTACTTGTCCATCTCGTCCAGCAGCACCCGGTAGTGGGCGTCCAGGTCGCTGATGAGGGACGCCGGCGCCGAGCCCAGCTCGTCGGCGGCGCCGGCCGAACCGGCCGAGCCGGCCGAGCCGTCGGGCCACCGCCACCGGACGGCACCCTGTCGGCACACATCACACCCGTGACGTCACAAGTCATGATGCCCATGGGCGTCCAACACGTCACACTCGTGACGTCACATACAACCCGGCCGTCCTCTTGCCGCCACGACGTGGAGAAGCAGGACCAACAGCTGTCGTCTAGATGACCAGAATGGAAGGGTCACAAGTCAGTGTATGGCGCGTTTACGTTACCGAACAGGTTAATGGGGTTATAAACAGAAATGTTTACATTCCAGAGAGGCATTCTTGTTCGTTGGACGACCCGTCAGTGATGGGGTCTGCTGGCGGGCGGCTCCATCGCGCTGCGGCGGTCCGCCCGTCCGGCTGCTCACCTGGTCTCCCCAAACTAGCGAGCGGGGGCGGGCCTCGACAACCAGCGACGCTGCGGCCATCTGTGGCGAGGTGCTGCAGGGCTCGTGGCGAGCACTGGCGCAGGAACTGGGCTCAGCCTGCCAGAGTGGAGAGGCCGAGTCAGCAGCCAGCGGCGGCTCGCGGCCGGCCGGCTGCCGGCCGGCTGGAGCCGATGCAGTCGCCTCGCACGCGCCGTGGGACGGCGCAGCTGGCTCCTCGGCGGCCGGCGTCGCTCGCCTCGCCGCTGTATCATGACGCATTGCTTTACATCTGTCCCAACAATCGACTACAGTGTATGCAGCGATATGACCACGGAAGCTCTCAGGACAACACATATTTGAACTAAGCAATTTTTCCTTGCCGCATCGCATTATCTCATTAGGGTGTAACGGCACAAATCGGAATCGCACCACACCCCTGCCCCTTTTGTTTTACTACGCGCATGATGCCATTCAGTGACTCGAGGTCGTGGTCACGCCATCGTTTAATTTGCCGCTGCATTTCACAGCAAACAGAGGTTCTCGCAAGCCGCCTCATCCTTACAGAGAAATTTAGCTCTGACAGTTGGCATGAGTGAAAAGCGGCCCCAACAAAAAAGCAAGCTACAGACGAAGATTGGGTACTAAAAGAGCGTTACGAATCCCAACAGGTAGTTGGTCACACCTCTGTTCCTCCAAGGCGTGCACCTCTTCTGCCAGCGTGTGCAGCTTGACACTGCGCTCCCGTAGTGCTGCCATCTCTTGACGAAGCTCTGAACACTCCTGGACAAGATACGGAGGGCCGCAGTTAGACGCAACCACAGTGAATAGAACATTGCCACAAAGACCGCCATTGCTGACTTCCGAAAGGCATTCTCGTATCGGCATTATCATCACCAGCTCATCACTAGCAGAAGATGAAAATACAGGGTGAGATCCTCTTCTGGTTGCACATAACAGATCCCGGAATTAGTCATCTATTAAAACGTACCATCACCCACTGCCCAACGACTATATAATACATAGCATGCATCAAGCAGGCGGTGGAGCAGCGACTAGTCTGGACACGAGCCACGGCGACAGCGGGCTGAAGACGGACGGCAAGGGATGTAGACAGGACACGATCATGGTTACCGCAGTTGTGGGTACGACCCTCACACGCCTGGGCCAGGCGTGGCTCACGTCGCCTGCGGGTCTGGGCACGGCACGGCACGGCACACGGCACACGGCGCGGCACGACACGACACGGCACGGCACGGCACGGCACGTGCCAGGACGCCGTATCGCCTGGCAACCGGACGGTCCTCTCTCAATGCCGAGGAGATGACGCGCCGCCTAATCAGGGAAGATCAAATAAACATCTGACTCACACGCTATGCCAGCGGCGGCAGCTGTCGTAAGGCCCTCACGCCACAGCGGCGGGCGCCAGCGTGCTGTGCTGTGCGGCTGCGTCCTTACCTCGTGCGAGGCGGCGAGCTCAGCCTCCGCGCACTGGCGGCGCTCGCGCTCCACGCGCTCCCGGTCACGGCACTCGCTCATCTGGCGCTCCAACAGAGCGACGCGCTCCACCAGCTCGTCGGCGCGACTCTGGAGAGGAGCGGGCCGCCGGTCACGCCTCATCCACAGCACCCCAGCGTGGAGCAGGCCGTCCAGCACTTCAGTGCGAAGTGCGCACTGCAACTGTTGCCAGCTGTTGCCCGACGGAAAGCGAAATGACACACTGATCAAGATCAGCTAACAGCCACTTTTTCGCGTGTCTTGGGGTTTCGTTGGACATGAACCCAAACCGTGCAACGAGGTTTACGCTAGCATTGACTCTGGAGCACACTACGCCGCTCACAAACCGGGCGCCTCGGGTGGGCGACCGCTGAAGGCGTAGGTGACACGACGGCCGAGAGATGTCGCCCCCTGACTTTGGCTGTCGCGCCTGGCCGGCGGCGTCTGCTGCTCCGCCAGGCAGGCTGCCCGCCTGGTCCGTTCGGCGGCGCGGAGTTCGTCCACCAGGCCCTGCAGCTCCGAGGCACGCGCCTCCAGACATTCCACCGACTGGCACAGACTGAAACACGGTCGGAGCAGTCAGGGACCGCCGACATCGGAAACATTTCACCGACTAGCAGACTGAAACGGGCTCCGGGAAGCGCATATGCTCCTCAACTATAACAACACTAAACACGTAACTATAACAAACTAAACCCTGTAACACACCTCAACTTAACACACAATTCCGTAGCTCCACCGACTCGTGTGTACTGAACCCATCTGTCCACTGGAAAAGATGTCATCATCGAGCGAGGCTTCTTGTAGTTCAGCAAGAACACACGACAGCGGGCAGCCGACGAGCGCCGCTGGTCTTCCGCGTGCCCGTCAGCCCCGTGACCCGACAGACAGCCAACGGCCGACCCGGTCAGCTCCGTGACCCGACGGGCAGCCTCCGGCCGACCTGGTCACCTCCGTTAGGCATGGCGGAAGTCCGCCACCTCCGGTGTCGGAGCGCGTGGCTGGGGCGGCACGGCGCCGCCACCCGGTTCCACGCCGGTTAGCGCCGGAGACGTGACCTTTGGCGGCTCGCCAGAGGGCCGAGACCAGTTCCCAGGGCCGGTCGAGCGCTCTGAGCGGTAGAGCCCGGCACACTGCGCAGTTCGGACGGACGGGCTCTGCACACTGGCGACACGGCGGGGGCGCACGACACGGCCGGACAGCCGACAAACACCGGCAGCTGCTTCGCGGACAGCGGACAGCTGCTTCGCGGACAGCGGAACAGCTGGAAGTCCCGCGGTGGAGGACGGTGTCAGACGGTGTAATCTGTTTCGTGTGTCGAGTACTGTCTCTCCAGCCATGCAATGCATACGGCTGACCCGGCCAGCAACCTCGACAGTGCCCTCTCACAACGCCTGACCCGGTCACCGGGCCAGCACCATCCTACAGTGACTCTCACACGCTGACCCTGTCACCGGACCAACCATCCGACCTGACCTCTTACCGCTGACCCTGTCACCGGACGCCACACCATCCGACAGTGACCTCTTACACGGCTGACCCGGCCACCGGACCAGCACCATCCGACAGTGCCTCTCACACGCCTGACCCGGTCACCGGACCAAGCACCATCCCGACAGTGCCCTATCACACGGCTGATCCGGCCTACCGGTTCAGCTGCCGCAGAATGCTGGAGATTGACGCCTCCGTAGCAGGAGAGATCGAGGCGAACCGCCGCTGACCGCCAGTGGATCGCAATGACACCGAGCCCGGCGTCTTCATGCTATGCACTGGTCACTTGCCCCAGTCTCTGCCCCGGCACGCCGGCGCCGGCTTCACTAGCCTGTGTCGCGCGCCGTCGTGGTCGCGCCGGGGCAGGTGCAGCCCAGCTTCAGCCGCTGGCCAGACTCACATCCGTTCCTCCGCTGTACTCAGCAGTGGCGGCCCTGCTTTTTACACAACCGGTAAACTGTGGCGGCGCCAGTGTTGACCTCATCAAACTACACAAAAACGCCCGCCTGGAACGCTGCGACCTGTCTGGCAGGTGGCGGCGGTTCGCTTTTGGTAGCAAACGGACGGGTAATCCAAATATTTGGAGCCAGTGTGTTTTCAAGCCCCGTTCCACCGCAAAGAGGCTCACCCGCCGTGGCGTGGGTCTACCTGGGATTGTTGGAGCTGTTGCTAGGCAGACCAGCTTGTGGAGCGGCATGGGCGCTACTTTGTAATGGGGGTGATAATTGACCTCGCTCACATCTCAGATGGTGTTGCCAGCAAGGAACAGCCAAGCTAGAGGCGGCTTCTCAGGATCCGATTTCTTTTGCATTTTTCGCCATATGACTCCAGACAGAAAGCCAGTACCAGCGTGATGGCGTCATCACGGCACTACGGCTTCTCCCTCGAGACTGGGCCCCGTCACTAGGCGACATAATCCGCTCAATGTGACTGGGCCCTGTTGTGCCAGAGTTGATCGAAACGTGGTTTTGTGTCAGCAAAGTGTTTGGAACGTTGAAATTTTCTGGCAGAGGTTTCCATTCCATTTAAACAGTTCCATTCCATTCTATTTACGCTGCGTTTCGCCAGTTCGGTTTAAGACACGACCTTGCTATCAGAATAATGGGTAACGAAAAACTAAAAAACATGATAATACCGTGCCTGACATTTTGTCTGCGGGTGACTACCGGCTGCGGCTGCTGCGCGTCACCTTACCTTTACGCGGCGACCCCGAAACTGGGAGCTGACCCCAAGCCGGCGCTTTGTGCATACGCGTTGGCAGCTGGCACAGAACAAGGAGGCTGCCATGACTGGCGGCACAGGAGCGTGGCCCCCGGACCGACGAGCTATTCAGGGTATTTTTGAAAACATGGCGTCAGAGGATGTTTCTAGGTGGCCATGCTGCCGGGCACTATTCATGAAGGAGAGTAAGGTTTGCGAGGTCCATCCAAGCAGCGTCGTGGGACCCCGATACCCATATCGAGCTCAACACCAGACGCTGGGTGCTATCGCTAGACCACGCCTGGACCTCCTGTACAATGTGTCAGCGATGTCAGCAGGCCGCCCCACTTCCGTTGATACAAGCAATGCTGGAATACGCGCCTGATGACGTGGCGTCTGACCATACTCAAGACTAAAAACGCTCGCAGGACGTTATGAGCAATCGGTCTGTCCCCGGCGGTGTCCTGCTGTGTGCGGTTATCAGTTGGCCTGTCCCAGTGGTGTCCTGCTGGGTGCGGTTATCAGTTGGCCCCGTCCCAGGTTGTGTCTGCTGGGTGCGGTTATCGGTTGGCCTGTCCCATAGTGTCCTGCTGGGTGCGGTTATCAGTTGGCCCGTCCCAGTGGTGTCCTGCGGGTGCGGTTATCAGTTTTGGCCCGTCCCAGTGTGTTCCTGCTGTGTGCGGTTATCAGTTTGCCTGTCCCAGTGGTGTCCTGCTGGGTGCGGTTTAGTTGGCCTGTCCACTGGTGTCCTGCTGGGTTGCGGTTATCAGTTGGCC
>NW_023596448.1:5085517-5094786 GCF_011947565.3 Pollicipes pollicipes
TCGTCTTAGGGCCCACGAGCATCTTTACGCGAAACACTTTACGTATAACCATTATCCAAGCGCGACACCTGCCGGCCACATCGCGCATGGCGCATGCTTTATTTAGGACCAGGAGCTCAGCGTGGGAATCCGTAACAAAGCACATGAGTTCTGAAATTCCGGATATGTTCCGTAATGTGCTCCGTGTGGAGAAATGGATCCGCTCTGAGCTCATTATGAACAAATAGCAAAAAACATTCCATGGAGTCATGTACTTCAAAGGATATTCCACATTAAAGATATCAAAGCATGCATCAGATAAAATGAAATAAGCACACTTACCAAGTGCTATACTTTTAAGTGGAAAGGACGACTATAGACAACAGAATTTCTCGATTTCCTAGGTATGCTCAACAACACGTCATTTTTTATTGCGCGATCGTATTGACTGAGACCGATTGACCGCCGTTTATCACGAAATTGTGCTCTCGAACGCCAGATGTCAACGACTCGACAGTTCAGCTGTTATTGGCCCCTATTGCTGCATGGCCAGTGGAATAACAGGCTCTGAATAAGCGGCATCCAGAAAAGGCAGGCAAACGTCAAAAGGGGACATCCAGACCACCCCGTCACTCGTACACCATCTAGAAACCATCTCATCACTCGTACACACATCCAGAAACATCCATCACTCGTACACACATCCAGTAACCACTCCACCACTTCCACACACATCCAGTACCACTCCACCACTGGTACAACATCCAGAACCACTCATCACTCGTACACACATCCAGAAACCATCCCATCACTCGTACACACATCCAGTAACCACTCCACCACTTCTACACACATCCAGTAACCACTCCACCACTGGTACACACCATCAGCCACTCAATCACTCGTACACACATCCAGAAACTACCCCATCATCCGTACACACATCCAGTAACCACCCATTGCTCGTACACACATCCAGTAACCACTCCATCACTCGTACACACATCCAGTAACCACCTGATCACTCGTACGCACATCCAGTAACCACTCCATCACTCGTACACACATCCAGTAACCATCTAATCACTCGTACGTACATCCAGTAACCACTCCATCACTCGTACACATCCAGTACATCCATCACTCGTCACATCCAGAACCACTCCATCACTCGTACACACATCGGCCTGCTTTTAGGGATAGCACTGGCCGATGTTCGCAATAACTCCTGAGTCAAAGGCAGCACAAAAAGGGAGCTGTTTCGTCCTCCATAGCGCACAATGCATAGCCAGTGCGTACCGCATGGCAACAGCTGTCGCCTCACACTGAGCGGCAGCTCGTGGGACGAGCAGGATTGCTGTGGGGATGTCCCAAATCCCTTGTATTAACTCGAACTCCGTGCTGTGGGATAGTGCCAAACAATTTTTAGGAGTTTCGTTGGTCGCATTGTAGATCGAACTGGTCTTGTCCATTTTGAAGCGCTGAGTGGCTGGTACAGAGCCCTTTTATTTCTATCAGCGCCATATGCCATCATTCAAATTACCTCCATAGAAGTCAAGGCCACGGAACAGCGCCCACGACACAACTCAAAGTGGTGGCAATACATGAGCTGTCGATCGACAATAAAACCAAGAAACTCCACGCTGTCAACACACGGTGCAAGCGCGTAAAATTCCTCACGAGGATCGGCATACCCTCATCTCCTGTTGCAAAACTGTATGAAACATGTTGTGAATGAAAAAGTAAAACCATTCCACATACTCCACGCTGCTAGTGTTGATGAAACATGTCTGCACCTGTCGAGCCACCATGATTCATGAAGGAGTGGCCACCTATATCGCGAAGTCGCCCACGGGCAATGCGCATCATAAGTGTCGGCGATGCCATTTGGCACAACAAACAACGGAACGTCTACGATGCCTCCTTGCGGGACCCCATTCCTGGCTGGTAAACCATTCCTGGAATGCGTGTTCCTCAAACTCACACATAAGTGACGATACCGCAGGAAGTTAGTGGGGCAACACTCCACGTGCCCCCAGGCCACACGCGCTGAGCTTTGTTAGAATCATACGATGGCAAGTGGTGTCAGAAGTCTTCTCAAGATGAAACACAGCTGTAACGTGATGTTTTCCCTCAAAAGTCCCCTGACTGCAGTGTGCAACGGGGCAGGTGGTATATGATGAACCATTATTTATTAACCCACGCTGAGCGCGACCAGCATGTTTTTAGAAGCCAAAAACTACATCAGCCGTGGATCCTCGCCATCCTTAACAGCTCTGAGCACCGGAAAAAGAATCGATTATCGCTACTGCGGTGGAAAGGTGCATTTTACCAGGTGTGTTTTAGATCAGCTGTCGCCGCGGTGCGGCGGGAACACCAGACGTCCTGGCAGAATGTCACGCAAACAGCGTCCCGCTATCCTTACTGGACGGGCACCCAAAAACCTCGCACGCTTTTGGGATCGGCGATGATGCGTCCCATTTGAGGCGGCGGCCTTGGCCCGGCAAGTAATCTCGGCGGCGTATGTTTTCAAAGGATGCTCCGCACGCGTAGGAGAAGACTCTGGGCCAGCCACAGGCTCGCGGATATTTGGTAATATTGGCGAGCACCGTCGGCACACACTTCTCAGACATTGCAACACCATGGCGGACCCGAGCGGAGTGTGGCCAACTGAGCCGCGGAGCCGACAGCTGTCCGAAGTGGCGGGAAGTCTCGCTGAAACCTGCCAGTCGAACGCCCGCGGTTCCCGCAGTTATGGCTGTTCGGTGCGCTGTCCGTGCACACTTTCCAAATGCTGCGAGGACGTAGTAGGCCTGAGCGAAGCGAGGAGAGGTGGATTGCAAAGCGGTCCACTGTCCGCCCCTCTAGTGGAAGGGCCTTGGTGGAGTAAGCCGGCCGAGGATCGACGCTCCCGCCCGGGTTCTTTTTTACAACACCACATCGCATCATGACCATCTGAGGAGCAGTGTAAGCCGCGCAAGGCAGCAATGAAGGTTCCCCCGGGAACAATTCCCGGACTGAGTGCGCATCGCCCGTTTCTACGTTGAACGCGTCGGCGCGTTGGCCGCCGCCCTGGCAGGGGCTGCGCCGCCGGCAGTGGGTCCGCCCGCCGACGGAGCCGCCGCTCTTACCTGGCGTGGCCGACAGCAGGCAGGCAGGCCGGAAGGCCGTGTCACGGCCGGCCTGGTGGCCGCTGACCCTGCGCGGCGTGCGGGTGTCGGCCGCGGAGAGAGCGCCGTCGCCACACACCAAGGCCAGACGGCGGACGCCGACCGCGCAAGTGTGCCACCATTTACACTGCCACTCCGTGTGAGGGCTGGAGCTGGTGAGAGAGCGCGCCCAGCGGCAGGCATGCACAGTGGACGAGGCGTCATGAAACAGAGCAGGCGAGCAGTGTGTGGAAAACCCGGTCATACGCAGCGGAGCAAGCGGGCAGCAGGTGGAAATCCCTGCCATATGTACAGCATTTGTACGTTTTCCAGTCTCCCAATTACGTTAAAAGACCATTTACGCATGGGACCTGTGGCTGATGCACCCTTGGTCCCATGTTCTTAAACAGCAACTTATACATGTTTCCATTCTGAGCTGTACATTCCTACGTCCTTTCCGCTATTCCGTGGTGAAGGTAATATCTCGTTTTCCTACATTCCTGAAGCACTTAGGCATCACGAGGGGACATGCACCTGTAAACAGCGGAATGCGAGCTATACTGCATGCCGTCAAAGGCACCAAATTTAGCCATCATGTATCGCGGCGAAATGGTTAGAGTATCCCAAACGTCTGATCTTTGATGAATAAAGAGCCGAATCTCTTCTAAGTTCCGGCGGTGGTCAAACTTAAAGTGAGCTAGTGACCTTTATTGCTTTGATCGGCTTTTTATATATGAAATTTAAGCAAAAATAATGTGCTCACCGTCTTGAGTGCCTACTGTCCCTTTCTGGAGTCGTGTACAGTGATACATAGCTCTCGCATGCACTTTAGTGTGTCTCCGAAGGTGGCCATCTTTCTTCAATGCAGAACGAGCCGATCCGACCCTCCACCATCACTGCAGAAACGCGCCGGCGTAAAACAATCACGGGAGCGTCTGGATCAGCGCCGGCTGCGGCGGCTCCGGTGAGGCACAACGGCCACGGTGCGATGTGTAACGCGTAAAGGAACGTCGGCGGGGACGACAAAGGAAACGGGATCACACGGGCCGTGGCGAATGGCTGGACCGACGCCGAGGTGGCGAACGTAACGGTGCGGGGCGCCGATACCGCGGCCGTGATGAACGAGGCTGCGGCAGCGGCAGCGGCCTCACGTGACGTCACGAGTCACGCGGTTACGGCTGACAGTTCGGCGTGGTTCGCAGATTGCTGCCATCTGTCAGCACATTCGTCCTCTTGGGGAACGGTGGTTGGAATATGCACCCACGTCGCGAATTATGGTCCGCGATGGCGGTTGAGCTGTACAGACCCAGCGAATCACGAAAAAAACTATTTCTCTGGCGCGGATTAGGTATCACGCCAGAAGAACGTGCTGCACCATAGAATCCACGCTTATTTGGCCGTGCAGGTGCTGCAGCCACAGCTGTAATAGGCGGTACCGCGGGACTTCATGATGCATCGCATCTACAGGGCGTCTCAACCAGCGTGACACTGACATAGACTTCCGATATAATAATATATATATATCTAGATATATATATATATGCATGTATATATATATATATATACGTGTGTGTGGTGTGTGTGGTGCGTGGTTATTAACAGTTATTATACTAATTCGTATGCATTACATGTGCCATAGTATAAACCGTTTTCCCCGAGACATTTCTGATCGCCGCAGTCACGGTTTGATCAGTGACGAGGCTCACAATCCAAGAAAAAGGCAGTTAGGTTCGAGGACGCGCAAGAACTAGATCTTTTCAATAGACCATTTTCTCACATCATCTCGAATACCTATGTGCAATGGCGACCAAACCAAACCCCATATCGTACTGCAGCAAAATCCGCACTTACTGAAGTGAACGTCTGGATGGCAATGTTTATGCATGGCATCATCGCTCCATTCTAGTTGGGAAACGATCACGATCCCGCAGCTGCAGGAGGTGCTTAACATTACATCAAAGTATTTCGGAATTTCTGGGCGTATTCAGGGGGAACACGTGTGTTCGGATCAGCCAGTCAGTGGTTTCAACCAGCGGGGACGCACCTCGCTGCTCCCGCAAGCGATAAGGGTGGAACCGAAATCACTTCGGCGATAAAGTGACCACCCGCTGACCCGGCGTGGAGCCGGCGACCTAATTCCTGACCTTTCATCCCTCGACTTCTTTCAGGTGGTTGCCTGAAGGACCATAGCTATGAGTGTGGTTGCCTGAGGACCATAGCTATGAGAGTGGTCCCCACAGACAGTCTTTTAAGCTCAAAACAAAACAAAAACAAGCAGAAAAACCAGGTCCGAGCGATCCCAGCGCTCGCAGGGCGCACTGTATCGAAGACAGGATCGTGGGCACCGTGAAGGTTTGTGCGCCATAAGGGCGCACTCAGCTCAGGGGACGCACTTAGCTCAGAGGGCGCACTCAGCTTTTTGTATCAGCTGAGGGCGCGCTCAATATCAGCCCATATCAGCTGAGGGCGCGCGCAGTTCATCGGGCGCGCTCTGCTTAGAGGGTGCACTCAGCTCAGAGGCGCACGGTGACGCTCGGAAAAAAAACAAATAGCCCAGGCCGGACGCTGGTCTGCAGCTGTTCATTCAGCTGGCTTACTGACAGAGGTCTTTACTGAGCATTCAGCAAAGAGCAGACCATTCGTGACGAAGACTGTAAAACTTGTGGGGCATGAGACCCCGACGACGAAGGCCAAGCACGTCGCAGAAGATCGTGTGTCTAATGTCTACAACTGTGAGGGCATCATATAATATCATAAATAATATCAAGCTGACCTTCGCACTCGTAAGGTAAACGACCTCGCTTTGTTGGTACTCGCAGAAGCTGAATCAGATGTCATCCTGTGAATCATAATCGCACGCCACCAGATCACAAAACCCGACCCTGCGGTCTGGGCGTTTTATCTAACCACACCATCTGCCTATGACTAGCTCCCTACCCAACCGACTCTCAAAGTTCCAATCATTCCAACCTTGCCTTTTTCATGACTCGTGTTTTCCCCAGTGGCTCAGCCATTCAAACAAACGCAATTCACGATTTGCCTACGCAAATACATTCACGTGGCAGCTGAGAGGCGTCCTCTTCCGAGCAAACACCGCCGGCATGGAGCCGCGTAGCGGCACCATCAGCGGCACCGCTGTGTCACGTCCTGCCCCCGCTGGTCCATGGACGGGTCATAGGCAGCCCTGTAGGCGCTGATAGTGGATCACAAGCTACTGAGCTACAGCGTGGCTGCTTGGCTGTAATGCACAGTCGTCATTGCTCCGTCATTCGACCGGACTGCCACTTTAAAAACCGCCATGACGGACGGCAAGCGACTGCGAAGAGCCACTTTGCCCATTCAACAGCAGCAGGGAACAGTTATCTGTCCAGTTTCCATCCAACCAGAGCGGCCGCAGCACGACCAGCCGGCCGCGGCGATGGCGAGTAGTCACGAACTCCCAAGCTCCCACCGATGGCGGCAGGACGAGCTCCGCCACCAGCGTCGGCACGACCTCTCAACGCCACTGGTGGCACGAGCTCCCACCAATGGCGCAGGACGAGCTCCACCACCAGCGGTGACACAGCCCTCAACACCAGTAGGGGCGGCACGAGCCCTCAACACCGTAAGGGCGGCACGAGCTCTCCACATCAGTAGGGGTGGCACGAGCTCTCCGCACCAGTAAGGGCGGCACGGGCTCTCCGCACTAGTAGCGGCGGCACGAGTTCTCCACACCAGTAGGGGCGGTACGAGCTCCACACACCAGTAGGGGTAGGAAGAGCTCCCGCTACCGTCCCGCCGGCGCAGCGGCCACATCAGCGGACACTGCGGACGGCGGACCCAAACCCGGTGCGGCCGGCTGTGATCAGCGCTGGTGGATGGTCATCAGGTGACCAAGGAGTGATCAGGTGACCAGAGAGTGATCAGATGATCAGAGAGTGATCAGGTGACCAGAGAGTGACCAGGTGATCAGAGAGTGGCCGGCGATCAGAGAGTGGCCAGGCGATCAGAGATTGCTCAGGATCGGAGAGTGATCAGGTGATCAGAGTGGTCCAGGTAGTCGGAGGGTGATCAGTGATCAGAGTGATCAGGTAATCGCAGTAGAGTGATCCGGTTGATCAGAGAGTGATGAGGTGACCAGAGAGTGAACAGGTAATCGAGAGTGATCAGGTGGTCAGAGAGTGATCAGGTGATCAAAAGTGATCAGGTGATCAGAGATTGATGATGTAATCGGAGAGTGATCAGGTGATCAGAGGGTGTTCGGTGATCAGAGAGTGGGTGATCAGAGTGTTCAGGTGATCATAGAGTTTCATGTGATCAAGTGATCAGGCCTGACTCTGTGAGTCAAAGCCCTGTGCACGGGCTGAACCGACATGTGACGCGTACCGCGCGGCCTCTGATCCGGCCAAACCTGAGCCACGCGTCCCGAGACTCCGAACAGCCCAGCGGCGAGACACGACCTGCACGTCGTCCCCCCCCCCCCGCCACAACAGCAGCTCAGTATGGCGCGTCACACAATCAACGCATACCAAGTTAATCACATGGATTCAATCACATCAACGAACCGATCTTCCCAATGGCCCACTGCCTGCAGAGGTCGACTAATGCTGGCTTGATTTATCAAGGAGTTGCAGGGACGCACGCCCTTTCATTGAAAAGGTATTCCAATCTGATCATAAGCGTTCCAACGGCAGTCGATGCACTGATGCAACGGCCGTTTTAGCTGTTGCAATCCATCCATGCAGGTAAGCAAGGCTGCCCGAAGAGGGAGACAGGTATCATTATAGGCAAACCCCTTGAATGCATACCCGCGGGACTGAACGCACAGCTAGGTGGTGGAAAATGTGATGTGAACCCCGACACTCACCCATCATGTGATTACTGCACCTCCGGACCCATGAGTGACACTCATCCCACCCGTGATTACTGCACCTCCGGACCCATGAGTGACACTCATCCCGCCCGTTATTACTGCACCTCCGGACCCATGAGTGACACTCATCCCACCCGTTATTACTGCACCTCCGGACCCAAGAGCGAGTTCATTCAGGTCACAAAAACGCCCGGCACAAAATAAGTTCAAGTTTCCCGCCACGGATCAAAAGGCTGAAAACGCCGTAGGGTGTAAAGGTCGCGTGAATGCCTGCTGGACTCGTGATCGGGAGGTACGGGGTCGATCCCACATAAGCGTAGGTTGCTGGTTTGTTCGCTAGAAGTTATGGCGCTACCAGTCGGCGCCATTTGAAGCGTTCATTCAGTCGGGAGACTACCGCAAACATCCGTGCTAAGGACCTGATTCGTCAATCGCTCAGGGTACAAGAAGTCAAAAGGGGAAATAAAATCAGTCGCCCCAGTTTAGGGCGTGGAAGAAACCCAAGCAGGCCAGGAATGCTATTCATAGAGGCTGGGCGTGAGAGCATCCCAGTCTGCCCAGCTTGCATGCAGTACTCACCGCTGTCATCCCAGTGTAGTAGTCTTCATTGAGCATGGACCACTCGAGCGAGAGCTCGTCGTTGGTTGCCATGGAGACGGCGCCATCGTGCCACTCTGCCCACGGAAAGCAGAAGGGCGTCGCCCGGTTTGCCCGGGGCGGCGACGTCATGAGTTCAATGTGGGCCACTCCCGTGAGAACGGAAGACTCGGCGGAGTTCTCGGCGGCGCGGTACCCGGGCTCAGCCCCTCGGCGGGCTACATCGTGTCCGGTCCCGGGTCATCCGTGGTCGGTTACAGGTCCTGTCGCTCTGCAAGCGCGATGCCCAGACGCGTCTCAGTTCTGGCACGGCTCTGTCCATGCAGGGGACAGCAGGTTCGAGCAGCTGTGTGGTCGACCCAGGCGTCACGGTATCATCACAGGTCACGCCGCCGTCACACGAGTCCGCTCAGTTTGCTCTCTGTACCGCACTCGCGCCTGCTCCAGGCCGTGATATCGTCGGTCCGCACAGAGATCTGGCGCTATCTGCGGCCGCTATAGCTGACTGTCAGTCGGCTGCCTTCGGCGGTGTCAGTTGCAGCTGGCCGGCAGTGCAGCTGCCAGCTGCCGTCGCTGTGACGCCCCAGCTGTTCCGCCGGAACGGCCGGCGCTGCTGACCTTCCGTGCTCGCCGCGGCGGCAGGTCCCTGAAACAGAGCCACGGCGTCAGCACGTGCGGCCGGCGATGGTAGC